>NC_134486.1:344838044-345180544 GCF_040206685.1 Ascaphus truei
CTCCTTGTTGCTGACCTCTGCTTGTGACCCCAACCATGTTACCTACCACCTGCCTCCGACCTCTGCTTGTGACCCCGACCACGCTATCTACCACCTGCCTCCGACCTCTGCTTCTGACCAGAACCACGCTCGCTGTTGGTCCTGCCACTGGGATCCACATCAGCCGTACATCAACCCTTGACTCCTTGCCTGTTTATACTGGTTCTTCAGCACCTGTTAGGTTCCTGTTTTCTCTGCTGCTGCTGATTTACTGCTATCGCTGTTTGCTGTTGCTATTTGCTGTTGCCCTGTTCCTCAGTCCCAGTCCTGTTCCCGAGTCCCAGTCCTGTTCCTGTCTCCTCGTTGCTGACCTCTGCTTGTGACCCTGACCATGCTATCTGCCGCCTGCCTATGACCTCTGATTGTAACCCCGACCATACTCTGCCGTCTGCCTTTGACCTCTACTTGTGACCCCGGCCACACTATCTGCCGCCTGCCTCCGACCTCTTCTTGTGACCCTGAACACGCTCCCTGCTGTTTTTTAACTTAAATGTTATATATATTTTGCAAGATTCCTTGTTCAGATAATATAAAGACAATGAAAAAAAAACAGTGATAATAGCGCTAAAGCTGCTAAACTAATTAGTGCTTATCAAAATAGTGACAAGTGAATAATACTTATATAAGCTAGGCTCCCTGGTAACCTACTGCCTAGTACAGACAGAAACAGAACATAAAACAAATAAATCTGTCGTCAAAAAGCAAACTGTGATCTTCTGACTATCAATGAATGTCCAATTGGATAATCATGTGATCATTGATGAGGCTGCACACACGATCTTTCAAACCATGAAACAAAATACAAAGACAAGAAAACAGATCATAGCATAATACTGCTGGGTAGAGGCATCTACACTATAACATAACAACATACAGCTATACTACCTATAACACTACAATGCCCAGTGGTAAACTAGAACAAGATTTATTAAAATATATAATGAATTGTATAATATATGTAACGGGTTTTCCCCCTCCCAATCTCACATTGGCCCGGGTACTCTAACAACCAACCCCCATTACGTGTTTGTGTTAGGTGGTGCAGCTGTAGGCAACAGGACTCCTGAGTCTCCCGCTTGATGGTATTAGGGGATGTCATCAGACAGGCAGCTGAGGTAGTGGGTGCGAGTTCAACTTACATGATGTGCAGCGCCTCCACCTCATCAGGATCTGTGCTTCCGCAGGGAGATGGTCCTGGTGAGGAACTCCTTCTTGGTGGTGACTGCCACTGCTGAGTAATCTCACACTCACACAGTGGGGGTTTCATTAACAAGGTCGTCTTTATTGTAGATTGGGATGTAGCAGACTGCCCCATGCAGCTGCCGGCTCTAGCCGCACATCTCTCCGTGCTGTCCCTTTGCCAGGTACGCCCTCCCAAATTGAAGTGGGATTCCCTCTTCTCCTAGGGAGATCCTCTCTGTGCCAGGTCCCTGGACACAGAGTGGCTTAGACAGGCCGATTGGTCAACCTGGACCGCTAGTTACTGCACTAGGGTCACAAAGTGTTCCTACAATCCCTTATGCAGGAAAATACAACTTCCCAACAACTTCCCACAGCTGCTGGAACACACTTTAACTAACTGTGTTGTGCCTTATATACTTCAGGAGGCAGGCGCATCCCTGATGTCACTATCCAGGGACTCAGAGCATACAGCCACTCCCCTCCATACATAGGGCACCTCACCATGGTGTGAGGGAAAACCTCCATAACTACTGCTGGCATACCCGTTCTTATCAGGACTTACTGCCAACAGAGAGGAAAGTAGTATACCATTATTATGCATGGCTATATATAAAATTGGAACTGTGCGGACGCCAAACACAGACAGCTGGTCTTCCGATGATGTAAAATTAGAATTCTACTTACAGGAAGCAGGATTACAGTAAGCAGTCAGACACTACAGTCCTGGGTCTGAGCAGCAACGAGGGGACACTCCGCCATGATCCTCACTTCGGCGTCATTGATGTTAACGTCCGGGTCTCACTCCTACTCCTGCCGCTCATGTGACCTATCATAGTCAGAGAGGATGTCGAGCTGGGGTAATCACGCTGACTGCAGGAAAGGCTTCTGGGGTACATACCCGACATTTACTCCATGATAGACAGCACCTCCATCTGCTGTAGGCTCCAGAGGTTTGGAGGTAATCTCCCAAAGTAGAATGTTTCCTCACCCCCAGAAAGATTGCACACCAGATGGGAGGTATAGAAAACTTGCACCGGCTTTATTCTTCTGCAACCACAACAGTATCCAGGCAGTCCTGTCCAATACAGTCACTGATCTGACTCCAGATTTGAGATAGTTCCTGGACCTTCACTACAGGTCAAGGGCCCCCACAGCAGTCCCTGCTCTTCCCCAGCCCACTAGCAGGACCAGGGGAAAAGGTAATCACTCACTCTCCCCCTTAGGGAAGAGGATCAGGGCCTGCCATTGCACAGCAGCCCCGTGTGATACCTTGTCTCTCTCAACGGTAGAGACACTAATCAATTTGGGGTTGCAACTCATTAAGTACAGTAGGGGAAAAGTACTAGGTTTGAACCCATGATTGGATAGAACCCAGAACTAGTCCCAACTCCTCCCCAGTCACTCAAGGGAAGCTGCCTGTGTGTTGAAAACCCATAATTGGCACTGGCACTGCCTGTTCTTACCAGGACTTGTATGCCAGTGAGGGAAGACTAGTAGCACCACCAGGCATGGCTACAACAGTAAACCTACTCATAAACAGCTGTTTCAATCTTTTGGGTTTCAGTGTTAGAATGGCGGATCCCCCTTAGTCAGCAAGCTTCTTCCTCTCCAATGGCAGATGCGCGCCCGCGCACGTTAGGTATACGGAGCAACAGGAACTCATCTCCACCAGGGCTGATATCTCGTCGTGGCTGTTCTATGTATATATGCTATACCACACAGTCCAGCATTGGTGACTCAATGCACCCACCCTACGTGTTTCGTAAAAGAACTTTACTTTCTCAGAGGTAACAGAATTATCCAAATGGACATTCGTTGATGGTCAGAAGATCACAGTTTGTATTTTGGCACCAGGTTTATTTGTTCTATATTTAGATAATATAAAGGACAATATATATATATATATATATATATATATATATATATATATATTATATATATATATATGTCCTTTATATTATCTGAACAAGGAGTCTTGCAAAATATTTGATTTGGACATCACTCACATTTTTCTTAGGATATTTGAGTTTTCATCTCAGTCCCAAAGTTTTATGTCTTCAAATAGACATACAAAAACTACATCAAACAACAGTATGACATATCAATGACCTACTACTGTGTAAAAAATAAAAAGAGAAAATAAACATCTCTCCCAGAGAATAAACTGAATTTAAATTAACAAATAACAAATTTCAGCAAAAAAATTCTCCTTTTTCTTAACTCATACTTCAACGAAGAGAGTGAATGAAACCTGTGAAGATTTCTTCCTCCATAAATTGACATTTCACAAGCCGGAAGTTGCATGAAGACTGAAAGTTATATTTTTGAGAGATGGTGGAAGTACTTTCAATCAAAACCCTATTGATTTCCTCCGCAAGAACAAAATGTAGGATTTCAAGTCTGTTTGAGTAACTTTACAGTTAAGGCCCTGATTGATTTGCACATCCCTAACATACACCACAGTTTTGTGGAAATTGTCAAAAATAAAAAAAAAAGAGTAAAAATACACACAAGAAATAAAAACACCAGGAAAATTCATTTAGAGAAAATGTTCATGTAATTAAATTTATAATCAATGTTTTGTGTTTAATATGATATGATTTTCCTATCTCACTTTAACGGGGAGTTTAGTGGCAATATATGTGGACCAGAAGTTTAGAGTATCACACAATCTAATCATTTTTATTGATGTAAGAAAAAAAAATGTTTTGCTATATATATTTTTTTAAATACAGTAATTGGCTTGTTAGGTGTAGTACAGTATATTACATTTTCTTTCTCTTTGTGACTTGTTCATAAAAGGTTAGGAATCAATAATTTATTAAGGAAATGTCAGTATATTAAAAAGTTAATGTTTTTCTTGTCCAACAGTAGCTATATAAATAGATGGTTGTACTTTATGATCAATAATAATTTTGGTCTAAAGTAAACAAAAAATCTCATATGTGTGGTAAAATGCATTATCATTTCCTTGGGTCTTTTAAGGAGCTGAAGAGCTTGTTTATTTTAGGAACTTTATGTAAGGAATCGGAGAACATGTCCGTTGCGACGTGTTACTTCCTTACCTGTCTCTGTGCAGACCTCCGCTCTGGTACCAACACGTACGCACACCCTCGGTCTGATAACAGAGCACACGCGTACGCGCAGCTCTCCTAACGCTGCCACGGAGCTTAGCTCCGCCCCCTCGGATGCGCCGTGCTTCTCTTGTGCGCAGCGCACCACCGTGACATTGTGCACTGCTCCCCAGCTGCGATGCAACTAATCATATGCCACTTGTCTCCTGCAGCCTATCTTGGCTCCCGCTGAGTCCGCACCTCCGCTCCGCCTCCTGTTCTATTGGCCCACGCCAGCTATATATACCCTGCTCATGGTCAGAGTCATTGCTGAGTATATCTAGTTGTAGCCTTGTGCTTCTGCGTCTGTTGTTCCTTGCTCCTGTCCTGTGCTCTCTTCTAGTGTTTGGATTCTTTGTGTACCGACCTGGCTTGACTATTGGAACAACTCTGGATATCGACCCCGATTTACCCTTGACTCTGGTTACCTCTCCACTCTCCGACCCAAACCACGGCTATACAGACTCCTACAATTCTAACCTCTCCAATCCCAGACCACGGCTAACGGGCTTCTACGATTCTGACCTCTCCAATCCCATACCACGGTTTACAGACTTTTACTATTCTGACCCCCCCAACCCAAGACCTTGGCAAGTGTCAGAACTAACCCGCTCTCTCCTATCCAGACCCAGCTACGTTGACAATCTGCCTGCCAGGCACGCTTCCGCTGCTGTGGGTGTGTGGTTCTATACCACCTCAGTACCGGCGTCCTGTCTTGCTCATGGGCAGCGCAAGCGTTACACATTAGTAGTAGAGATGTATAAAACATTTGCCCAAGTTCAAAACCGACAAAGATTCATGAAATTGGATAGTTTTGCCAAAAATTAGCCAGTGTTTATATTGACATTTTTCTGGAAAGGAAAGGAGTGTGTGTGAGAGATAGAGAGATACTGCACAAATTTACTAGAGGATATATTTACCGTACTTACAGCCAAATAGAGTTACTCAGAATCCTCTCACTCCTTTAACAAAAGCCATATTTCAGGCTCTGGATCTTGTTTGAAATTAGATTCAGAACTTTTTGGCTAAAACGTTTGATGAAACTTTTCACAAATATTTTTGGAAAGTTTACGAGGGGAAGAGTGTGTATTGACTTTTGGTAGAAACTAGAGATGCGGATGTACTTGACCCTGTGTTTTGGTTTTGGTTCTACAATTTTTTCACGTTTTGGTTTTGCCAAAACTTGTCAAAAGGTTTTGGATCATGGGGAAAAAATTTATTTGATTCAGAAAAATCCTAACGTTATGTAATTGAGAGCTGTTTTTTGCTTCCTAATTAAGTATTTCTACCATTTACAATCAATTTAGCAAAATAAGGATAATATATATACTGTATTAATGTGGATTATGTATTTTTCCATTGTCTGGCCAAGAGCAGGGTGTAGTAAGAGAAAGACAGGACAATACAAGTTAGATGTTCTGTAGGAAATAAATTAGAAATACTGTTTTACATCAAGTATGTTATGTATGAGCTGGAATGAATTAAGGATGGCGAGGAAGTAAGATAGCATAAGACTACTATTTGGAGATGGAGTTTATGTAGGATGCTGTTCCCATGAAACATTTTCATGCAAAAAAAATTGTCTCAATATACCCAGTTCCTTGTTCTGTATTACGATCTCACTCTAATAGCTCATTGTATTTCAGGGTTTTTTTTCTTGCTTGTTGCTGCTTGGCAGTTTTAACAATAGTTGCAAAAGATACAGCAGTATCTGAAGAAGCAGATGGTTAAGGTCCATTGACATTTGAACTGACAGTGAAGAATGAGCACTTTGTAGGTGTTTATATCTGTTCATGGTGAAAGGAAAGAAGGCAAGTTTAACTTTAACTGAGTGTCAAGAATGGTTTCCAAAATGTTTTGCTACGATTTCAATATACTGTACAGTAGTGGAAACCCCTGTATCCTTATTAAGCACAGAAATTAGGTGATGAATGAGGCCAGAGTATCTAGAACAATTGTGGGGAAAGTCCAAAGCGGGTCAGCCATTTTGCAGTGACATATCTTAGTTTAATCAAGATAATGACACAGGTAAGCTTCTTTGTAAAGTCAGCAATACATAATGCAGCTTGCCTGTGAATGGCATATTCCAAACCTGTGCTTGTAGACTGGGAGGATAATTATGATGATATAGGTACTGCTATTGTTGAGAAATGAAAGGTAGATTGATGAGACTGCAGCTCCTAAGAAGATTGAAACCTCATCAGCGATTGAAAAAATTATTTTTTGTACTACATAAAAATGGCAACGACAAACAAAGACAACTCTCCTCCCATGTGTTTCACGCCCTCTATGAATCTTTATCAAGGAGCTGCTGT
Organism: Ascaphus truei; assembly: GCF_040206685.1. Taxonomy (NCBI): domain Eukaryota; kingdom Metazoa; phylum Chordata; class Amphibia; order Anura; family Ascaphidae; genus Ascaphus; species Ascaphus truei. Next base: position 344,844,694 of record NC_134486.1, read on the forward strand.
TGAAGCTGATACTAGTGAGACATCACAGTTATGTACTGTAGTCTTTAGGTTTTAACATTACCACTTGTTCGCATAGCAGTAGTTAGGTGAATAGTTGGCACAATGTCATCTTTCATTTTCTGGCAGCTCAATGTACAAATCTGGAATGGCTTTTCTAGAGAAATAACATTTAGAATAAATGTAATATTGCATGCATATAGCGGTGGCTGGTCTAGCTATCTCTCTACCTTCCCTGTCATGTAAGTTCTAATAAGATGTAGACAGTGACAGGCTATCCTATGGGGTTTCCCCCCCCCCTCATGCTGAATTCCTGAGTGACAGGAGTGGAGTTGACACAGGGATCTTTGATAGCCAATGGTGGTACAGATACCGAGCCCTCCCTCTTTGAGCTGCAGGAATGAAGTGCCTAAATTATAGCTTGAAGTTCAGCCCCTTAGGTGTGAGACCTTCAGTTGGTTCCAGCCTGCCCTTGCATGGGGTAGGATGTGTTGGAAATGTCTCCTCCTGGCCGGGAGCGATAATGTGCTCAGCCCCTCAAGGGCTGAACACATAACCTAATCCAGCTAGGCTTCACCATTACCCGCAGGCCAGTACCATCCAGAAGCCAGGGATCTACCTTACCAACTGGAGCATATGCTGCAATATCATCAGCAGTGGCTGGTGTAATAAAGAACATTCTCATTTGTACTTCTGGCTTTGCTGCAGTCTTTATGGAGGGAGGTAACTGAGAGTAAGGATTGTCATAGCGGGGACCTCCTTCAGCCTTCCTGGAGCACCATACGTCTGGAGGTGCTAACACCAAGAAGGAAAGAACGAGAGGGATCCCTGAAAGTGTGCCCTGTACCCCCCACACCATCACGGGAAACTCAACTCTCCTGTACCATGCAGGTAACAAGCACCACACCAAGCAGTTGCATAGCCATAATCTCCCAGAGGGGGGGGAGGAGGGGGGTTGTGCTACACATATAACCGCCACTAATTTGTGGGAGCCTACTGAGTTATTATCAAATATTGGACACAGATCCATTGTTCACATAGCAGCAATGGCTTTACTGACCTGTTGTGCAATAGAGTGTGTGGCCTAAAACGTAAATATTATTTCAAGTCCCTGTTTGACAGTTATTTGTTTGCAATTAATAGAGTATTTAGGTTGGTAAGATGGTTTAGGGTTAAACTTTTTCTTTACCACCTAGGGAGACTCAGAATCAGCAGCAGCACTATGAGATTCTTTAGAGGATGTAGGACTATTATGGGATATTTCTGGTCTTTGAAAATTACCTTAGAATAATTAATTCCAAAACATCAAAGGAGAAATATGCCACTTAAGAGGACCCATCAACTGCTATAACCGTTTATCCATGTTTCTTGTGATGTTTAGATATTTCCAAACCTTTGGCAAATAAATCAAAAAGTTTCTTTGCTTACCATTTGGGGACTCTCGCAGGTGGAGGGGACCCGGCGGTGATCTCCTCTGACAACGAGATCTGTCGCTTGCGGGCAGTGGTGACGCACAACCATTTAGCTTCCAACTCTCCCATAAAATGGCTGCCATGGGACTTTGAGGCAGTGAGAGGACGTGAGGTGCAGCTGCAGGCCAAGTAGTGAGACTCAGGGCTGACATCTTTCTGAGGCTAGCGGAGGCAGCTGAAGTAAGTGATACGCCCTGGGGAGTGAAACCTGTGGTGGTGGAGAGAGAATATTGGGGGCATTGATCTGACCCCCGTTCTGGGCTGATGCAGTCAAAAGCCTCTGAGGAAGAGGGGAGTTGATGCAGAGGAGCCAGGTGTGGCTCGCCAGGCCAGAACTTCAGACTTATAGACCCTCGCTTCCAAATAAAAATAAATCAAGAAGATGCCTGATGGTAACTGGAGAATTGCAGGCCTCCTCCCCCAGGCAATATTCACATGATAGGCAATAGGCAAAATGAGAAAAGACACAGCAGTTTCCTGCAATACTAAATGACTTTACTTCATTTAAAAAAAAAAGAAAAGCGCATGCGCGACGGCAACGGGCATGAAGGTGTAGTTTGATAGCTCCAGTTAGCTAATGCATCAATAGAGAGAAAGTTGCCACAGAAAATACTCGAACCGCATTAAATCTGGTACCGTTAAGTAGGGGAACACCCAAGGATGACTACGAGTGGGCAGGCTAAGAAGATATCCCCGGATTTAGCAAGTTACTTTAAAAAAATGGAATCGGTGCGAAGATCAAAAATGCCGGTCACGGCTGATAACTGAGGATCCGAAACTGAGAGAGAGTCAGGGGAGGAGTGAAACCTAGCAATACTCAAGAATATGGTAAATAAATCAGATATAGAAAGACTCTTTGGCGACCTCAGAAATATGTTCCAGGAGGAGATGAGAGAAATGAGGAAAGATATTGTCATTACAGGAGGCAGGATGGATGAGTTAGAAAAAAAATTAGACTCCACAATTAAAGCCCTCAATATTAACATTAAAATAACCACTTACCTGAAGGGACAGGTGGCAGAATTAATGCAGCGGCAGGATTACTCTGCAGACTGCAGAAACAACATTAGAATTCTGGGGGTCCCGGAGACAATTGTGGAAGTGAAAGATTTTGTTTCAAGATGGCTGAACGCCATGATGCCAGGAAAATCTGAGGCTGAAATTGCATTGGATAGGTGCCATAGGGCCTAAAGGAGAAGGCCTTAACTGGGAGACCCCTAATTATTCTCCGTTTTCATGATTTTAAAATCAAAGAAGAACTATGTAGAATCACACGGAGTATCAACAACCTCTCCTTTGAGAAAATAAAATTCCAAGATTTCCAGGATTTTCCCCCCACAACCCTCAGCAGATGTAAAAGCCAAAGTGTGCAGAGAAAATCCATACACACCAGGTCCACCCGAGCTCTTCAGGTGAGCCATTGGTGTGTCTCTGGTGGGAAACGTCTTGCACTGTATGCACCGTGAGCATCGGTGGCAGTGTCGTACTGCTGACTCTCGCATCCGTGGCCAGAAGAACTGGTCGCGTATTAGCCCAAAGGTCTTTTCTACACCGAGGTGGCCCTGTTCGTCATGCAGTGCTTTCAGGACCATATTTTGTAGGTTCATGGGCAGAACCAGTTGCCTTCTATCCGGGTGGCTATGGTATTGCACCACCCGATAGAGTAGACTGTTATCAATCTCGAATTTATCCATTTATCGCATGAGTATCGCGACCATGTCGCTGGGAGCACGTTTCAGTATTTCATGCATGTTTTGCTGGACGGCCTGGCAGATAATGCCAGCCACTTGATCCCGCATTTGATATTGCACCATATCCTTCTATGCAATGATTTTGTCGTAGGTGGTATTCATCCCTTCGGGGTCACAGAAGGTGTCTATAATGGCCTTGGATTGGCATCCCTAGGAGTCCGCAACCCTCAGTTCGGAGAAGGCCACTTTATCTTGCACAATAGCCACCATTGAGCACATAGCTCGCATCCCTGGTCCAAGCATCTCTTCTCAGAGGACATCATCCTGGGTGGTACCCAGTCCCGGTCTTCGGGATAGAGAATCGGCTCCAGTGTTCAGTGGCCCGGGTTTATATTTCAGTGTAAACCGGTAATTGCAAAGGGCCGTCAGCCATCTGTGGCTGGTGACGCTCAGCTTGGTTAACGGATTGTTTAAGATTTAGGTCATAGAACGGTTGGTACAAAATGGTCACCTGGGACCCTGGGTCCAGCAAGGCCGAGGCATATATGCCGTCCACGAGGACACGGATAATGACAGCCGGTCCTACGTGAAGGTAAGCATCCGATGATAAGGTTTTGTCGCGTCTTGCCTCTGGTGCACTCTCTGAGGACGGGGAGGTTGTTGCTGCAGTCTGAATTTGCATATCATGGACTTGGGATTGAACGTTCTAGTTGGGTTTTTGTTTCCAATCTGGACAGTCCCTTGAGAAGTGGCCCTTCTGGCCACAGCTGCATCAGATGATGCCACCTGGCTCCATATGGGCCCTGTAGGTATAGTAGCGGCAGCTTTTATTTTTACATTTGCCGGCGGCAGGCCGGGATCTACTCCAGCTGGCGCGCGGTCTAGACCGCGCACCGCCGCGTGTTCCTCCGCGCACCCCCTCCACCCCCCGCGCATTTCTAACCCCCTTCCCGACCCCGAACCCGGCTCCTGCTCTGCCCCTCTGCTTCCCCGCACCCCCGCTTACCTCACTTTACACTCCAGGGGTGTCGGGGAAGCCGGGGAAGCTGGGGAAGCCGGGCGCATCACGTGACAGTGATGTCACAGTGACGCCGCGACAAGCCGCGTCACCACGTTTCCCGCACGCATCCTGCCATGCGGGAAATGTGAGAATAAAGTATGCCGCTGCTGTAAGGGATGCTCTCCCGGACGTCCTGGCCTTGGTAGTAGGTGACTTGGGAGGAGGATCCTCCTCAGTGCTGTAAGTTTCTTTGTCCTTCGGAGCTACCGGCTCCTTAGACTATGCCTTGCGGGCCTCTTTGTCCTTCTTGGGAGAATGTAAGCGCGTGTAGGATTCATGTCCCTTAACTATCCCAAGTAGCTCCTTGAAGGTACGAGGAGGTCCTTGCATTAGAGAGCACCTAATTATAATCACTATGTGATGGATCTGGATTGCCCCTCAAAGGAATTGTTTACAACGGTACTCATCCACAGTGGGGGTGGGGATGATGTCATGATTTCACAACTTCCAGAATGAAGATGGACAGGTCTTCCCCATCCTTTAGTCTGAGGCTGTAGTATTTGGACCACAGTTCGCTTTTATGTTCATCCTTCCCGTAGATGCGCACCAACAGATCCACGATCCTATGGGCTGAGATGTCAGCGTCTTGATCGCGATGCATAATAATCAAAGGGGATGCTGGATGTCAGAGGCTCTCCATTATCCACTGACGTTTCACCGCCTTGGAGCAGGGCCATTCATCAAGTACCTTGAGGGTATGTTCCCGCCAGGAATCAATCCTTCTTCATCTATGGGGTAGGGGTTGTCCCGGAGAAGGCCCTGAGCTTCCTATAGTTTTGTGCTTGTGAAGACATGGTTAGGGCCTCCACTAATTGCGGTAAAGTTACTCCTAGTACTGAGCCGCCACTTGACAAGTGACTATCATTGCCCGGCCCAGGGCTGGGGGCTAGTGTGGAGCTTCTCAACGGTCAGCTAGGGGGAGGTGACTGTAGGTGAAGGGGTGAAGGTAACCCAAGGTAGGGGTACATCTGGCCTCACTGGAGTACTGGTTGCTACATTTATCATCCCACTCCCCGGGGATATAGGAGGCGGTGGAGGCCTCACACGCTGGTGGACCCAGGTGGAGGGCCCAGGAGGGGAAGTAACCTTGGGGATGCTAGTCTGGAATATATGAGTGGGCACCCTGTGGGCAAAGTCTCTGGCAGGTTTATAACCTGTGGGACATCTTCATGGCATATCTCTTGCCCTGTGACCAATACCACAGCAGTCCCTTGGCAGGCGGTGTCATATTTCCTACTAATGATTCAGATGTCGCTCATGCCAGGGGCCCTTTTCAATTGGTCGTGGACAGCAAACATTGAAGTGAGGGCAGGGACTCCTTTCACTGCAACCACATGTCATGGAGGTTCTCTGAGTTCTAAGGCCCACTTGTGGACTTGTTGTGGCGAGGGCATAAACATGGTAGTTGGATTGGTTCATAATTTGGACTCCTGGGTAGCGCACCCCAGGTCTGAGATTTCAGCAGTGCCTCCAATTGTAGCGCACTTTCCCCCACCCACTGGGAGATATGATGGCTACCGTTTATGTGGTGCGTTACCTGCGGCTCACAGGAGGCCTGGACCTCGGCTGCTGGGAGCCTGGGGTGTGCCTGATCCATGGGGTGAAAGCGCATTGAGCTGTACTGGATCCTACTAAGTGGGATAGTCCCGTTACAGGACCCCATGCAATAAAACACACACCGGTAAACGTAACAGTTTACTGCATGTATAGAATAACAACCCCACCACTAGGCCATGCACGGCCTTGCCCTCCACACACTGTCCACACCTGGTAACACAGTGCCCAAAGAACGTAGGGGCCCTTGGGCACCAACCACCCTAGTGTCCACAAGTAGCCACCACCCAAGTGTGTGAGACAGCGCTGTCCCACTAGTGTGTGTACAGTCAGTGCACTTGTCAAGGTGAGGTACTTGCCGGGTTCTCCAGCACCCAGTAACACCACAACGTAATGATAGGTCATGGACCGCGACAAATCCTCCTCAACGTTGGATGGTGTCCAGCTTGAGGGTCCCGCAGTGAAGAGAGTCGCTCATATGTAGCTGTGGTCTGGTCCCAGACCTCAGGAGGCCAGGATGCAGCTACGTCCTAACTGTGTCCCTCACACTGGTACTACAGGGGCAGTATCCCTAACTGATGGGGCTGTCTCGGCAGCAAACCACAATCTGAGGTGTCGGGACCTAGCTGGGGTCTAATGGGTCTATGGCCTAGTGCAGGAGCCACTGAAACCCTGCACACGCACACCCTATGCTTCTGATGTCCCAGCTCTGACTGCCTGGTGTGGTCTCAGAGCACAAAATGTATCTGTTTGCTTGCAGGGCATTCGGGGTCCATATTGGCTGCTATGGGCCATGTGTCCTGCAACCCCCAGATGCTCAAGAGACATGTAGTTCCCCTTGCGGAGCCTCTATGTAATGGCCGCTGCTTGTCCTTCCATTGCGCATGTGCTGAGAGTACTTAAATGGCCGCCAGCTGTCAGACCCTTCTGTGCATGCGCTAAACTTACTGCGCATGCACATTTCAAGATGGTGGCCCTCGCTAGCTGGGTGCGCCGCAGACTTCCGGCAACCGGGTTGCCTTCCCTAACCGCCCGCAAGTTCCTGCTCCTGTCCCGATGCTACCACTAGCCTCCGCTGCCTGTCACAGCTGCATAAGGAGGTAGGGGGAAAACGGGGGACCACGGGGGACCCCAGCTAGATGTGTATGAGACAATTACTGTACTGCAGTTCATGCAAAACTTCTAAATAAAAGAAAAAATGGGCATACAATGAGGCCCATACTATAAGTTTTAATAGAAAAAAATCTCGGGGCTATTAAAATCACCTGTTTTTTAGCGTTGCTATCACGGTATTCAGAAAGCCTCAATTACCTGTGATAGCCAAATTCCAAAAACGGACGAGTAGCCAGCGGCGTGATGATCACCTGTCTGAAAAGGCCTTACCCAGCGATTTCTTTCAGCTGCAGAGAGGAATGCTCAAAGAGAGCCGCCTCTCCCTGCGCAAATCTTGCCTGAAATTGTTTTTTTTAATATAAATGTATTACTGGTGTAGATGAGCAGGGGGTCTCCGGAGCAGAATTGCGTTAATTTGAGGTCCGGGGACCCCCTGCTTCCCGAGATATAGGCCCCGTTATGGGGTGCCGGTATCTCCTATGCATTTTATTCCCATGGGCACGTGACGCGGGACATTAAAATGCATAGGAGATATCGGCACCCAATAATGGGGCCTGTATCTCGGGAAGCACCCCACATAATGCTGCTACCCACAATAAACATTAAAAACACAACAACACGAATACCCATCTCCTCTACCCCCACATGATTGACACCAGAGGCAGTGGGTGTCCGGTGGTCCTCAGGTGGTCCCCGTGGGTGCCCAGGGGTTCTCAGGTGGTCCCCACAGGTCCCCGCTGGCCTGTGGTACAAATCCTGTGGCCAAATATTGTTTGCAATACATTGAAATAAATTCACCACCCTCCCCCCAACACATACAGTACTGTAATGGGCAAAATAACTATTATCCAGTTATGGATAATAGCTCATTTGCCTGTTATAAAATCAACCATTAGCCAGCCAGCATAAATAAAGTAAATATAACTTTCTACTTACACCTGCCATCATGAAGGGCATCCTCGTCAGCATATTCCAGGTCCATGTCCTCCGTTGCCAGAAAGAATACAAAAAAATAACAATCTAAAGGTCCCTAACCCCTTAATCACCGTAGCTGTTAATAATCGCTATAGTAATTAAGGGGTTAACCCTTAATTATAACAATTTAAAACATATATACATTATTTATCATTGATACTGCTGCGGCCAAGTTTATTCGAGCATTTGCCCGTTCTTGGCCGCAGCAGTAGCCTGGCGCGCGCCCGAGAGTGACGGGCGCGCGCCGAAGCAGCGGAAGAGCACCCTCCGATCGGGGCGCTCTCCCTACCGCTGCCGGGTCCGCCGGGTCCCCCGGAACCCCCTGCCGCTGTCCCGCGATCGCGGGACACCAGGGCTCCCTCGGGGAGCCCCTGGACGCGCGTGCAGGGGGCGCACGCTCCCGAACACGTGTGACTGCGCGTCTATGACGCGCGGCACGCCGAGGGGCGGCCACTAGCAAGCCGGGAAATCTCCCGGCTTGCGGATCTGGCCGCAGTGTGATAAAGTGTGTCGGTAGTGTAATACATGTATAAACAATGTGATTGACAAATGGGGACAGAATTGGATATTTCAGTTAATAAACAATAAAAAATATTCAATAGAAATATTACAAATGAATTTTATAAGTTTATATCATACATTTAAATTAGAATAGCAAAATGTTAAAATGTTGGTCTTGAAGTGTTTTAGATAAAGCCTACATTTATTTTAAAAGAGGTTTATATAAAACAAATGTATAATATTTATTTAAATATGTTTACAATTTGTGGTATGGGGGATATACAGCAATGAACATTCCAAATCAAAATTGTTTAAATATATCACTGTATGTTCTAACAGCGCTTTTCTTTTTATGGAGACTTCAATCATAATGTATCTGACATTTCACATGTTTTTTACCATATGTGTGTGCCATATAACTTTTGTGTTCTATTTTAACATATGTGTAATATTTTTCTGTGATATGCATCTCTGAAACCCATATAGAGATCCCCATTCAAATGTATTTGTAACTTGCCTGGTTTTTATCTATATAACATTTGTGTTTTGCTCAAATATGTAAATAATGCTTTCTGTGGTATACATTTTTGCCACTGTACTGTAGATATCCCCGGTTGCTAGTGTTGGACCTCAGTACCTTGTGCGCAGCACCATTTGCAACATTACATTGCTATGCTCATAGGACACTATTGAGATGCGCGGCGCGTCATGACATCATCTGGAATGCATCGCGCGATGCGTAATGACTTTGCTGACCCACAACTTGTGTTGTGACATCACGAGCATCATTAGACGCAATGACGTCATGCTATGCCCAGCAATGGCATGAAATTAGTAACTAAGAAGAAGATGGAGGACAAAGTATCTGACCCCTGAGGTCGAAACACGTTGGGTGAATACAAACAAAATAGGCTTTTTAGGCCTTGGTGTACTTTGAGAAACTTTCAGCAAAGGATTTAGTACTTCCCTCCCTGCAAACTCCATTGTGGATGACTGCCGAGGGTGGATTCCCAGCGAGGGAGGGAGTGCTGGACTTTCATAATTTTCTGACCCAGGGTGGTCCCAATGCTTGAACCCGACTTATTTTTGTGTTTATTACTTTTTAATTATTTTTTTATATCATAAAGCTCTCTGCACTATAGCTTGCGTCCTAGACTTTTCATGTTATGGGATTTTCCTCCCCTCGTTCCTGACGGACATCATCATTGAAACATCTCATGATGTTGTCACTCCTAATAACCACAAAGCCTTTATTGCTCACTGAAATGTGAGTGAAACATTTATTACTCTATTGAGAACCAATATCATCATAATTTTTTGGACTATGTGTGTTTTTTTCCCTTTGTATATACCTTTGGATGTGAAAGTGCTCATGTCCCTTTGGCTTCACTATCATTTATGGACCTGGATTGAGTCCACTCCAGGAGCAACACCTAATCAAAGGACTGTATTTATACACAATTTTTCACTCTGGCCAGTGTGTTCAACTGGTTTAAATTAATTGTATTTAACATGGTATTTGCATTTGATCCTTTTGTCTCCAACTACTGCATAGCCTGATATAGTTCTCTATTTTGTTTCCTCTATATCTAGCTACCTTTGCTAAAAACGGCATTTTAGTGTTTATAATACCTGCCAATTCCTTGGAGAACCATATTTGCTTTTATATCCTTGTGCTTTTTCTAACTTGCCTGATCCAGTCTGTTGCTTTGAGTGTTGCATCTATTAGTTTTTCCCACTAGATTTGCAATCCACTAAAATACCTCCACTCTGCCCAAGAATCCCTTAAATGTTTTCCCATCCATGTTAAAATGGATAAGAAGCAAAACGTGGCACACTGTGAACACTCATTGGATGCCATTACCCCAAATCTCTGGCTACAGTAGAAGCTTCATATGCTGAGTGACTATGGAGAATGGCAGGATTGTGGATCTGTCTGAGACATGTGAATATGCTCATTACTGGGGCATTTTCTATAAGGAATGCATTTTACAATGTCAGCTAATATATCACTATGCTTTCATACTAGCTAGTATTCAATCTAAACTTAAAAAATGGTAACTAATTCATCTTCATAATTACATTTTATGGGGGGTTTTCATTAAACTATGATAGTGCCAATGAGGGCACTATTGAATGAAAACTCCCTTTGAAGTCAGTGGTAATATTCATGCGATAGTGCCCTGATCTTAGTTGAACATTTTCAGTTAACTTTTATGTACCTTGTACATAATGTTCTAGCGAACAATCAAACTGATCATTCGAACTGAGCACCCAGCATGATCAAGATGGAAATTGATCTTCATTTAGTTTGGTTTAATGTATCCGATGGCCAGACATGTTATGTTATCATTCGAGGCCTGGCACTGAAAGGGTTAATGTATTGGCTACATTTATGTTTGTGCTAACTTTTAACATTGTGAACACAGTATATGAACTCTGACATTCAATCTCAGAAAGATGTGGAGCTATGATGATGTCTAGTCACGTGTTATAATCTATGGGGTACCATCTATATGTTATCTTATGAAACAAAACAATTTCTTGATATTTAATACATTAAAATTTCATTGCTGGAATCATACTGGCTATATTGTTTTAGGACTAATTTTTATCAGACACAATTTGTTCTATGAGTTGCATCATATATTGCTCACATAATAAAAAAACTTCTTTCAAAATTTTCACCGTAATTACGTTCCCATTGATCGCAAAATACAGTAGGTTATGAGCTTTTTTTTCCATTTCAGCTACTTTCATTGTGTGATCTTAGATGAGTACTGTTATTTGTCTATGACTCAGATTACACAGCTTTGTTGTATAGATTGTTGTTTCCATGAGTGTATGACATCAACCTGAACAGTAAGACTGCAGTTTTGTTATTCTTTCTTTGCAGGATTGTCTGGCATGCCATATTTGATATGTTTTACACAATTATGCAGGTCCCACTGTGTGTATAACAACTTCTATTTCTATGGGTTTTTTTAACACCTTAAAGCAGCTATCCCCATTAAAACCATGCCTATAGTTTTTTAACTTATTTGAATCAGGGGATCCCCAGAATTCTCAAACTCTATGTATTTTCTATGAGTCTCACTGAGTGTTAACATCAGCAGTCTTCTAGGCTTTAATGGAGTCTCACTGATGTACAGTAAGTCAGCACAATTAAAATGCCAATTTTTGGTCCAGAACTGCAAAGTTTCAGTGATTTTGTTCCTTTTCGTTTAATTTTCGTAGACCCCCTTCGAGCTGAACCACCGCCCTTTGAGCTCCAAGAACCCCCATTTTTTTTTAGATTTTCCAGTAGATTAAACAAAAAGAAAACATGAAGATACAGTGCACGTTGTCCCATAAATCTGTTTCTCTTCAAAACTGGGGTAGTTGTCCCTCTGCTGCTCCTATTCTCCTGTGTAGAGGTGTCAATCCGAACATACTGTATAAAACAAAAAAAGGGTGCAAGAGACCTCATCAGTGGTGGTGTACTTTATACTCAATTTGCTTCTTGATAAAGCTCTCAGTGGAGATCGAAACTTCAATCACATTGCAATAAATATCCTTTTCGCCTTACCTTAAATCGAGTGTGCTGGCCATTTGTTCTCTTGATTGTGTATATGGTTATAGTTCTATAAAATATATATGTTCTAGTTTTGCCAAAACTACAGTAGGTTTGTTTAGTTTTAGATATTGACTAAATTATAGAAAAATACACAAACAGCATAACAAAGCATGTACAATACTTCAAGTATGAAAACATAAAAACAATGAAGAAAGTAAGTCTTCCAGGGTGAGCCGCGCCCAGGTGCCTATTAAAAAGCCACAAGTTCAATAGGATATGAATGTATAGCTTACTATTGGGTGACCCTGAAACCATGTTTTATGTTTAAAACAAAAAAGGGCACAAGAGAAACAACAAAAACATGTCATCTGAAAACCATATACTAAACTACACAGACCCGCTGATGCCTACCATAGATAAGGATCAAAAAGTCATATATTTAATGCTGCAGTTCAAGCTGCCATTATTTTTAAATAACTTTTTTTTCACATTCAATATGTACATCAATACAATCTGAACACTGACAAGTGATTAGCTAAATTGCAGATCAATCCATTCTCCTGTAATCGATTGCTTACTATTCAGCATCTCATACAGTAATATCGATGTTGTTGCATCATGTGATGTGGGTACGTGGTCATTTGATTCCCCGGACTCGTCACTATGAGAATATGCATGAAGCCGCCCAGCTCCAGGGCGTGGACATTATAATGGTGACCATGTGAGACGCTCAGAGCCAGGTACAGACAAGCCACAGTTTATACCAGCAATTACTGTATAATGCTAATGCTCTTTAATAGCGGGATCTCTTTAAGCATATGTCTACCTTCTGCGTGACCCTCTAAGATATTATGGAAAACAAGTTAGAGCGCACGTCTGCTTCAAGCAGCATATTTATTATTGTGCAATCTTTTTATATGATTTCTGTTTTCACTCAGAACTAAACTTATTACATGGACAGCCCTAAGAAAAAAAAAGTTAGTAACACCAACATTAAAAATCATACAGTTAAAAGGACCACTCTGAAAACCTCCAAAGAAAACTAAATATACCTAAATAAAATATGCCTAAACCTATAAAGATGCAATAAGAAATATCACCACTAGCACATGTCCACAAGGGGAGAGAAAAGGGGGTAAGAAAACTCTCCTATTCCTCACCATATGACCAGACTATGGGCCTCATGCAGTAAGCCCCGATACAAAATTTTCGGCACGAATTGCGAAAATGTTTTTTTTGGGCGATTTGCCCTCGCAGTATTCAGTAAGGGCCGAATCCTTCCGATCCCTGCTGAAGCACTGCGAAAGCAAAGCTGCCGATGAGCTGTGGCGATACAGCCTGGCTCCCAATAAGGCTCCCGATAAGCCTTTGGTGCCGATAGATGTTTGCAGCTGAGAGAGACAAGCCGCTCTCTCAGCGCAAACTTCGGCACCAAAAAAAGTATTTAAAAACAACTTTTATTCATAGTGTACATGTGCAGGGGGTCTTCGGAGCTGAACCGCGTTGGTTTGAGGTCCGGGGACCCCCTGCCCCCCGAGATACAGGCCCCTTTATGAGGTGCCGGTATCCCTCGGCGTTTAAAGGTCCCGATCACGTGACCGCGACCTGTAAACAAACCAGAGGGATACCGGCACCCCATAAAGGGGCCTGTATCTCGGCGGGCAGGGGGTCCCCGGACCTCAAACCAATGCTGTTCTGCTCCGGAGACCCTCTGCACATGTACAGTATAAATAAAACACACACACATCAATAAAGACTCGTTCCTTACCTTGGCGGCTACTGCACCGACACACTTTATTCGAGCAAATACCCAGTATGTACCTGGCAGATACCTGGAATGCGCCGCTCCTCACCTCTGACAAGCCCCGTTGCGTTTGCCTTCCCAGCCTGGGTTCATGCCTGGCTGACGGGCGGCTGATCTGTTAAATGATAATGATTAGGATTTAATAGGCTACAATGCTTCGCGTGTCTACCAGATGGCATAAATTCATGATTTGTAATGCAGTATATATATATATACTGTGCAGTATTGCAGCCAGCAGGAATAAAATGCTTCAATCCCTGCCTGGAAAATAACCCAATGCACTCGGGCAGAAAACAGTCACAAACCTCAATACACCCGGGTATACCCGAATTCGTGGGACTAGCCGAGCACGAATAAAGTGTGTCGCCAGTGTATGTGCAACGGTAATGAAGCAGCATGAATGTCTTTTTAATTATACTGTACAGTGAGCAGGGTGTCCCCTGAGCTGAACCGCATTGCTTTGTGGAGCAGGGACCCCCTGCTTCCCGAGTTACAGGCCCCGGTATGTGTCATCGGGTGGCAGTGTCGCCGCCATGTTTATAGCGTCCCCGCAATAAACATGGCGTCCACACTGTAACCGATGGCCCAAACCGGGGCCTGTAACTCGGGAGGCAGGGGGTCTCTGAGCCACAAATAAATGCGCTTCAGCTCAGGGGGCCTCCTGCTTCCGCACAATATTATTAAAATACATTAATGCTGCTTCATTACCATAGCGGATAGCCGCTAAGGCAATGAAGGGGTTAACGCATAGTAGCATGTTTATTGGGGACAAATGCCCCCAATAAACATAGCATCAATACACAACATACAGTATAGTAATGGGCAGAATGACTATTATCCACAAATGGATAATAGTGCAGTTGTCCATTTACAATACATACACAACAATAAAGACTTTAAATACATATAGCACTCACCCATGTCCCACTGCCACGATGAAGGCCATCCTCATCTTCATCCTGCCCATGCCCCATCCGCTTCTGCAAAACAAACACAAGAATTACAACATCCAAATTAATGTCCCCTAACCCCTTAATCACCATAGCGGTTATTAACCGCTACAGTTATTAAGGGGTTAAGCCACCATCACCCACATACCCTCCCCCACAAAGCCCCCCAACCACCCTCACCCAATACCCACAGGGGAGTCCTACCAAATACCCTTGGGCCTAATACCCCCTCCCCCAGCACATACAGTACAATAATGTGCCAAATAACTATTATCCACATAGGGATAATACATTATTTGGCCATTATTAAACACATTCAATAACGTTAAAATGTAAGGAAACTTGTACTAACCTCATCAATAAGAAGTCTCCGTCGCCAGCATCATCCTTGGGGTCCGTTGCCAACATTAGAAATAGCCACAACATTTCAATATCATTAACATAACACTGAACCCCTTAATCACCTTATCGGGTACTAACCTGAAAGGTAATTAAGGGGTGAAGCCATCCTGCAATGCCTACAACAGTTATGCATAACATCCTCAGTGAAATAAAAACCAATTGCCTAACCAAATTCCATTTAATCATTCAATCTGTAGGCTCACATGCCTCATAAAACATTGCATTTACAGTGTATACATGTAGCATAACATGTAAACTGCATGTACACGCTGCAAATCAATGTTAACAATACAATAATGCCACTCAAATCGCCATACATCACAAGAAGTATATTATTTAATACAATAAACTCACCATCAATGAATTACCACACATCAATTACATCCCTAAACAATTAAAATACCATCCATACCAATTACACAATGAACTAAAGCTATCCTAACAGAGAACAACTTCAAAACATAGTCAAAAGTACACCAACAATTACAATATAATAAAGCAAGGCTTTCCATATCCTACTGTACGGCCTGGAAGCCCAAAACTTACATCTGTCTAAAAATAAAATACATTTAGCACACATCAATGCATAGCCACAATGATTAACAATACAGAATTAGAAGCTTTAACAACACTATCATTTCTTACCCTGTATATATATCTGTACACATACATACAGACATACATACAGTGGGAAGAAATTATATGCATTGTAAAAAATGAAAACATGAAAAAGCAACACAAAAAACAGTTACATTAAGTACATTTCTTTATTTAACTTACCATTACTTGCCCCCACCGACTCCCGTTGATCAGCTTACTCACGAACCAATCCACGACACCATCCACGACACCATCCAGGAACAAATCCACGAACCAAACCAGGAACCAATCCAAGAACAAGTGCAGGAACCAATCCAGGAAGCAAGCCACGAAGAAATCCAAGAAACAATCCACGACACGATCCAGGAACAGGAACCCATAAAAGAAAAAAAAACATAACAAATTAAACATTAAAATAATAAAACATGACAATCAAGGGTTGTACTAGTTTTATTCTTAGTGAATCTGTATTACAATACCTTGTTCCGGGGTCTTCTTGACGTCCGGTGCCACGCCCTGGTCTTCAATCTTCAGGAGGAGGTCCGTCCTCCTCGGCATCTGCCTTCAAAATGAGACGACATAGGCTTTTATAGGCCTATGACGTCACATTTGTCGTCATATGGTTCCCACGGCCCTGATTGGGCCGTAAAAACCATGTGTTTTGGCCGATGTAAAAAAATTGATGACGTCACTTAAAGGCAATGCCAGCACAGCCAATCAGAATGGCTTTGCTGCTATTGCCTTTAAGAAAACGTCATGAAATGACACATGGCCGGACTCACATGGTAAGCCAGCCAATCAGAGCGTGGGAACTCCATCCCTACTCTGATTGGTTCAAGTACCATGTGAGTCCAGCCATGTGTCATTTCATGACGTTTTCTTAAAGGCAATAGCAGCAAAGCCATTCTGATTGGCTGTGCTGGCATTGCCTTTAAGTGACGTCATCAATTTTTTTACATCGGCCAAAACACATGGTTTTCACGGCCCAATCAGGGCCGTGGGAACCATATGACGACAAATGTGACGTCATAGGCCTATAAAAGCCTATGTCGTCTCATTTTGAAGGCAGATGCCGAGGAGGACGGACCTCCTCCTGAAGATTGAAGACCAGGGCGTGGCACCGGACGTCAAGAAGACCCCGGAACAAGGTATTGTAATACAGATTCACTAAGAATAAAACTAGTACAACCCTTGATTGTCATGTTTTATTATTTTAATGTTTAATTTGTTATGTTTTTTTTTTCTTTTATGGGTTCCTGTTCCTGGATCGTGTCGTGGATTGTTTCTTGGATTTCTTCGTGGCTTGCTTCCAGGATTGGTTCCTGCACTTGTTCTTGGATTGGTTCCTGGTTTGGTTCGTGGATTTGTTCCTGGATTGTGTCGTGGATTTGTTCCTGGATGGTGTCGTGGATGGTGTCGTGGATTGGTTCGTGAGTAAGCTGATCAACGGGAGTCGGTGGGGGCAAGTAATGGTAAGTTAAATAAAGAAATGTACTTAATGTAACTGTTTTTTGTGTTGCTTTTTCATGTTTTCATTTTTTACAATGCATATCATTTCTTCCCACTGTATGTATGTCTGTATACAGGGTAAGAAATGATAGTGTTGTTAAAGCTTCTAATTCTGTATTGTTAATCATTGTGGCTATGCATTGATGTGTGCTAAATGTATTTTATTTTTAGACAGATGTAAGTTTTGGGCTTCCAGGCCGTACAGTAGGATATGGAAAGCCTTGCTTTATTATATTGTAATTGTTGGTGTACTTTTGACTATGTTTTGAAGTTGTTCTCTGTTAGGATAGCTTTAGTTCATTGTGTAATTGGTATGGATGGTATTTTAATTGTTTAGGGATGTAATTGATGTGTGGTAATTCATTGATGGTGAGTTTATTGTATTAAATAATATACTTCTTGTGATGTATGGCGATTTGAGTGGCATTATTGTATTGTTAACATTGATTTGCAGCGTGTACATGCAGTTTACATGTTATGCTACATGTATACACTGTAAATGCAATGTTTTATGAGGCATGTGAGCCTACAGATTGAATGATTAAATGGAATTTGGTTAGGCAATTGGTTTTTATTTCACTGAGGATGTTATGCATAACTGTTGTAGGCATTGCAGGATGGCTTCACCCCTTAATTACCTTTCAGGTTAGTACCCGATAAGGTGATTAAGGGGTTCAGTGTTATGTTAATGATATTGAAATGTTGTGGCTATTTCTAATGTTGGCAACGGACCCCAAGGATGATGCTGGCGACGGAGACTTCTTATTGATGAGGTTAGTACAAGTTTCTTTACATTTTAACGTTATTGAATGTGTTTAATAATGGCCAAATAATGTATTATCCCTATGTGGATAATAGTTATTTGGCACATTATTGTACTGTATGTGCTGGGGGAGGGGGTATTAGGCCCAAGGGTATTTGGTAGGACTCCCCTGTGGGTATTTGGTGAGGGTGGTTGGGGGGCTTTGTGGGGGAGGGTATGTGGGTGATGGTGGCTTAACCCCTTAATAACTGTAGCGGTTAATAACCGCTATGGTGATTAAGGGGTTAGGGGACATTAATTTGGATGTTGTAATTCTTGTGTTTGTTTTGCAGAAGCGGATGGGGCATGGGCAGGATGAAGATGAGGATGGCCTTCATCGTGGCAGTGGGACATGGGTGAGTGCTATATGTATTTAAAGTCTTTATTGTTGTGTATGTATTGTAAATGGACAACTGCACTATTATCCATTTGTGGATAATAGTCATTCTGCCCATTACTATACTGTATGTTAGGGGGGTATAGGTGTTGTTGGGTATATATATACCTCCCGCTACCCACCCGCAAGCCCTAAACAACCACCGTTGGGGCTAATGCCCCCTTCACACACCCCCACTACCCACAATAATAAAAAAAAAACACCCCAGCCCCACAATAACGAATTAAATAAATAATTAAATAATTATATATATATATATATATATATATATATATATATATATATAATTATTTAATTATTTATTTAATTCGTTATTGTGGGGCTGGGGTGTTTTTTTTTTATTATTGTGGGTAGTGGGGGTGTGTGAAGGGGGCATTAGCCCCAACGGTGGTTGTTTAGGGCTTGCGGGTGGGTAGCGGGAGGCCTTAACCCCTTCAGGACCGTAGCGGTATTAACCGCTACGGTCGTGAAGGGGTTAAGTGCCCCCGCATCCCCCCCGCAAGTCCTAAACTCACACCCAGGGCCAAATACCCCCCTCACCCATCCCCGCTACCCACAATAACGCTGGCACGGTGGGTTAACCCCTTCATTGCCTTAGCGGTTAGCCGCTAAGGTAATGAAGTGGCTTTTAAATGCCTTTTTCCTGCCTCGGATGCATGCCGGGGGGCTCCGGTGCGGGTATCAGCTCCGGAGACCCCCGGCATCAATCACAGGCAGGAAAAAGGGCTGATTTTTCCTAATTGTCGCCCTTGCCGATGCTTCTCCTTCAGCAAGTTGCCAACTTTAGTTGGCGGGCTGGATTGGCCATAAAATCTCCAATCTGGCCTGCCGATCAGCACCAAAAAGCTGATCGGGGCTTTCTGAATTCAGGCGGGAAAAAAAAGTCCCGATAAGTGGCTTATCGGCAGCCGGGTGGCGAAATTTTTTTTTCCGGAAGAAAAGTTGCCGATAATTCCCACTTATCGGGGCTTACTGAATCAGGAGGGCAAAAAACGGCTATAAAATGCCGAAAAAGCCTTATCGGGGCTTACTGCATGAGGCCCTATATCTCAAGCTCAAAAAATTAGCTTCTTTGGTTATATCTTTGTTGGTCAGTTATTTTTCTGACCATTAGGGTATATAGGTGCATTATATAAAATCAGCATTTACTTATCCTCGTAGGGGGTGTTTTTCATAGCTCCACTTTATACCTTTACATTTTTTGATTATATCAATATATCAATATATCAATATATATATATATATATATATATATATATATATATATATATCAAGATACATACAGCGCAACTCCAAACAATTATCCAAACCAGTTATCAACAAACAGCTGTTATTGGCCAATCTACACAATGAGAGGTGTAAAATCCTTTATAAGCTAACTATATAATAACCAGATATATAACTAGATATGCACTTACAATTAGCTTGATCAATATAAGCCTTGTATCCACTCTCTGGGATCAGGAACTCAGCTTGGAGTATTCATATATCTCTGCCAAGGACTCCTTACACTTTCAAGCAGCTGCTGCCACAGTACTCCACAGTCGTCACGGTGAGCATGGGTATGTAGATTCCGTCTCACAGACGGATTCTATACAGGGATAAGGCAGGGAAAAGGAACAATATAGTGTAAAACCTTTTTATTAAAACAATGGTATAAAACCTATAACAGTTATCAACTCATACTTTGTATGTGTCTCTCACACTCAGCATTAAACTACTGCCGGCTCCGACCCTAGACCCTAGGTAGCGATTCGTGGTAAGGATAGGTATGAGGTAGTAGCCCCTGACGAACCCGCATTGGAGAAACGCGTAGGGCATATGTTTGCAGAGAGAGAGACTAAGTGATAAGCTGACAAGCTGATTTCCAGCACGGAGCCGGAGTCCGCAGCTCAACAGCAGAGGGAAGATCCCGCGAGACTATCCAGAGGTCACATGACGCGGAAGTGACAGCGTGAGTTTGCTGAAGTCGGAGCCGGCAGTAGTTTAATACTGAGTGTGAGAGACTCATGGAAAATACTCTCAACTGCGATCTTTCAACTTACAAAGTGTGAGTTGATAAGTGTTATAGGTTTTATACCATTGTTTTAATAAAAAGGTTATACACTATATTGTTCCTTTTCCCTGCCTTATCACTGTATGGGATCCGTCTTTGAGACGGAATCTACATACCCATGCTCACCGTGACGACTGTGGAGTACTGTGGCAGCAGCTGCTTGAAAGTGTAAGGAGTCCCTGGCAGAGATATATGAATACTCCAAGCTGAGTTCCTGATCCCAGAGAGTGGAAACAAGGCTTATATTGATCGAGCTAATTGTAAGTGCATATCTCACCACTGCTGCGATTTAATATTATTGGACATACAGTACTAACCTATGATGGTTATTTTTCTCTTTTTTTTTTCTTTCTCTCCCTTGTATCTTTGAGCCTAGGTCATTCTTTCAGCATATTGCATATCTGTATATGTATATATATATATATATATATATATATATATATATATATATATATATATATATATATATATATATATACACACAGAAAAAACAGGCGCACTCATAGCGTAAAAAGGTATAACAATATATTTATGGAGTCAAGGATTTAAAAAAGCACACTCACAAACATAGCTTAATAAAAAGCATTTTTGAGTAAAACTCAGCCAGCCAGACGCAGGAACCCGGTAGCAGATGACTTTGGTATAGTGTCCGGTGTAGGTACACTGCAGCAGCCTCTATGAACACCTCTGGAGCCCGGGGAACACGAGCGACGCCGCCTTCCTCTCAATCCTGCGTCACACAGTGAGTACTCAGCTCCAGATACCGCGAGAACTCAGTGACGTCAGTGGATTCGACCGGAAAAAGTTCCCATGTATGCAACGAGTGGACAGCTGAGAGTAATACTTCCAAAAACGCAATAAATTGCTGTAGCAAGCCAGTGAGTGGAAATATAATAAAACTGGGCAGTACACCTACATATACAGAGATAATTATACAGAGATGTATATGTATTATTTAGTAGAGACCCATTTATTTAAATCACTAGGATCAATGTTATCTCTCTACTAACATCTGTTTATTATATTATTATATGATTTTGCCGATGATTCAACATTATGTTGTATGATGTTATATTATATTTTGTTGTAGTATTTAAATGTATTTTAATTTAATTTGTTCAATTGTATGTTATCACATGTATCTGTTTATTTGGTCACTTTCTCTAGTATTGTTGGTCCACTTTGCCCATATGTGTTCTGGAACATATAGGGGTTAATATTATCCTTACATTGACCCTGTGTACCTGATTAGCAATTAGTACTCTTCTTTGCCCTGATTGGTTCATCTTACTATAAAACTATGTCCCCTATCTATGCTCTCTCCTGATGAAGTCTCTTTGAGACGAAATGCGTAGAGAGTGTTGTGTGGAGGTGTACTGCCCAGTTTTATTATATTTCCACTCACTGGCTTGCTACAGCAATTTATTGCGTTTTTGGAAGTAAATTAGTGCATTTTTAAATCCTTGACTCCATAAATATATTGTTATACCTTTTTACGCTATGAGTGCACCTGTTTTTTCTGTGTTTTTATAGATATCTTCAAGGAAGTGGTATTCCCTTCAATCGGGCTGCAGAGACTCTTTTGGATAGCAATTGGAGCAATTTTTAGGATTTGTATATTATTTATATTATATATTTTTTCTGGACTTTTCATCTGTTATTTTTATATTTATATGTTTGTGTATTGTTTATACTATTTTTCTCCACCTTGTACTGTATAGTATAGGGTTTTTTTCATCATTTTTATTTATTTAGTGGTTTAGGTTGGCGCCATTTTTTCTTTTTGTTGTGCTATATATATATATAACCCCTGGAATAAAATATGTTGATGCTTTAGTGGTATCATAAGCTGTTCTTGTAAATTCATACAATTTTTCTCAGACTTTACATTTTTAAAAAAAAATAATAATATGTTTTTGTCACTAATTTTAAGGGTGAAATAGTGAACCTCTAATTATCTATTTGATATAGAAATGTAAAAGTTCTAAATAGTTTCTCATAAGTTGATCTATGTACAGTAAGGTATTTTCTAAATTAATTTCACTATCACAATTGTTTTTTTACAGATATTTTAAAATAGATGTGTCCATGCTTGTATATATCCCTCAATATAGCCTTAATACTGTGTTTTATATATTTTGAATAACATTGATTGAGTGCAGGTATAGAGAGGGGTATATTAGGAGGGGAATCATGGACACAATTACACATTTCCCTGAGGAAGTAGGAACCTACCTTCGAAACGCGTAGGTTGATGGGGGACCAGATATTGTGCAACACCCAGGAACCAGAAGTGGAACGGCGATTAGAGTCGCAGTAACCAGAGGGGAGAAGAGCACATGAACTGGTTCCCTTTTTTATCTATGTATGCTCTGAATATTTGTGAGTATTACCCTGATCTTTATAAAAGCAATATTTTAAGAATAAGCTCCGTTTTCCTATCTATTTATATTAGAGAGGAGAGTAGGAGTAAAGATACCTTTAAGTGCCTGAACTTAGGCACTTGCATGTAAGTGCATATCTCACCCCTGGCATTTGTTTGGAGGCTTTTTTAAACATGCTTCACTATTTTTTCTTTTTTTCTTTTTCTTTATCTATTTTATTTGAGGTGCGCTGAATTTTTTACTGAAGATATCATTGTTGGAACTGTGAACTGTTCTCTTTTCATGCAGCACAAAAGTTTTATATTATTATATGTAGTTTAGACCTTGTTTCATGTTTGGTTAGCACATATTAATTTGTCTATATGTGAAATATTATGAATCTGTTATCAATATCACATTAATTTCAGTCATAGGCAACAACAATACAATACAGTCCCTTATGTACATGCACAACATTCACCCTTCATGCACACATGATAAATATTTATTGGATGCGGGCCAGTTGGCATGTTATAACAAAGGTGTTTGAAATTTACATACCATAGAAAGATGGGCATGTACACACAGCAGAGCTTGTATACAGAAGATGTGTACAGCTAGCACTATCCTATGATCATAAAATAGTTTTACATTTAATTCAAGGCAAGACGAAGGACAGTATACATTTATATGAAAACATACATTGGGGCTTATCTGAGAAATAAGGGGCAATGACATTCTGCCTTGTCTCCACCCCACTAGCTATCTGCTCAGTATCCCCTGAAGTATTGACAGGAGGGTCCTCCTTGAGAGTCTCCCATACAGTATGTTGCTTGGAAGATTGTGACGCAGTGAAATGTTGTACAGAATGCAGCAACTCATCACTATGTCACAAACCTTTTCAGACAAGTATTGTAGGGCACCACCACATCTATAAAGACATATGAACCAACTTTTCAACAGTCCAAACGTCCGCTCAATAACCGAGCGAGTGGATATGTGTGCCGCATTATAATGCTCCTCTGCAGGGGATTGAGGGTTAACCAGTGGTGTTAGGAGACACGGTCGGATCCCATATCCTGAATCACCTATAATACAGCGAGATTAAATATTATTTTTAAAGTAACAATATAGTTGTTGATAGAAATACAAATTTTCATTGTCCTCTAACCTTAAATAGCTGAACAAATTTATTTTAGTATCAGATGTGACGTGTTTTGCAGTATATGAGAGGTTCATCCAACATGCAGATATCGGTGCTTGATACATTAATTTTGAATGTCTGTGTGCCAAATGACATTTCCATAGTATAGGCATAAATTATAGCCAAAATGAAAAATTTCTGACATAACAGCTGCATTGTGTAACATATATGTGATGAACTGTATTGACATGAACATTTGTATGCTAAATGAAATGTTAAACATTTCAACATCTAGCTTATCCGATGTTTAAAAATAGATCTGCGTACACTGCCGACACGCTTTATTGCGCATCGGCCAGATCCGCAAGCCGGGAGATTTCCCGGCTTGCTAGTGGCCGCCCCTCGCGGTCACGCGTCTTCGGGAGCCTGCGCCCCCTGCACGCGCGTCCAGGGCTCCCCGAGGGAGCCCTGGTGTCCCGCGATCGCGGGACGGCGGCAGGGGGTTCTGGGGGACCCGGCGGACCCGGCAGCGGTAGGGAGAGCGCCCCGATCGGAGGGCGCTCTTCCGCTGCTTCGGCGCGCGCCCGTCACCCTCGGGCGCGCGCCAGGCTACTGCTGCGGCCAAGAACGGGCAAATGCTCGAATAAACTTGGCCGCAGCAGTATAGCACACTTTATATATTTCACATGAATATTACGATTATGTATAAAAGACAGACATTAAAGAAACCTATTTTTCCTGCTGAGTTATATTATATTTACTCACCCACCAGCCAACCATGTCCATAAATACACGCCTCAAATGCATGGAAGACAAGGAGGTGGTTAGTGGGAGGGGTTAACCCTTTCATTACCATAGCAGTTACTTCCACTAAGGTAATGAAGGGGTTAACCCCTCCCGCAACCTTCCGGCAGGCTAACCATCCACCCTTGGGCAACTACCCCCTTCAATACCCTCTTAGCTATCTGCTAAGTTAATACAGCTGCTTTTATTTTATTTTAATAACACAGAATTGAAGCAGCGGATCTCCGGCGCTGAACCATATTAATTTCAGCCTGGGGTACCCCCTGCTTCCCGAGTTACAGACCCCATTATGGGGTGCCAGTAGCTCCACCATATTTAAATGCTCTGGTGTTATGTGACCGGGACATTTAAAAAATGCAGAGAGATACTGGCACCCCATACCAGGGTCTGTAACTCAGGAAGCAGGGGGTCTATGTTTTAAAGTAGGCATATGCACCTGTAATGCACCTATCACTTCACATTCCAGCATCCAGTGCCCTCTCTTATAATTGAACTACTTTTCAATTAGATAATTAGAGATCTGTGATTTTTGTTTGCAAATTTGAATCCACAGCAGATTGTCCGGTTCCTTTGATCCATGGATTTCAGCAGATCAATGTCAAAAGGGAGATTTGCGGTTTGCAGATTTTTTTTATTATGACTAATACACTCAGTGGATTCCGCAATTCGTGGATGGATTTGAAGATTCTTAAGAATCTGCCAATGAATTACTGAATCTGTGGATTGGATTCTACAAATCCTTTAACGGGCTGTATTAGCGGATTGAAACTGCCCAAATCCGTTTGTAGATTTTAAACTGTGAAAATGATTTTTTGCTGTTAAAATCACCGAAAATCCGGGAAACGAATTTGAGCTGATTCACCCATCTCTAGGTATTATGTATCAAGGGTTCAAAATAAGAAAACAATATTTTGAGAAGCCTCAAACTATTTTGAAAATGAGTAGATGTTACAGTGATTGAAGCTGCCCAGGCCTAAAACCAGTGGTTCATCCAAAATTTTTGTGGTTTCATTTTTCGATGAGTGGAGAGTACAAACTTGAAAAAGGATTCTGAATTATAGAGACACAAAAAGTAGAATAAGAAAGGATAATAAGTTTTGATAATAGCAGGTGATGCAGATGGTGAGGAGAAAACAAGATAAAAAATTGATTGTAAATCTAAAAACTCATATTGTAACAAGGGAAGATTGTTTGTTTTATCTGAATTACTTTTTTTCATAACTATAGTTCAATTTGTTTGGATGTGCTCATAAAATTGTTTTGGAAAGTTATTTTGAAGTTGAATGGTTGTGTGGGTGGCGTAAGCAAAAGTGAAACTTCTCATGTCATTGACTGAACAAAATTAATAACAGAACGAAACATCGTTGTTCTAGGAATGAGCATGATCCCACAATATATAGCACACAGGTGTACCCATTTGTAACTTTCAAAATGTCAGAATTTTGATCACAAAAACAATGCATATACAGTAGGATATTTTTCAGATAATCATCCTCAGGGATTTAAGAAATCTAGAATACAACATTAATTTACCAATATTACCTTTAATTAAAGAATAGAGCCAGTGTTAAAGGGCTCAACAAAAACACTAAAAAATGCAAAGCAACTGGAATGGTCTTCTGGTACATGGTGCACTGAAGCCCTATGAGCTACCTACCCACTAAATCAACAACACTAGAAGACTTGGTATGTTCCAGATTTAAGCATTTCATGTACAGTATCAATGATTAGCGCCTTCATCAGGATAAAGACAATTGATTACAATGTGAAATATAAAGCCCAAACTTGCTTAAATCTGTATGATGCCAAACCTTACTCGGACAGTGAGATGTAAAGCTTTTTAGGACATGAACGCAACATTTCCTCCATTCCTTTTTGTTTCCCTTGTTTTGCGATTGTTGTGTTGTTCTACCCTGCAATTAGCTGCAGATATCAGGTAACAGAGGAATTTTAAAATAAATACAGCAGGGAAATAACAAGTGGTGCTCCTAAATTACAGTGAATTTAAATGGATGTCCATCCCCTGAAAATACCACAGCTTAGACTGACGCTTTGGTTATAATGACCAAATATTATGCATAAATACACTAACAGTTGGAATAGCTTCAATCAGAGCACCAATGCTCAGCCTATTTCTAATGTTTGGTGTAGAAAAGGGCGTATATCTCAAGGACACGTGGAAGTAGATAGAGTGGCAGGTATATTGATCTGTAACGAGGTGTAATTGTTTGCGTATCATTTGTTGAAGATAGCAACAGTACAGAACAGGCATATCCCGCATTAACGTATGCAATGAGCCCAGAGCATGTATGTAAAGCGGAAATGTACTTAAAGTGAAACACTACCTTTTTTCCACTTATCGATGCTTGGATACAGGTAGGGAGCTGGTATTGCTGCTCAGGACGTGCTGACAGGCGCATGTGCGAGCTGCCGTTTGCCTATTGGGAGAGGGGAATCAGCGCGTCACTACTACACCGGTCTGTTGGGTAGAATAAGGGTCCGTACTCACGAAGTGAGTGTACTGACACAGTGGTATGGTGCTATTGAAAATATGTACTTACTCGCGAGTGTACTTAAAGTGAGTGTCATTAAACCGGGCTATACCTGTATCTACACTTTTCTGTCACAGCAGTGAATAGTTAGCTCTGTTAAAATTTGTCCTCAGTATAGGATTAGTGGTGCGGGTTGGTGGTCCTACAGACAAGAATAATCAGTGCCTGTTTTATATTTATATACAGTCTCTCAGTCAGAAAACTAAATTGGGTGAGTAGTACCCAGGAAGATGATTTACCTTCCTGACAGACTGTTTAAATGTTGCACAACCCTACATTGAGGACACTGCAGCACAAGTGTCCCCACCAAATGATATATAAAGCACTTTGCTGTGTGAAACATGTGGGAGGTTTATTCCTTTTTTCACAATGTTTTGTAAGTTTTTAAATTCTAGGTGATTGAATAAAGCTATCAATATATATATTTTTTTAATTAGTCGGGTTCCTGAGTATTTTTCAGTATCATGCTTGCAGTGCATCTGGCATCATTTCCTACCTGTCATTCGCTATTCGACTTGGGAGCACACCTACGGAGACAGATGAACCCTCACGGAATACTCAAGCTGCACTAATTAGAGTGCACACACCACTACCAGCAGCATAGTCGGATACCACCAGCACCAGAGATCCCCAAAAGGACAAACACGGGGTGAGCATATTCCTTCACCTCCCTTTAGCATGTGTCCAGATTAGGTGCGCTCTATCTGAAGAGGTTTTGCAGTTTCAAGTCTCCATTAACCTAACTTTAGCATATATTATACATTGAGCTACTGTATATACAGCCACATCTCACTCTCTCTAGACCAGCTTGTACTATTTTCTAGCTTTAGGAGTAGAGCTGTGAATTTATTTATATTTGTTGTATATCATTAATAATGATGTATTTTGCAAAAGGCAATCAACCAAATGCAGACCAATAAGACAACAAAATAAAAGTTCCTTCCATAAGAGTTTCACTGCTTTCTCTCTTTAATCCCCATTCTCTATCACTTAGAATTTTGCTGATACTTAAAATCTATTTTATATTCACAACATCATTCTTTAAGCTACTGTAGTGAACTGGCCACAGACATTGATTTAGACAATGCTACAGCTCTGACAGCAATTGGGAGCCACTCCAGCTTCAAAAAGTTGCAGGATTCACAAAGTTAAAGTCTGCAGACTAATTGTTTTGTGATAATAGACTTTTATTGAGGTGTAACAGTGAGAAATGTGCAATACATTATCTGGTTTCAACAGCAGCACCCAGAACTAAATGGATAAAATGCATCACAAAATATATTTTAAGTATTAATTTTCCAAATATATCATTTTGTGTCTCATGCAAATTCCATTCAAATTAACTACAGGAGATGCAGATTATTTTACCCCAAACTGATGTTCTCGAATAGATCCCCAAAGCCTGATCAAATACCACATACAATGGTTTCAATTATGTTGCAGCCGCTCTGTCTTTGCAACAAAACACATGAAATATTTCTATGTAGATTCAAATGGTATTTAGCGTTTTGAGACTTTCAGTGAGACGTTGAAGTAAAAGAAAATGTCCTATTACTTTTACTTAACGTTAAAATTAAAATATTAATTGAATAAATTAAATAAAATGAATGTTTGTGGGACATTAATATTTCAATCATTCCTAAAGTACATCTAAACAATATAAAATCCAGATAACGAACTACAGAGAAAAAGGTATCCCCACTTATGAGAGCACTCCGATCACAATGTATATCAGGAGACGGACTGGAAGGCCAGAAGAGATCCCCCCCCACATGGGACCAATATAGTCCCTAGCAGGATAAATGGGATGTATTGTGGATGTATTAAAATGAAATACAGTAGCTTTATTGGGAGCTTACCTCAATAACTAAAATAAAGGGTGTACACACATAACCAAGGGTGAGAGTGTGGGGGTTGATGGCCCCTTGAACTCTCAAAAGTAATCCTTGTATAACAAGAAAAATGTACAATTCTGCAGATCAATTTGTCTCTGTGTATACAAAATGTATCTTGTGATGACCACACAAATGTTTCCACTGTCCGTGCAAATAGTAATATGGAAACCCTGTTGCCAAATTCATTGACAACTGGCTGGCTCAGAAAGTCTGTTTCGGCTAAACTAGGGGTAGGCAACCCGCGGCTCCGAGCCACATGTGGCTCTTTCGGCACCTACATGCGGCTCTCCTCCGCAGGTTGCCGCTCCCCAGCTGCTGCCTCTCTCCCTCACTGTGCTGCCGGTGGCTGTTTTGGCCGGAGGTGGTCAGGCCTCTTGTTGCTGCCGGGCATTTCCCCATCTGCTGGCCTGCCTCCTACACTGTACCGCACCGGGCATCTCTGTGATGATGAGCACTGGCATGATAGAGGCCCTGCGTTGGACAGCGCAGGAGTTAATGTTAATGCTTATATAGTATAAACCTATTAGTGTGTGTACTGTACATGTATGTGTTTGTGGGGGTGTAATATTCATGCATGTGTTGCGGCTCTCTTAATATTTTGGACAAATTTCTTTTTTATAAAATGGCTCTTCTTTCTTTTGAGGTTAAAGGCCCCTGGGCTAGACAATCAAACAAGATATTCAATAAATAGTTTCAAAGACAGTTATGTGCAGTGTTTCAACCCTCATCACTGAGGAGTAATTAAAGCACCTGTGTCACGCCTAGTGTAATGGCTGCATATCCCATGTGGGGTATTGGTTGATTAAATACAGCCTACACTCTATCACTGCTATTTTAATTACTTGGGAAAACAAACTCCCTAGTGCGATAGTCACAGTGTCCTTGTATGTGGACATGGGTGCCAAGTTATATACACTTGCTTGCTTAAATTTCCTGATGGTGGGGCAACATTAATACCTAGTGCGGCAGCCAAGGTGTCCCTGCTTAGAGCCCGACTACCAGGTCGTAATGGCAGCATGCTCTGTCGATATAAACTCCAAAGCCTCTAAGGAATCAGGGTTCTGGTGCAGAGAGAATGCCTAGTGCTGTAGTATTAGAAATCAAAGGCACATGCTTGCTTCAATTTCCTGATGGTGGGGAAAAATGAATATCTAGTATGGCAGCCAGAGTGTCCCTGCTTAGAGCCCGAATGCCGGGTAGTAATGGCAGCGTGGTCTGTCAATAAAAACTTTGTAGCCTCTCAGGAGTCAGAGTTCTGGGGTAGAGAGTGCCTAGAACGGACTTTAAATTAATGTTATCATCAGAAGGCATAATAAATACCAAAACTTTTTTCAATTAAGTAGATGCATACAATATTTTGCTGGCATCCAGAAACCATAAAAATACATGGATCCAAAATTGTATTTTATTTATTTATAAAAAAATTTTATCAGGAAGTAATACATTGAGAGTTACCTCTCATTTTCTAGTATGTCCTGAACATAGAGTTATGACAAATAATACATGGTTACAAATACATTTACATAAGTGAACAGGGTATACATTATATACAAGACATAGCATGCACAAATATACCTGTAGCACAGTTTATGAGGCTCAAGAGGAACTGTAGATCTATAAATGATTTTGTTACACAACCACAGAATATGCTATGTAAGTTTGCTCAGAGAGGATATCCTTTAAATAAATTTAAAGATTATCTATTGAGAGTAAAGAATATGAACATAGAACTGATGCTAATCCCCATTCCAAAAATTCCACCTGAAAAGGAAAAAGACAAGTAAATAGAGGTGACTTTCATTACAAATTTCAACTCAATCAGTAGATCAATTGAGGGTCAATTAAGAGACACTAGGGGGGGATTCTATCTAATGTGATCCCGTTATGGGTTCTTTTCTACACTACACTCCCACATTTATATATAGAAAAGCTAGAAACCTTAAAAGCATTTTAGCCCCAAGCGATATAGGTAATGAAAACAATGCATCAATTAGTAAAACATGGTTGAATGAAAATGCATCTTTGACATCAAAGATTGTATATCTTGTAAAACTCCATATGTTGTATACTTATTAGAATGCCCATGCGGTTACCAATATATTGGTCATACAAAAAGTGTTCTCAAAGTGTGCATTCTAGTACATGTTAGAAATTTAAGGATAGGTTTTGAAAAACACTGTCTATCACGCCATTATAATGCTTTCCATCAAAAAGATAATTATTCCATAAGGTTTAAAGGCTGGAAGTAGTTCCCCCAGAAGAAAAGGAGGTGATAGGTTGAAAAACCTTTCAATACAGGAGACCTTCTGGATACACAAATTACTGTAGGTACCCTTACACCATCAGGTTTAATTGAAGACATAGACATTTTGTCCTTGTGTTTATGTTCTATTCAACGTGTCTACATTCTCTATTAGCATGTAAATCTTCTATACTGGATAATTTATAGCGATATATTTATATGCTATTTTTGCCATATTAATGGAATTTTTTGTCCAATACCTGAATGTGGCTGGTTTCTCATTTTCATCATTGGTTCTTCTTTTTTACCTCTCTTTTGTATGTGTTTATCATGGCTCTTCTGCACTTTTATATGTTGATATAAGACAAAATGTTTTGTCCTTTTCATTATTATTATTATAATGTAATATTGTCAACATTATTTTTATCGTTAATGCCTGTTTTCTTTCTTGTTGTTCCAGTTTTTATTATTTTGATATGATTTGCATAATTCACATTTGTGTTTTTAAACGCTTCTGTGTTTATTAAACTAGTATTGTTGTTTTTTAACTGATCATCTGTGAATTCACATCAGCTGTATAAGCCCAGTACGTAAACACGATTGGCCATATAACCCCCTGCCCCCCTTGCCCGGCCAATCGGTTTATATGGAATATATACACTCACTCCATCCCTGTCACCAGAATAGGAACTCATACCTTTTAGCACACAGAAAACAGGACACAATATATTTTATTAAATGGTCATAAAAATATATTCATTGATAACCTGTATATGAACTGAGGGATTTTCTACGTCATGGATTCCGGCCAGCCAAGATGGCAACCAAGCATGGTGCCTCTGTGTCTGTGCGGAGTCCGTACTTGAAAGCCTAAGGGATGCCAAGGTGTTAGAACAGGAGGGGTACTGCAGTTCTGCTTGAGAACCCACATCCTGGACTAAAACAAGACTAACCGGCAACCATTTGCCAGAACCCAGACTCTGTGGAGTCTGGGCAGCTGGTGGGCTTGGTATGCAAAGAGGCAGAGGTGCCAGGTTGGCGCATGCCCCTTTACAACCTGAGAAAAGGTGCCCTCCTGGCTTTACAACCCGGCAAATTGATGATTGGCTGGCAGGAGAATTCCCACGCTCTGATTGGCTGCCCAGGTTAGTGAATGAAAGCCTGAAAGCTTAAGAGAGCTTGCAGCCAATCAGGAGCACAGATTCCAAGCGCCAAACCAACAGTGGAAAATTCAACGATGCTCTGGACTGAATAAACGTGAGCCGGCTTCAAAGATTTTGAACTCAGAAAAGTTTCTAAGTCCCGCTTTTCAGAACGTAGCGGTCGTGTCTTTCATTGCATGCCGAAAACAGTTCCAGGACATTTGTGTGTAACTACCGGTCATTGGAAAGTGCTCTAAAAAGGTAATCTTGGTGAATTTCATTCCAGAAACAGATTTATTCGTTAGCCCCGTTCCCAGTAAGTGTGTTAACCTTGTAAATTGTGTTACATTGTGTGTGTGTGTCTGTCCTTTCGTGAAAAAAATTACCATTTATTTTACCACCTTGTTTTGCTCAATCAATGATCCCGGTAATAAAAAGGTGTTAAGAAACCTGGTCTCCCATGACAGACGTCCTTTTAAATGTAATCATAAATATCCCGTACATAACAAAACATGACATATATTAATAACTCATATTGTCACGGTTACCAAGTGCTCCATTCGAAGACATTGGAAAAATGAAGCCATTGGAAGCATGAACCCCCCACCAATTGAGACTATGATAAATAGAATTAAGAATGTTATGTTAATGGAGAGGCTCTCCAATTATTTCTCTGGAAATTATGATAGCATTTGTGAAACATTGGGCCCTTGGTTTAATTCCACATACTTCTAATTTGCAATGAATGTAAACAATCATGTACTTTTCCCCTTGACTTTCAAAATGTATTAAGTTAACTAGGTGAATACTATTTCCTGTCCTGAATTAAGTATTTTCTAGTAAAGTGTTTAACCAGATGAACTGACTGTAATGTATAAAATGCTCCATTGTACCCTCTCCCTCCAATTTTTCTCCTTTTTGTATCCCATCCCTAATTTATTATTATTATTATTATTATTATTATTATTATTATTATTATTATTATTATTATTATCTGAGAAAACGTGACAATAAAAAGTATTAAAAAAAAGACATATACTGGGACTCAGTAAAATAATCAACAATCCAATGTTGTTGAAAGCCATGATACGTGTATGTATTATAAAACATCCCGGTATGATTCCTGTTGTAAACTAGTTCCATTATTGCCATTAAAGCAAGTCTTTACATGTCAGCCAGAGGCCATACCCATACGGTATTTATCAAATACAATGTGTACTGTACATGGCCATTGTCAACCAGTGTGAAAAGTACAAAACAATAGGTTACTCAATAACATCACCTAAAGATTCAATATGACCAAATTAAAAAAGTGAGGAGAAGAATACTAAAACTTATAGTATTTTTCATTTACTGTACTTTAAAACTGGTTTTGCTTTTAGTTTTGTCAATGGGGAAAGTTGTGTCGAGGTGAGACACAGATTACAATACTCAATGTACCAACAAACACAGAACTAACAATAACCTAATATGACAATTTCGGTACCATATCTGGCCAGTATTGCCCATATATATCACACGGTCATGTTGACAGGGGTGGAGTTGTTGAGGAGGTCTACTGACACAAAACTATCTGCTCCTTTGCCCTTATGTTGGGCAACTCTCGCACTGCTCTTCAGTTTCCGGCATCTTCTGACGTCCCTGCATCTTTCGACACTGCTGCATCTTCTTACATTGCTGTATATTCCACATCGCTGCATCTGCCCTTCCTCTCTTTCTGCCTCACCCGTTGCTCTGTCATCTCCTATTACTCCCACAGTCTCTCTGTCTCTCTCTCCTCAATCCTTTCTCCCCCGCTGTCATTCTGGCAACAATTCACATCTTAAATCCTTTTGATAACTGAAGGTTCTCATATACAAGACAATATAGGTATTATAAATGTGAGGGTTTTCATTTCCTTTAAAAATCAGTGAGTAGGTTTAAAACTCAGGAGGAGAAAATAGACTCGGCCTCAAAGTGAGTACAGTACATCTTTAAAAAAGAAAACAATAGACATGCAGGGGAACTGCTCTTTTAATTTCAATGTTTCATGTAAAGCAAGACCTGAAAAGTCGCCCTCCATGAGCATATATCCTGTACATCAAGAGTAATTACCATCAAGCAGATAGCCAAAAGCATGCACAAACACTGCTCGACACTAGGTCTAATATCATTGATATATTTTAAGTCATTAAAATGTTACAAAAATAATCATACAAAAATTAGAAAAATAAAGACCCTATACCCAGTATGCCAAGAAGAATCTTTAAGAAAAATAAGGTAATTAGGGGTTATTCTGCATGCTCTTTTAAAGTAATACAATTTCTATCAAGAGTTCTTACTCCACTTTATCACATAAACCTATTACATTAGGTTTTTTTCCCGTGATGCAAAGATAATTTGTTCACATACACTTTTTTTAAAACACAGAGAAGATCAAAATAATTTTCTATTAAGAGTTTTATTCATTGTCATTCACAATGTGTTGTGTGTGGGACATGCAAATGTGAAACATTTTATTTAAGGCATTCTATTTTTAGTTTCAGAGAATGGATTTTTGTTTCTAATACATCATGTAAGTCCAAACTATGAATAAAATAATCAAGTTGTCATACCAAGTACTAGGCTTCATGGTTCATGGTTGCTGACATGTTCAGTAGTTTGACAGCAGAGAGATACATAATAAGATTAACACAATTACAGGAGTTGTTACCCACAGGTAAAATAGGAAAAATGTAAAAAAAAAAGTAAGCCCAAAAAATCCTATATAACATTTTCTCAAAGATTGGTTATCAGTTTGTTCAATAGATATAGGTATTAGAGAAAGTTAATAGCTGCTAAGCACCACCAGTAGTCAGCAAGGTACAGGTATAAAAAACAATAATCCATAGGTGACATAAAAATATATATATTTATTGGATCACATGTGACCAAAAGAGAGGTAAAAACGCGCCTACGTGTTTCACGCACACTGCGCTTAATCGATTAAGTGCAGTTTGTGTGTAATGCGTAAGTGCATTTTTTACTTCTCTTTTGGTCACATATGATCCAATAAATATATTTTTTATGGGATTCCCCTATGGATCATGTTTTTTTATACCTTGCTGGATACTTGTGGCGCTCCGCATCTATTATTACTCTCTACTACTGATTTCTATCACAGCGATTTCTGCACAACATTGGACCTCTATGGATTACAAGGACGGACAAGGGGCACTCTGGAATATGTGTGAGTTACCCCTCTTTGATACCATCCTGAACTATGGGTGATTCATTCTAATTACCTTAATATGGGAGATATTTATTGTGCCATCTTTTTTCATTTGTGGTGATCGTTTCTAGACATCATTAGGCACTATTCGTCCAATACAATTGTTATTTTATGTGTACTACTACATGTACTCTCTTTAAATGAGGTTCTTTATGAGGACTTTCTGGTATTTATTTATACAGTTGGCGTATCGCTTGCTGTGTCTGAGAGCCGGATTCTTTCGGACATTTTCTTGTTATATACAGTAGATATATACAGTATAGAGGGAAAGTGTCTATGTATGTATATATAAAATATATATATATTGTATGGTATGTCTTTATTTATATAGCACCAAAAGTGTACTCAGTGCTTCACAAAGAATACAGTACAGGGAATTATAATAATACATTAAGCACAGCAAAACCAGACAATAGGAAAGGAAATCCCTGCCCCGAAGAGCTTACAATCTAAGAGGTATGATATAAACTTACAGAGACAGCAGGTGAGGGAATACCGTAAGTGCTGTAGATGGCAGTGCTTGGCCACAATAGGTGGTAGGAGTGACTGTGGGTGTGGGGCAATAGCCACGAGTGCAGGCTATTGGGATGCTTGATTTGTGGGGCAAGTTTTAAGGTAAAAGGATTAAATCAGAAGGTTAACACCATTTGCTTGGGAGGAGATGGCAGGGAGGCATGGGTGAGAGCAGGTGTGTTTATGTCTGGGTTCAGGAATAGGAGAGATATAGCCAGCATCAGGGAGAAGAAGAATATATCTAATAATAAATAAAATAAAACAGAGATGCAAAATGTTGAAATGAATATAATATATTATTATAATGTATAAAAAACGTACATACAATAAAACAATTTAAATGAAGTAATACAACATATCTTCAAAACAAAAATAGAAAATAATAAACAAAAGCTTCGACACCATGGAAAAAAGCGAGACGTGATTTCAGGCTGAAAAAACAGAGCAGAGGAGCAAGGTGCAGGGGAAGCCCCAAGGGCCAGTGATAAGTGATCATAGGGGGGGGGGAAGTATGATATGAGGTAGGGTAACCATGGAAGAGAGAAAGAAGGGGAAAGAAGGAGAAAAATGATCACTTATCACTGTCCCTTGGGGCTTCCCCTGCACCATGCCCCTCTGCTCTGGTTCAACCCTTCACCAACCCTTTTCTTTGGGTATTGGTATATATGCGCAGAGTAGCGTATTAGTTATCTTGCACACTCCCTTATCTTCGGTGGGGTGGTGTGTCATTTGCGCATGCGCCAGTGACTAAGGCCGCCGTTGCGGGACTCCATGGTTACTGTTCTCCAAGGAGGAGATGCATCAGCACGGAGCGTGAGTCCAGTCCGCTGCTCTATGCACTATATAGCATTTGAGCATGCGTGAGTTACTATAGACACTAGCGCACGCTCCCTTGGTTACCCGGCTTGCATACAGCGCATGTAGATGCATCCCCACAGAACAGAACCACATTGGCGGCTCGTGCAACTGACTCAATGGAGAGTGAGGGATTGGACTAGGGGCTTCAACTGGGAGTTCCTGACCAGTTGCTAACGGGGATTTTCGCAGTCTTTTGCGAGTTTAATTATTCTTTCAGGTGGTGGTATGCACTTTGGTTTGGTCAATTATAGGTGTCAAGATCACTTGTTTACCGCACAACCCTGAGGAAGTCTCTATATGTAAACCAAAACATTGGTTGCGGTTGCCTTGTATTTTTGATACAACATTTTGGAAAACAACTTACTGTGTGCTGTCTCTCTGTCACCGGACTAAGCCTCTGGTAGCTATATGTCTATGTTATACGTATGGGACGAGCATACCAGCATATATCATTCTATATTTCTTTGAGTTGTCTGAAGATTCAGAATTATATTAGTGTAGCCCTTTTTCTGAACCCTCCCAAAGGAACTACTTGTCGCTGTACAACACCTGCGGCTCCAGGAGATCTGAGCCTCCGCTAGCTGGGAGCCTGGGGTAATACTTACACATTTCGTTAGCGCAGCGCCTCCACTTACCCAGGATCCCCGTGATGTGAGATTCCCCTGGGCAAGAAACATACAACACTCTATGATTGTAACTGGGTTTTACTAATGAGAATGCAACGTAGCAATAACACATACATATACTTATACTCTAACGGTATAACTTTAGCGCTGCCCCCTCTTCAGGGCAACATCTCCGTCCCCTTACCGCGTGCCCCACACACCGTGTCCATATATAGTAAATTGTTATAGGCTCAGTTCTTTAGCCACTCGCTCAGTGTCCCTAAAGAGTTACGCCTAAGGCGGGGTCAGCGCCTGTTGACCGGTGTTGGTGCACGTGATGTAATAATACCTTCCAGTCATGGCTGTGACCGGCAACAACTTCACAAAGGGTCAGACGCCTCCAACACGTAGCCTCCAGATATCACGGTATCCAGCCGTCTGGTCCCAGATGACTGCAACCGCCGCAACTCTGTGCTTTGTCCCTAACTGGTACTCAGTAAGGGGTAATGCTCGCCCTCACTATAGGCTGTCCCTGCAGCACAGCAACCTATGGTGACTTCAGGGGAAACTCCTAGTGCCTATGGGGTAGCCTATCTTATGCAGGTGGGTCTCTGACCCCCTGCATCCACACTACCTATTCCGTGCCCACCTGGGTCCCCTCTGGCTAACTCAGCCTAACGCCTGCAGCAAACACACTGCATACACACAGGCAACCTGCAGCAACTCACTTCACACGCACAGTCAAAATGCAGCAAACACACAGCACACGCTGCATACACTGTGCCTACTTGTCAGCGCTCACAGCACTACCAGCCGTGACACTGACAAGCCTGCAACCTCACACACCTAAGGCAGCGTCCCTAACCTAGGGGCTGTCCCTCAGTACTACCCACTACCCTAACAGGGATTGGGGCCTGCCTGGGACTTGGGGATCCTTACCTGGTGCAGGAGCCACTTGCTCCCTACACCCTTCCTCCCCCTTCCTGCTCCCAGCTTCAACTGCCAAACGTGGTCCCCGCAACATTGTAGCTTTCCTCCACAGGAGAAGCTGCAAAACCCTATTTGCTGGCTGGCTGCATGTGATGTGGGTGAAAGGGCAATCCCCAGAGGCTGCTGGGAATTGTAGTCCACTGAGGACCTCTTTAGCATTGGTACCACGTGCGCTACCCTTACTGCGCCTGCGCGACCAACGCGCACACTCGCGCAACCTGTCATGGCGGCCCCCGCTAGCCGGGTGTGACGCAGAGCCTCGGAGCGCTACATGAGGGGTCTCTGGGGCTGAAAAGAGACCGGTGTTACATTAGCATTTAAGGTCCAAGTTTCCCATCCATACATGAGTAAGGCTGGATACATTTGCAGTGACAAAATCAGTGCATTGTCGCCCGACATTGCATTGATTTATCTTGCACTAAAACATGAGGGCAAAAATGGTATTCACTAAGAATGATGGCCATTTTGTTAAAGGTCAATAAAAAAAATGCACTATCAGCCGACCAGGTTTTATTATCAGTGCTATCGTGCTATAAATCCTAGTGAGCGGCAACTCAGTCTGGAAGAGCTGCATGGAGACTCTACATCTCCATGCACGGCTCTTACAAGCGATGGTTCAGTTAAAATATTGATTTTTATAATAGTGCACGTCAGCAGGGGGTCTCCTGAGCTGAACCACATTGATTTCAGCTCATGGACCAGTTAATTCCTGAGATATAGACCCCAGTACGGGGTTTCGGTATCCCCTGTGCTTTTAAATCTCCCGTGTCACGTGACTATGGGATTTAAATCCTGCAGTTGGATACCGGCATCACA
Source organism: Ascaphus truei (assembly GCF_040206685.1). Lineage (NCBI taxonomy): Eukaryota > Metazoa > Chordata > Amphibia > Anura > Ascaphidae > Ascaphus > Ascaphus truei. The sequence goes on from NC_134486.1 coordinate 344,884,307, forward strand.
TAACAGCGCCTGTATCTTGGGAAGTAGGGGGTCTTCAAGGCTGAAATCAACATGGTTCACCTCAGAAGACCCCCTGCTCCCGCACACTAGTATCAAAACCCAAATAAACAAAAACAAATCATTACCATAGCATTAAGTATATGGTCTTAACAGCACCTCAATAGGGAAAAATGATTAATAAATGTTAATGTGGAGGCACGGGAACAAAAGAGGGACCCTGATTCCCTCTATATTAACAATTAGGAACAAAGAAAGTGTTTCCAGTGCTCAATAGAAAATATGCATGAAAACGACACTGAATGAAATGCAAAAAAATAAATGTTACTATCAAGAAATAAATACAAATCTGGCCAACAATATGCAATGGATAATGTCAGAGCAAAAGCTCAAAAAATCCAGTGCTCAAGAGTTCTTCACTAGTCTATGTTGGCAGGGGACAGGGGTCTGCTGTGTAATCACATGCAGTTACTCTCCAAGATGCTATTTGATAAAGCACCCTGCGTGTGAAACGTGTTAGAGTGACAATATCAGTATTTTTTTGTCCATGTTTTTAATACAATAAATCCCTTTGATCAACTCAACCCATGACTGAAGCTGTGCACTGGTTTTTCCCTACTGGGGTGATACATATACTAACAATATGCAATGGACACTGATGCTATTCTAGTTTAACTATTGTTATTTAACAAGTATCATTGCATCTGGGGCAATAGTTGGTGCCGCAAGGTTACTGTAAGAAATACATTGATTGCATTTTATTTAATTGTGTTTTTTGTTTAGGATGCCCTTTTACTGGCAATGTTTTTATGAATGCCCCCTGACGGAATATATAAGCACATTGACAATGAATGCATTTTTTGGCAAATGTTTGTTTTCAATTAAATGTAATGAATTTTATTTTTAGGTTGCCCATTCATTGCCATTGTGGCAATCCTTGCCCATATTGTGGGCATTGTTTACCACAGTGACAATCAATGAGTTTATTATCAATTGTTTATTTTTATTTACTTGTAATGTATTTTATTTTGTGTATTTTTGGGAAATGGGAGGGAGTTAACCCCATAATTACCACAGGGGATTATTAAGAGGTTTACAGGCCTGTAGTTAGTTTTTTTTATTTTACTCTCAGTTCCCACTGAAGACGGGGAGGATACGGAAGGCCTTCATCCATGCAGGGGTAAGTATAACTTTTATTTACTATATGCTATTTACTAGTGTTCCCATTAATTTCCATTGGAGGTATCCAATCTCTCATTGAGGGCATAGGTAACCACTGTGGCAATGGGTGTATTGGCTAGTTTTATCTTATTGAACTGACATTATTAACAGTATGGAAATGTTAATGTCTAAAAGATACTGTAGTACTAACAAAGCAAAACAACTCAGAATCCAGCAACTTGGGATGCCGCAGTATAGGTTGTAAGGGATCAAAGATATATACAAAAAGAAAGGAGAGTGCTAAGGCTTACAGTATCTTGGTCAAGATAAAATAATCTACCAAAATGCAAACGTCAAGCACACTAACAAGGAAAAAGTCAAATAGTCAAATGAAAGTCATTTTAATGACTTAAAGAAGTCATAACAGCTTCCAACATTTTGGTGCATACAAGCACCTTGATCAATAATGAACATCCCTGATTAAGGGGCTTGTATGAACCAACATGTTGGAAGCTGTTATGACTAATGTAAGTCATTAAAATGTCTATCATTTGACTTTTTTGACTTCTATCTTTTTTGGTGTGCAAGACTTTTGCCTTTTGTAATGTCTAGAAGATACGTATGTAAAAGTCATAGTTTTCGATAAAATACTGATAAATTTGAACTGTTGCCATCTTATCATCTGTTGCATTAATCGCAGCCCATATCAAATAAGCGTAAGTTCTGTCGGGTTTTTGTAAAACGGCCTGCACTTGAACACTCATGGCGACGGCTCTCTGGAGAATACTGTAACTGAAACTGGTCTTTGTCTTTCTTTAATATGAAAAGCCTAAATTGATACATTTTTGCAACCTCTTCCTTCAGTCTCAAGGCCAATTTACAATAGCACACCGTGGTATCTTTTTTACATGAAACACCTGCAAGTCGACACATTACTGAAGCGCATCCGCATTACAATTAATGAATATCTGCCATCTGGCAGACACGCGAAGAATTGCAACCTATTAAATCCGAACCATTCTCAATAAACACATCAACCGCATGTCAACCGCGCATGACCCACGCATGACCCGTGTCTTAGAACGCAAAATGAATGCGGCATGCTCCCGGTGAAGTGCGTCGCATTCCAGGAAAAAGCCAGGGAAAAACCGGCGATGTGTTAGAATAAAATGAGCCGCAGCAGTACTATAAAAACAATAACCAATTTATTGAACCATAAGGCAGCTAGGGAAAATTCAGGGTTTTGCTCCAGGGCCCATTAGGGTAAAATTAAAAACATTAATTGTCTTAGAGTCAAGTTTGTTAGGCCAAAAATGTGGTATAATAAGTGGATTTTGCCAACTAAGCTCCCCTGGTAGGCAGAATCCGTGATGCCATAATAAATGGAGGGAAGCACATGGCACATCAAGCAATGTGATTACTAGTTGATGTGCCTATGACATCTTCTACAATGGTCCTAGCCACTATTAATGGTCACAACCCTCACAGGCGACAGGAAGTCATCAAGGGAAACACATCCAGTGGTGAAGATGAAAGAATAAGAACGAATATGTCTTTTAAGAAGAAAAGAAGAAAATATACAATAAATACTTAAAGATGAAGATTCTTCAATTAACAGAGGATCCAGGGTTTTGTGAAAAGTTGAGGATTGTCATTTGCCGGCCATTGATTACAAATAGACCATCGTGCCTGGATTGTAAATAACCCATCGTGCCTGGATTGATTTTGTATGATATTTTATTTTCTTTAAATCAGGCCTTTGATTGATTTTCAATTTTTTTAAATGTAGTTTTGTTTGGTGGTCATCAGACCTTTTTGGATTTGTTCCATGGGGCTACAGCCCAAGCGTGTAATATAGAACTTGTATGAGTGGCATTGAATTTCTGAGCATACACAGTACACGTATTGACAATTGAATTGAAGGCTTTAATTACTGTACATTACAAGAAATGCATGAATTACATTACATTACCTTACAGCAGGCCTGCACAACTCCAGTCCTCGAGGGCCGCAAACAGGCCAGGTTTTCAGGATCTCCCTACATCAGCACAGCTGGCTCAATTAGTAGCTTGGTCATACTGAGACACTAATTGAGCCAGCTGTGCTGATGTAGGGATATCCTGAAAACCTGGCCTGTTTACGCCCTCGAGGACCGGAGTTGTGCAGGCCTGCCTTACAGTATCACCAGAATTGTTCCTACACCAACATTGTGTAGGCTCATGAGCCTGCCAAACCTGCAAAACAAGGATGAAAACAAAATTAAACAGTGGCAACAATAATTTAATGAATTAAAACCTTTTTTAAAACTGTATTTATTTAATTAAAACTATTTTGTAAAAACATATTTATTCAATTGAAATCTTTTTTTTTTTTTTATAAAAACTGTATTTATTCAATCCATTAGTTTTTCTTCACTTGGATGACTCAATTTTACAGTCCTTTGATGCCGTAAAAGTGAATTGATTGTGTCTTTCACGGTTAGGTCTCTCGCGGGGGTAGTGGGAGGTGTTGGCCATTTCATTACCTTAGTGGTTACTACCGCTAGGGTAATAAAGGGGTTAATCTAGCTCGCAACCTTCCCAGATGGCCTTACCACCCACCTGGGGCAACTACGAGAAGGTCTAACCACCTTCTCAGGGCAAAAAAAACTTTTACCCACCCCCTCTACCCTCAATAAACCCCCTTGTCTTGTTTAACACCTTCATTGCCTTAGCAGCTAGCCGCTAAGGTAATGAAGCTGCTTTTATTTTATTTTGAAAACACAGTATTGATGCAAGGGGACTCCAGATCTGAACCACAATAATTTCAGTCTCAGGGGCCCCCTGTTCCTCGAGTTACAGGCCCTGTTGTGTGGTGCCAGTATCTACCGGCATTGTTTAAATGTCATGGTCATGTGGGCCGTGACGCGGGAGGATTTAAACATGGTGGGGACATCGGCACCCCATAAAGGGGCCTTTAACTCGGGAAACATGGGTCCCCGAACCTAAAATTAATTTGATGAATTATTTAGAGAAATTATATTCTGGTATGACGGAGATTGGATATTAGGCTAAATCTATTATTCCTCAAACAAGCGGAAGAGACAACTAACCAATCTATTATCTTTAAGATAAATATTACATTTGTAATGGTTTGAAATTGCCAGTAAATAATTGTATTATCATAGGAGATACTATGATTACTTGGAGAAAAGAAATGAAAAAAAAAAAATGTTAATTACTATATGAAATATTGACCAATAAAAGACAACACTATATTTTTTACAGGAATATTTCCAAACCTGGAAAATTAAAGGTATTCTAGTTTAGCTCATATAATTGACATGGAAATAGAAAATATTATATCCTTACAAGAATTAAAGACAAAATAAAAGAATTCCAAAAAGCCACTCATATTTACAAATACAAGACTATTGCAGAAAGATGCCAGGTACCAATTTAAGCCTTTTAATTAACAATGTTGTTGATTATTTTTTAGCAAACAAATAATAAAGATATTGTACACAATATCAGATCTTTAAAACTTTGACTGAGAATATCTATTGAAAAACACAATTTCTGCTTGGAAAAAGTTATTTGCAGAATGCAACATATTGATGAACTGATGTAAGGCACATCCAGGGTTCATACTGTAGAGTAGTTATATAAGAAACTTGGACAGAACTACAATACAAAATAGCAAAATAGTAGCAGCTATTGCTAACTGCTACAGTAGGCACTGCTAGCAATACCAGGTGTAGCATAATTATTCCAACCAGCCCCAATGAGGGCGTCATTATATGAGGTATTTTTTATACCTCTTAATAGTGCATAGAATTTATATACTGCAGCATTTAATAGATATTATCAAAATATAGGTCGAGCTACTTTATAAATACATGTCCTACATGTCAAGAAACCTAAGCAGATCTCAAACACTGTATTTGGTCATGCAAGTATAGTTCAGAATATTAGGACAAAGTATTAGAGTACTTAATGAAAGTCACAAAAATTACAAAACCCAATGACCCAATAGTATTATTATTTGCCAACCTGAATTCATGAACACTAGAAGCAGAAAATAAAAAAAGTGTTACAACGATAACTGAGATAATTCTATTGCAGCAAAAAAATCAATCATACTAAATTGAATAACATCAACCCCACCATCACTTTACTTATTAAATACCTACATGTCTTAGTTGATCAACACAGACAAACTTGAAGCTACAGTACAGTAGCTTCAGTAAAGAAAAAAAGACAGCCAATTAAAAAAAAGAATTGATTTGGTTTATTGACTCATTGCTACAACAAACAAAGTTACAGTAGATATCGAAAAGTTGTTTGCTATAACAATATGGGACCTAAATAGACAATTACACTTGAGACAGAATAGATAAATATGTATTGTAACATCAGTATTGATATTATGAAAATATTTTATGGCGAAGGTGGTGAGACTCATTTAAATATATGCTTTGCATATTGCATTATAATGTTTTTACATGTACAGTATGTTTTTGGGGGTTCAATAGGAGCTTGTTAGGTGTCCAGTATGATGTACAGTATGTGTCAGAAAACCTATGTTTTATTTATCTCCACCTGGCCTCAGTAACTCATAACCCTCAGTACATATTATTATTTTGTGCTTGAAGTTCTTTCAAGGTTACAATGTCTAAAATATATATATCCCTTTGAAGTATTCTAGTAGACAATATTGCACTGCTGTCCATCAGCTGGTTTTGCTCACACTGCTAGAGCTGCGACCTAGAAAAGCAGTGGTTGCGGGTTTTAGTCATGTTGGGTCTGACACCAGTACACCATTCCAGTCATTAGGTCAGTGCCTTGGGGTTATCCACTCTACATAGTTGGTATGGAAATTGTTTTAGGAAGTGTGAGATGGGACTCATTTACAAAATACTTTGCATAGACATTATCATATCTCCAAGCTGGGTACCTCCAATATCTCTGTTGTGCTTCCTTTTCAACACATGCATGTGTAATTTGGTTTGAGGGAGGTTTGAGGGGACATATATATACTACTTGAGACACAACTAAATTGAAAGCTCTGCCTCCCCCTCCTCCCTCTCTGTACTTTTTGGTCATACCACTCAGATTTGCACAGCCGGAATGAAATTGCTTCTAAAAGAGCTTTTTCGGTATAGTTTGGATATGCAAAAAGTGCTTACAGAATACCCAAACGTGCAAATCCGATAGGAAAGGGCACTTTCCGCACAGATTTGCACAACTTTCAGCTACTAGAATAAGCATAATTTGTTATTATTTGGTCACATTTATAGAGTGCTATTGTTAAACAAATATCTCTGTTACAAAGGGACAGGGTCACATTCAGATACATTTAGAGTTCTGCTGTTACATTTTTTTAATGCTTTTATACAGTGATGGTGAATTTACCTTCAAATACAACTATTGTACCTGGTCCAAGTCTCAAGATTGCCCCCATACATGAAGCTTGAGTAGATACTTTGGCCAAGGTTTCAGGGATAAATGATTTTTTTCTTGAATACCATAGTGGAAAATCTTTTCAGAGTGAATGACGTTTAATAAAAAAATATAACATTATCAAACCTTTCTCCACTCTAAATTCATGCACGTGCTTGGTCAACTCTTCATCTTGTTAACATCCTTTATCATGTGAAACAATCTGCAATTGTTAGAAAAAATTGGTTGAATCAATTATATGTACTATGGAGTTTCCAGTGCTCACATGATTGATTTGAGATTTGGCCACTATCCTGTAAAGTATACCCAGAATCGTGGTTATAATGAAACAAAGACATTTCCTTGCAGGCAATCCCCCCACCCTCTACAGTATTTCCCTTTCTACATAATAAACACGCTACAGGTTATGTAAACAGAGACATTAAAATATTATTATGTAGAGTTTACCTCACACATTCAAAGGTTTAGCCTAATGTATGTCACATTAGTCTGATGCTGGACTCAGACACTGGAATATCATGCTTCTTCTCCAGAATATCAAGAACCTGTGCAGCAGACCACTCATCATTTTCCATGCTGATCTCATTCACCAGCCATATTGTTTCACTGTGACAATTAGGAAGACAATACAGATTAAAAGAGTGCAGGTGCATACAGATGCAGCGGCCATTATTTTAAGAAATCACTTCGCTGTTTTCATGTGCGCTGCTGTACTCCACACGGCATGAACGCGGCCAATCGCCTCAGGCACACGTGTTTATCGCGGTTGCTTTGTTTGAATTTCATGGATTGTGTGCAATTAAATGCAATTAAATGAATGAATTGTAATATGTACAGTACTGTGCTACTGTGCTACTGTGTCAATTTCAGGTGTTTAAAAGCCAGAACACTAAAATGCCATTTTATGCACTCGCGTCTTAAGGCGGTACGGTTGGAAGAAATCCCAAGCCATGACATGGGTATTCAGAGGTACACACCACATGATTTGTTAAAATAATGGCCGCTGCATCTGTAGTCATACTGTGTGGCTGTGTGAAGAAAATCCTTAGAAGCAAAGTTCTGTACTTACTCGGTTCTGACCCTGCACACCATTTTACGAATTTTCATCTTCCCTTGGGAATGTTACCAAACATAGTCTAGTGACATCCGCATGCCTACTTCCTCTAGCTGCCATTGGATGTGCCTTGTTCTATATTCCTTCTTGTGTATGTGCATTATCGCCATGCTAGTTTGTTTGGTAATTATTTTGGTCACTGCTGCTTTTCAGAAGTACTGAAAAACTAATGAATGTGTATTTAATGTATATTGCATTTTCAATGTGCTGTATTAAACAGGAAAAATGACAGGTACAGGTATACGCCTACTTTTGACACTTTGCAACAGTCGCCAACCAACCACCAGCATAACCCCGCCTAACATTGAATGCTGCCCCAGTGGCTTCAGCAGTACTGCATATAATTTCTCACAGAAATTGAATTGCCACACTCACTTATCTTGATCAGAACTAACTCTTGTACTATGGTGCTTTCAAATATCTTATGCTTGGATCAATCCAGCTTCTACAGACACAAGAAGCTGCTTGCTGATGCTGTTCCAGCAAAAATCCTAAGGAAGTGAAGGATGCCATCTGACCCAACTCTACCTGAGAACCCCCCCCCCCCAAAAAAAAAAACTGTTAAAGTGGTAAAGAGAACAAAGCAGCACCAAAAACTTCTAAGGTGAAGAATCCGGAAATGGGGTGGTTTTGCATCAAGTACCCCAATCCCCATCGCTCCCCGCCCCTGACTATGCTCACCTCACCTTGTACCAAACTCAGCACAAATCAGACCTGGCTCACCTTGCCCCCGACCCAGCTCTGCCCAATTCTGATCCGGCGCACATTGTCCTGGACCCAGCTCTGCTCAACTTGTGTCACTCTGCGCTCACCATGGACAAGGAGGGACCCGGAACTGAGGTGGAAAGGGTAATACTTGCACCCACAGCTGCGGGGACATGCCTGGAAGGTGGATAGTAGGCGTCCAGAACTGCACGGGAGAAATGATAAGCGTACAGATACTCGCCGTATAATTGGGAAGTTCCAGTAGAATAGTCGGTGCCGAGAGCCTTGGGTTTGGAGCCGGAAGGTAGGTAGGAATCCGTAAGCCGAGGTGGAGGGTTGGAGAGTTTGGGAGGTCAGAGGGCAAGCCAGAGGTTGAAATCCAGAGCGGGTCCACAGTCAAGCCGGTTCAGTACACAGGAGATCACTAGAAGAGACAGAGACAAAAACACTAAGGCAGGCACGAACACGGGTAACGCAGGTCACACAAAGCTATGCTCAGCCAAAGTAGGAATGGCTGAGCAGGGTATAAATGTGAATCAATTTCATGTCCCAATAGGAACAGGCGGAGGGACGGAGGAGTGGCCCCATGGGAGGCAGGGATAGGTAGGGGATGTGTCACAGCTTTGCGTTGACACGAGGCTTGTGAGCAATGCACGCGCATCAGGCATGTGCACCGTGTGGGAGAAGTGCACGTGGCCTGGGCAGGAGGTGGGAGTTCCTCCCGCGGAAGGACTTAAGAGTCCGTGTGTGTGCGCGCATGCGCCGCAGGGACCAGAGAGGAAGGAGTAGGGTCCTGCTCGCGGCAATGAGACTGTGGAGCCGGGACCGGGGAGCGCCGAGTGAGTTGCGGCATGGGGGGAACCCTCTTTGGGAGAGGTGTTCCCCGGGGTCTTACAGTACCCCCCCCCCTTGAGGAGCGGCCTTAGGACGACTCCAATATGGCTTTTGGGAAAATTTGGAATGGAAGAGTCTCAGCAATCTGGGGGCATGTATTTGGTGGTAGGGTACCCAAGACCTTTCTTCTGGCCCAAAGCCCTTCCAGTGAACCAGATACTGTACCAAACCCCTCGTTTTCCTGGAATCGAGGATAGACTGAACCTCAAACTCCTCCTGACTCTGAACTATGACTGGTTTAGGACAAGCTGGTGTCTTGTGGATCCATGGGCTTTGGTACATGGGTTTTTAGAAGGGATACATGGAACACGGAGGGTATTCTCATGGATGGGGGAAGTTCAAGGCGATATTCCACAGGATTGATTTGTTCCACCACTGAGAATGGACCCAAGTACCTGGGGGCCAGTTTGAGACTAGGAGTCTTCATTTTAATGTTCCTGGAGGAAAGCCAGACCTTATCTTCTGATTTGAAGACTGGGGCCTGCCAACGGTGGAGATCTGCCTGTGCTTTTTGTCTGCGGGTTGCCTTTCCCAGAGCTTCTTAGATCTTTTTCCAGGATTCCTGCAGATCTTTGATTCGGTCATCTGCCGCTGAGACACCGGAAGGGACTGAAGTGATGGGAAGTTGAACTGGGTTGAAACCCTAGTTAATGAAAAAGGGGGATTTCAGTGTGGAGCTATTCCTCAAGGAGTTATGAGAGAACACTGCCCATGGGAGCAAATCTACCCAATCGTCCTGACTGTCTACGACGAAGCACCGGAGGTATTGCTCCAATGTCTGGTTCGTCCTCTCGGTTTGCCCATTAGTCTGGGGGTGATACCCGGAAGAAAAATGGAGGGTGATATCCATCCTACAAGCGAAGACCCGCCAGAATTTAGAGATAAATTGTGTACCACGATCAGATACGATGGAAAGGAGGACCCCGTAAATGTGGAATATTTCCCTGATAAAAATGTCTGCCAAGGTGGTGGAATTGGGCAGCCCTTTGAGAGGGACAAAATGAGCCTGCTTGGAGAACCGGTCCACGATTACAAGAATGGTATTAACCCCCTAGAGACTGGAAGTTCTACAACAAAGTCCATGGACAGGTGACTAAAAGGGCGTTCTGGTATGGGCAGGGGTTGTAGGAGACCGTAAGGCTTTTTATGAATGATCTTGACCTGGGCGCAGATTGAACAAGTTTTCATGCATTCAGAAATATCTTCCGACATGGTAGGCCACCAAAAGGTGCGGCTAATGAGATCAGAGGTTCTACTGATACCTGGGTGACCGGTTGACTTTGATGAATGACCCCATTCTAGGATCTTCTTCAGGAAGCGTGGAGCTGCATACAGACGGCGACCGGTACCACAAGGTTTCCCGGGAGGTTAGACTGTGCAGCCTTGACCTGGTCCAGCATATCGAAAGAGTTGGCCAAGATTATATATTTGGGGGGTGAGATTGTCTCGGTGGCATCTTCGGAGTTGTCCTCGAACAGGAATTGCCGTGAGAGTGCGTCTGCCTTTTGTTTTTTTGAGCCGGGGATGTAGGATATGAGGTAATTGAATCTCGAAAAGAACAGGGACCATCGAGCCTGACGTGCTCCAAGACGACGTGCACTCTCAATATATAGGAGGTTTTTATGGTCGGTGAGGATTGAAATGGGGGTCTCTGTTCCTTCCAGAAGATGTCTCCATTCCTGAAGGGCGAGTTTAATAGTCAGGAGTTCTCTATTTCCGATGTCGTAGTTCCGTTCTGCCGGATAATTTTTTTTGAAAAGAAGCCGCATGGGTGAAGTTTGGCCTGTGGAGACTGTCTTTGTGAGAGGATGGTGCCTGCACCGATATCAGATGCGTCTACCTCCAGGGTAAAGGGAAGCCTGGGGTCTGGAGACGCAAGATTGGAGCGGAAGCGAAAGACTTCTTGAGGGAGTCGAAAGCTTGGAGGGCTGCAGGAGACCAGGCTGCTGTGTTAGCTCCCTTCTTAGTTAGGGCAGTGATGGGGGCCACGGTAGATGAAAAGTTCTTGATGAACTTACGGTAATAGATTGCAAATCCTAAGAACCGCTGTACGGCTTTCAGGGAAGTGGGTTGCCGCCATTCTAAAACAGCTTTGAGTTTGGTTGGGTCCATAGAAAAACCTGTGCTAGAAATGATGTATCCTTGAAAAGGAATGGAAGAAGATGAAAAGAACATTTCTCCAGCTTGGCGTACGAATGGTTCTCTCGAAGGCGCGACAGGACTAATTTGGTGTGCTGAATGTGGTCAGGGAGGGATTTATAAAAAATGAAGATATCATCAAGGTACACGATGACGAAGCTGTTGAGGAGATCGTGGAAGATCTCATTGACAAACTCCTGGAAGACTGCAGGGGCATTGCCAGGCCGAAGGGCATGACTAGGTATTCATAGTGCCCATCCCGGGTGTTGAAGGTGGTCTTCCACTCATCACCTTGGCGGATGCGGATAAGATTATAGGCTCCACGAAGATCGAGTTTGGAAAAAATTGTTGCCCCCTGTAGGCGGTCAAAGAGCTCGGAAATGAGTGGCAGGGGGTAACGGTTCTTGACCGTAATCTTGTTTAGACCTCTGTAGTCAATACAGGGGCGAAGAGAGCCATTCATTTTTTTCACAAAGAAGAATCCGGCTCCAGCTGGAGACGACGAATTCCGGATGAACCCCTTCTTCAAATTATCCTGGATTTACTCGGACATGGCTTGGGTCTCGGGCATGGAAAGAGGGTAGGAACGGCTTTTAGGAAGCGTGGCACCGGGAAGAAGGTAAATGGGGCAGTCAAAGGCTCTATGGGGGGGCAGCACCTCAGAACGTACATTGTCAAAAACATCTTCAAGGTCCCAGTAGACCGCTGGGAGGGAAGTTTTGTACTCCGTGGGTAGTTCCACTCCGGCTATCGTCTGTTTGGGGGGAAGACAAGTCTTGAGGCACTGAGGGCTCCATCATATGGGTTCCTTGTTAGTCCAATCCAGCAGTGGGTTGTGTAATTGTAACCATGGGAGTCCAAGAATCACCTCCACTGATGGAGTGTGGATCACGTCCAAGGTAATCTTTTCTTGGTGACCGTCCCCTGTGGAGAGGGATAGAGAGCAAGTCTCCAGGGAAATAAAAACTGGTTGGAGTGGGCGTCCGTCTATGGTCTCCAAGCCGACGGGAACAGCTTTAGATTGGAAAGGGATATTGTTTCTGCTGGCAAAATCCTTATCAATAAAGTTTCTTTGAGACCCGGAATCTATAAATGCGGAGGCGGAAATCTGGGAGTTATTCCAGGCAAGAGAGATGAACAGCATTATCCGAGTAGGAAGTTTCTTCGGAGAAGGGGAAGAGGAGGAAATTGTACCCAACGAGACCCCCTCATACCTCATTGGGTTTTGGCATTTCCCAGCCGCAGGGGACAGCTCGCCAGCAGATAACCGGAATGCCCGCAGTAATGACAAAGTCCACCATCTCGTCGGCGCTGTCTCTCAGAAGCGGATAGCCTATGACTTCCGAGCTGCATGGGTTCAGGCTCATCTATAGGTTGGGGAACAAAAGGAACAAGACTGCGGCTGGTAGACAGGGGAGAGGTGGCACGAGGGAGCGCGCGTTCAAGTCTTCTCTCCTGAAGGCGCTGGTCCATGCGGATGCAGACTGCAATGAGGTCCTCCAATCTGGTGGGTCTCTCCAGAGTCGCCAGCTGGTCCTTGATGGATTCGGATATCCCTGCCAGAAGGCTGCGGAGAGGGCGTTGTCATTCCAGGAGGTCTCGGCTACGATGGTCCGGAACTCCAGGGCATACTGGGCAACGGGACGAGAACCTTGAGATGGAACAAAGAGGAATCTGCCGTGATCTTGCGACTAGGCATGTCAAATACTTGCTTGAATTCCCGGAGGAAGCGGGGATAATCGTGCGTCATGTCGGCCCTCCGTACCCAGATAGGGGATGCCCAGGCCAGGGCATTTCCGGTCAATAGAGAGACGATGTAGGCCACTCTGGAGCATGCAGTAGGAAAGCGAGATGGGGACAGCTCAAATAGGATCTCACACTGATTGATGAATCCTCTGCACTCGTGGGGATCCCCTGCATAACGGTTAGGGGCCGGAAGGCGAGGGTCCGAGGCTGTGGGGAGGTCCAGAGAATGCAGCGCCGTGGCTGCCATAGCAGAGGAGCCTGGGGAATGCTGCAACAGTGAGATTCTTGAGAGCTCTTGAGACATGGAGTTGAGTTGCGCCTCCACCTGAAGGAGTCGATCCATGGCACTGGGTTGATCAGCCTCTCCGGGTCCATGTCCGTTGGGCTGAGCATAATATCATGCTGCGCTCACCATGGACAAGGAGGGACCCCGGAACTGAGGTGCAAAGGGTAACAACAGCTGGGACACGCCTGCAAGGTGGATAGTAGGCGTCCGGAACTGCACAGGAAAAATGATATGAGTACAGATACTCGCCGGATAATTGGGAAGTTCAAGTAGAATAGTCGGTGCCGAGAGCCTTGGGTTTCGAGCCGGGAGGTAGGTAGGAATCTGTAAGCCGATGTGGAGGGTTGGAGAGTTCGGGAGGTCAGAGGGCAAGCCAGAGGTTGAAATCCAGAGCGGGTCCACAGTCAAGCCAGTTCGGTACACAGGAGATCACTAGAAGAGACAGAGACAAAAGCACTAAGGCCGGCACGAACGTGGGTAACGCAGGTCACACGAAGCTATGCTCAGCCAAAGAAGGACTGGCTGAGCAGGGTATAAATGTGAATCATAGCCCAATAGGAACAGGGGGAGGGATGGAGGAGCGGCACCATGGGAAGCAGGGATAGGTAGGGGATGTGTCACAGCTGATGCTTTGACGCGAGGCTTGTGAGCGGTGCACGCACATCAGGCGTGTGCACCACGCGGAAGAGGTGCGCGCGGCCTGGGCAGGGGGCGGGAGTTCCTCCCGCGGAAGGACTGAAGAGTCCGTGTATGTGTGTGCGTACAAGATGCATGTACACCTGTGCAACCTCAAACATACAAGGGCACAATGGAAGTTAAGTTGGACTTGATTTTGGAGAGGATGGAGAAGATTGACCAAATGGAAAGGGACATGGTGAGAATGGCATGGGGCATGGTTGGAATGACGAGGAACATCATTGGTCTGTATTCTGTTCTAGGCCTCAGCAGCAGGAGAAAACAAGATAACTGGAGGATACTGCACAATTCCCTGTGTCAACATGCCATCCCAAATGAGGAGGATATTTTGGCTATGACCCCCCTGATAAAAGTACTGACCTGCAGAAAGTGTCATCCCAGAACATTTAGCTGTGCTTGCTTTCCAAAACACACCTGTGGAACCATGGGGGCAAAGACCAAAGATGATCGGTGGAAATAGGAATGCAGTAGGTGACATCAATCTTTTCATTATAATAATGGAAACTTTGGCTAGATATATTGCAAACAAAGGAAAAATTCCTAATCAAAATTCCCTGCTAATCTTCAAACACCATGTGAGTTTGGAGCTATATTCCTAGTGGTGCAATCAAATCAACTATGACGGATCCAGGGATAATACTGTGAGGAGATTCCCAACAATTTGAGTAGTGGCATTTTAGATTATCTGAATAAACAGGTTAAACTCACTGCTGCATAATTCACGACCGTAAAAGACACAATCAATGCACTTTTACAGCATCAGAGGACTGTAAAATGGAGTCATCCGAGTGAAGAAAAATTAATGGATTGAATAAATACAGTTTTTATAAATAAAGTTTTCAATTGAATAAATACGTTTTTTTTAAATAATTTTAATTAAATAAATACAGTTTTAAAAAAGGTTTTAATTTATTAAATTATTGTTCTTTATTACACGCATGGGCTGTAGCCCCATGGAACAAATCCAAAAAGGTCTGATGACCACCAAACAAAACTAAATTTAAAAAAAATATGAAAATCAATTAAAGGCCCGATTTAAAAAAAAAAAAGAAAAGAAAATGTCATAAAAAATCAATCCAGGCATGATGGGTTATTTACAATCCAGGCATGATGGTCTATTTGTAATCAATGGCCGGCAACTGACCATCCTCAACTTTACACAAAACCCTGGATCCTCTGTTGATTGAAGAATATACATCTTTAAATATTTATCGTATATTGTCTTCTTTGCTTCTTAAAAGATGTCTTCTTTCTTATTCTTTCATCTTCACCACCGTATGTGTTTCCCTTGATGACTTCCTGTTGCCTTTGAGGGTTATGACCTTTAATAGTGGCTAGGACCATTGTAGAAGATGTCATAGGCACCTCAACTAGTAATCACATTGCTTGATGTGCCATGTGCTTCCCTCCATCACGGATTCTGCCTACCAGGGGAGCTTAGTTGGCAAAATCCACCTATTATACTGCATTGTTGGCCTAACGAACTTGACTCTAAGCCAATTTATGTTTTTAATTTTACCACAACAAAAATGGGCCCTGGAGCACAATCAACCCTGAATTTTTCCTAGGAGTCCTATTGTTCAGCAAATAGGTTATTTTTTTTGTCCTGGTATCTTCTAGACATTACAAAAGGCAAAAATCTTGCACACCAAAAAAGATAGAAGTTAAAAAAGTTAATGACAGACATTTTAATGACTTACATTAGTCATAACAGCTTCCAACATTTTGGTTCATACAAGCCCCTTAATCAGGACGTTCATCATTGACCAAAGTGCTTGTATGCACCGACACGTTGGAAGCTGTTATGACTTCTTTAAGTAAGTAAAATGACTTTCATTTGACCGTTTTGACTTTTTCCTTGTTGGTGTGCTTGACTTTTGCATTTTGGTAGATTATTTTATCTTGACCAAGATACTGTAAGTCTTTGCACCCTCCTTTCTTTTTGTATTTATCTTTGATCCCTTACAACCTGTGCTGGGGCATCCCAAGTTGCTGGATTCTGAGTTGTTTTGCTTGTACAGCCTGTATGTATGGTAAAACAGGCACTATGTTCAAGTCCAATGTTACTTTAAAAATCTATCCAATAAAATCCTTCATTAATTGCCATACAGTTTATGTAATCTACTTACTGACTTGTCCCTGTGGCTTACAGTATGTGGGACGCACAGGTAGGTCCTTTCAAAGAAGGATCTACGAGCATGTGTATAACATTAAAAAGGGTCTAAAACCCCACAGTGTGTCCAATCATTTTTTGAATTGCCACAACAAGGACCCTACTGGTCTTTGCTGTCAAGCAATTGAAATTGCTGCCACCAATTGGAGGGGGGTGACAAGCTCAACCAGATTAGCAGACGTGAAGCGTTCTGGATTTATGAGCTTAGAACCGTCTCTCCAAATGGATTGAATCTAGACTTTGATCTAGGGGTCTTTCTTATTAAATAGAATAGGGTCTTTTATTTAGTGTATATTATTGCACTTTTTAATATACTATATTCTCGTATCTTTTTCTTTATTATTATCATTATTATTATTTTTATATATAATTGTTAGAATTATTACAATAATTATATTATTTATTTAAAATATTTAGCTCTTTATTTATTATAAAATATAGAATATCACATTTATATTATTATTATTATTATTATTATTATTATTATTATTATTATTATTATTATTATTATTATTATTATTATTATTATTATTATTATTATTATTATGTTATATTATGTTACTGCTATCTATGCAGTCTTAGATGTGACTTCATAGTCAATTCATCTTCATTTGTATTATGTTTGTAAGTATGTCCTTGTGTACATGGTTGTGTTAGTCTGAGTTTGTATTGTTTTGTATTGTTAGAGCTGAATTTTAAACTTATTGGAATTAGTCATTTCTATCCAATCAGCGACGAGTGAGGTATGTATAATGGGACTTCACCTTCACTGAACCATCCCCTGAGGAAGTGACGTCAGTCAAAAAATGCGTAGGGTCAGAGGTCACGGCACCTTGGAGAAGCTCTGGTTGTGAGAACGTGTCAGTCAAGTAAAGCAGGAAACAGCGTCATCGAGACATCGCGAGAGAGGCTGTTTTGCATGTGTGCACGTGTGTGTGGATTTCCCTTCCTCGGCATCCATCTTGGAGAGTGCTCCGAAGTCAGAGGAAAAGAGGACCTATACCACACATCGGGGAGCCCGCTAGGACCCTTACTGCTACCGGCGTCTGCCTTACTTGGTCACACACGCATGTTATTCCAGTCCTGCTGTAAGTAGGGTTTTGGGTTTTAAACCCTTGATGACCTGCTGCAGCAGGCTCCGTTTGTTTTAATAAATAGTTATTTTATTTTCAGCTTGTTTGTTTAGTATTATGTCTCTTGTTATGTGTTCTATGTTTTTGTTCAATTTTAATATTTCGTATTACACTATTATTTTCTTTTTGTTTCTGTCCCTATTGGACCCCCAGATTGGAGACCTTTCACTGATTGGACCATTTGGATTCTCTCCCCCTTCATTTGTTTGGACTCTATTTGGGACCTATTGGACTTTTTGGGCGCTGGTCTGTATATGTTCTTTGTGCTTTCTCTGGTGTTGTTCTGCTAGTGTTCCTGGCTGCCCTGCACACATTGTGTACTGTTATATGTTCTATTTAGTTTCTATATTGGTTGTATTTTTATTTTTATGGTTTGTAGTGCCTAAGCACTTTCTTTTGTGTTATTTGTTAGTACTACAGTATCTTTTAGACATTAACATTTCCATACTGTTAATAATGTCAGTTCAATAAAATAAAACTGTTTTTTTTTTGCTGCCAGATAGGTCTGCAACAATTTCCAGAGCAATATGTTGCTGGCACCTCTGGCAGAGAACTGGGTTAATGGTTAGTCATTATGTGGCCCCAGATATTAGAATGGATATGCATGTGCCTTTCACTTGTGTGTCATAATGTAATTACCATTATTCATCAGTATTAGCCTTTTAAGCATCCCAAGTTATCATTGTTTGTTCTGTTTCCTCAATTGCCTATTATTAGTTAAGAACTAATTTCTACACAAAATCTTGGCTTCCCTAAACTGAATTAAATATACATTTTTAAAGCATGGACAATTTATTTACAGTAGCACAATTTAATACTATTAGGAAAGGCATATGATATAAAGTTATAATGTTTGTGTTCAATTCATCAATTGTTCAATGTTCAAAGCCAGAAAGTGAAGACAGGTACTGTAGGTGAAGATTGCAAATTAGAAGAAAAAGTTAAGTTCTAGGCAAGTTTGTCAACAGGTAATGAAGAATAATCATCTTCTAGTTGCCAGACTACTACTTACAGTACTGCCTGAGCTAAACTCTACATCTTCAAAACTATACTGTACATTGTCTTTACCATACATACACTGTATCTCTAGCGTTATGTTTTGCAACTAACAAATATCAATAGAAAAGAATCTGCTGTATTATGCAATTCTATCTCTCTTCATCAGCAACTCTGATCACACTTTCACAAGCATAGGGGATAGATTAGATCACAATTGTGAGCCTAGTATATGCACATTATTTAACATTTCTGCATTTGTAGTTAGGATTTGAATTTTTGAAAACATGTTCAATTTTTTTTAATAATCAACAGCAGTGACAGTGACAGTATTATTAATATATATTCAAGGCCAAAAGTCCAATATAACAGCCTACTAATTACACTATGAACTTGTTCCTTGCTTTAAAGGTGTGATCCATCATAGCCAGCCACAAAGATAACATTGGCTTATTTAAACAAAACTAGCCCTACTAAAGACATACAGTAGAGGCCTATTCTAGTAGCTTGATAAAATTGCTGCCATCTCGAATGATGTGGCATATTCCCATCGAATGGTTTGACATTTGTGTTATCAAGGTATTCAGAAAGAATCAGACCCCATTATCACAAGTCTCAAACAGTGAGTTAGGAATGCCAATACCGTATGGAACAGCAGTGATGGTATCTGTAAGGAATCCACACCTCGGTTTACTGCTTACCTTGCCTTATAGACCTGTGCAAACCTGGAACACTCCCCATGATATATTCTGCAGCTGTGCTAGCGATTACTACAGTTCAGTCCTTAGAGCAATGCTGTCACACGCCCCTTCTGCTATTGGTTCGCTGACCTTTAAATACAGCTTTCCCACAATGTTTCTCTGCCAAGCATAATCCTTCTTGGATGTTCACTGTGTTTGCCACAGCCACCTGTCTTGGCCACCCTGTTGCTGTTTTCATGTTCATGTTCTTTGTTCCTAGTCAATGTTCCTAGATCCTTGGGCCTGCTGCTCTCTCTCCAATGCAGAGGCCATGTCCTGGTTCCTGTGCTGAAGCGGTGGATCTCCAGCGTAACTTCAGCTTCCTGTTTCCTGAGGCCTGCTGCCCTTCCCATTGCAGAGGCCTGTCTCTAGTTCCTGGGGCCTGCTGCTCTCTCTCCAATGCAGAGGCCATGTCCTGGTTCCTGTGCTGAAGCGGTGGCTCTCCAGCGTAACTTCAGCTCCCTGTTTCCTGAGGCCTGCTGCCCTTCCCTTAGCAGAGGCCAGTCTACTAGTCCCGAGGTCTGTAGCTCTCTCTCCTTGCACAGGCTTGTTCTGGACTCCTGCATGCCTATCCCTTCCGGAGATCGGCACCATGGGCCATGGTCGCCGCTCACACAGAACCCGCTCCCGCCCTGCAGCTTCTACGCTGAAGCGGGACCTTGTTGACTTCCTGTTACCGAAACTCCGCTTTGATAACATTTACCCTAATATCTCCTATCCTGACCCTGGCTCGTCCACTGACTACGCTGCTCTCTCCAGTCCCGACCCTGTTATGTACAACTACAAACTACGCATTCCGGATCTGTCTGCCCGGTCTAAGGTCAATGATTATACAACCCCACCCCAGCCCCGCGGTCCGGTCCTGGTTTGTGGCGAGAACAACCGTGACAGTATCTCAGCCATTTTTCAAGTTCTCCCCCGTGCGACCTGGCCACAGTCTGTATGAGCTGCACTGAAAAAGCTGCACAGAGAGCCACATCTCTCTGCACAACTGTTACAGACGATCAGAGTGTTTTTAATTCAATTTTAATAACAGAGCATTGTAGCAGGTGATCTCCGGAACAGAACCACATTCATTTCAGATCTGGGGACCCATTGCTTCCCGAGTTACAGTCCCCGGTATGGGGTAAAAAAATTGTGTGACGTGCGCAACCAATAAACCATTCAAATTAAATATTTATTATTAAACCACTGTGACATTATTCACCATATTGTGAAAATCATACACAACATTGTGTGGTATAAAGGACAAATGCTGGCGTCTGCTGCTGTCAATATCAGGGTGGCTCAGCACCCCTATAGTACAGGAAAAACAAGAAGAGAATCAGCACACAACGCAATAGTGAAGTATGTAAAAAAAAGTGTCAATACATTTATAGGATAATAAATCTGCGTACATCAAAGTAATAAAAACAAGCATTCCATGTAACAAGACACGGGTTACCAATCACTGGGACAGGATTCGGTAGGATCGCTCACTCCATACCCCCAAGGTCGCAGTCTCCGGCTTATGGAACCATGGGATGCACTTCAGGTAGGTGGGTAACCTCTCGGTCTCCGTAAAGGTAAGTCACTTTGAACTCAGTCCCTCTTTGTTGAGGTATTGATCTCTTTCATTGTGGATACACAGTTCATAGACAAATAGGCACGGATCTCCCTTCCTTCTCCTGTTCAGCAGCCGTGCCGATAGAAACTGCAGCCCTCAGAGCGGGCCTTAGGAGATGACATCACAGGGATCGACGTGCTTGGCAACGGTATACATCAACCACCAGCTGAGGACTCTTGGTACAGTGCGCATGGGCAGCAGGTCACTGGTCTCCCCGTCGACAACCCTCACACTATAAAGTGAGGGAACTCACTAGTAATAAGGGAGTGACCACATCCGACAACTGAGACACAAAATCATCCCTGTTACCAGCCAGCATATAAACCAGATCAAATACAAAGCAAGATTGTCATGCCTGGCACATCGCACAGCCATATACTCAAATTTGACCCTGGGCCCAAGGTGTCAGGTGCAGATAAGATTGAATTAAAATATCAAGGCTATTCCTTCCCCTTCTCCTTACCCTCCCACGGAACATGCAACACAGAGTACCTATCAGGGACCAGCTCACCTAAAGGAATGTCAATCCCAGCAGTTAGCCAGGTCTCTGTGATAAATACTAGGTGTGTCTGACATAAGACAATTGGCTCATGCACCAACTGGCACAGTGGACGATTGACCTAGCATTTATAAGCATGATATCCAGAGTGGACTACTTTAGTTTAGACCACTGTTATCTGAAAAGAATGTGCTAAAATGACTCCCACTAACGATGGTGTATTATGTTACAGTAGTACTTTTGGAAAACAACAATTAAGGAGCTAATACACATTATACAGTGTTTAATTTTGTGTATTAATGGGAGTATTAACATTTGCATCATCAATACATAATTTTGCCTTTTCCAATACTGTATCTAAAGTATCCATTACTTTCATATACATCCTTTCTGTTTGACCTATGGTGTCTATTTTTATTCATCTTGTTTTTTTGAGGCATAGTGGAATGTTCTCTTGAAACATTGTGTTGTTTCTTCCTTATGTATTCAATCCCATCTTCATTCTCCTATTGAGTTTATTCAAAAGTTCCCATCCATTGATATTTGCTTATATTTGCTTCAACGCCCTGTAGTTATACTCCATTTTTATTTAAACCTTTTGCAGTTGACACATTTGTTGAACATCACTTTTGTCCTGCTTAAATTGATCTGGATGCATACATCTTAGTTTCTTCGGTGACTTCTCCATTTGTTGCTGGAGGTTTCCAGGACAAAAATAACAATATCATTGCAAATATTAACGGTTGATTGGGATTCCATGTGAA
The DNA here is from genome assembly GCF_040206685.1 of Ascaphus truei. NCBI lineage: Eukaryota > Metazoa > Chordata > Amphibia > Anura > Ascaphidae > Ascaphus > Ascaphus truei. Next base: position 344,906,397 of record NC_134486.1, read on the forward strand.
ACATTGTGAAATATGAAGAGTTTTAGGGAGGTGAGACATGGTGTCTACCTTTTGCACTGCCTTGCTGATCCTTATTTTAGTTTTTTTGGTTGATGTGGCATTCTCGTACGTGTACTTTATAATAACAAATTATGCTTATTATAGTAGCTGCAAGTTGTGCAAATCTGTGCGGAAAGTGCCCTTTCCTATCAGATCTGCACGTTTTGGTATTCTGCAAGGACTTTTTGCATATCCAAACCATACCGAAAGGCTCTTTAAGAAGCAATTTAATTCTGGCTGTGCAAATCTGAGTGGTATGACCAAAAAGGAGAGAGAGGGAGGAGGGAGAGCTTTCAAATTAGTTGTGTCTCAAGAATATATATATGTCCCTTCAAACCTCCCTCAAACCAAATTACACATTTACACATGCATGAGTTGAAAAGGGAGCACAACTGAGATATTGGAGGTACCCAGCTTGGAGATATGCTAATGCCTATGCAAAGTATATGTCAATGAGTCCCATCCCACACCTCTTAAAAACATTTCCATACCAACTATATAGAGTGGATAACCCCAAGACACTGACCTAATGACTGGAAAGATGTACTGGTGTTAGTCCCAACATGACTAAAACACACAACCACTGCTTTTCTAGGTCACAGCTCTAGCAGTGTGAGCTGGATAGCAGTGCAATACGTCAAAGCGATATATATTTTGGACATTGTAACCTTGAGAGAACTTCAAGCACAAAATTATAATATAGGTGGAATTAAATAAAACACAAGTTTTCTGACACATACAAGTAAAAATATTATAATGCAATATCCGAAGGATATATTTAAATGAGTCTCACCACCTTCGCCATAAAATATTTTCATAATATCAATACTGATGTTACAATACATATTTATCTATTCTGTCACAAGTTTAATTGTCTATTTACAGTAGGTCCCACATTGTGTTAGCAAACAATTTTTCGATATCTACTGTAACGTTGTTTGTTGTGGCAATGAGTCAATAAACCAACTAAATTCTTTTTTTTTTAACTACCTGTCTTTTTTTCTTTACTGAAGCTACTGTAGCTTCAAGTTTGTCTGTGTTGATCAACTAAAACATGTAGGAATTTAATAAATCAATTGATGGTGGGATTGATGTTATTCAATTTAGTATGATTGATTTTTTTGCTGCAGTAGAATTATCTCAGTTATTGTTGTAACACGTTTTTTATTTTCTGCTTCTACAGTTGTTTTCATGAGTTCAGGTTTGCAAATAATAATACTATTGGGTCTTTGAGTTTTGTAGTTTTTGTGACTTTCGTTAAGTATTTTAATACTTTGTCCTAATATTCTGAACTATACTTGCATGACCAAATACAGTGTTTGAGATCTGCTTAGGTTTCTTGACATGTAGGACATGAAAAGGAAAAGGGTACCCCCTGAGGGGTATGTGTGTACCCCACACCACACCAAGGAGAGTGTAACTGTATTCCGTTATACCAAAAACCTCACTACAAGAACTGGTATAGGGTGGTGCTGACTGGGAGTAATGGTAATGTAGACAGAAGTAGAAAGATCTCCCTCTTATGTCGCACTAAAGAGACACCCCTATCTGATTAAAATTGAATTTTATTAACACATTAATTAAAATATAAATGTAGTGAAGTAAACAATGAACCAAAATAATTAAAATAAATAAAAAATGAAAGGAGACGTCGGCGTGCTAAATCTGGAAGCTATTATTGGAAATGAAAACAGTTATCTAATCTTTGTTATGTACCACAGTTATACTATTGAATTAACTTTGGTGGTAGCTATTTCAGTATATCCTTAAGTCGTCAGATATCTGATCCTATGTGTAGCAAAAAACCTCTTCTATGGAGAAGTATAATGTTGTATGAGAGTGCTTGCTTCGGGATGAATGGAGACTCTGTGTGGCTATGTATAGTGATGGTTTGTGGGGTACTTGATGAAAAGTGGACTAACGAAGACTGAGGTCTATTTCAGCTGTAAACATAGTCCACACCCCCAATACATATAATTTGACACCAGACCGACAGGTGCAGAAACTGCTGAACCTGATGGTCTGTAATGTGAATCACTTGGCAAGTACTGACCAAACACTCCCAATGTTGGTGTTTTAAGTCAAGAGACTCATAATATCCATATTGATGCAATTAGCACTACAAGTTACATAAAGTATTTTAAATAGGATCAAAGTCAGAGCGTTGTGCTTCCCACGGTGAAGGCTCCGAAACGCTCTGACAAAGTAATGCACCCGACCTCTCCGATTAGTCTTTCGCACCAGGAAGTAACGCTAGGACATACCCAACATATGTTTCACCTGATAGGCTTCATCGGGCTGAAGCCTATCTCTGACTTTGATCCTATTTAAAATACTTTATGTACCTTGTAGTGCTAATTGCATCAATATGGATATGATGAGTCTCTTCACTTAAAACTCCAACATTGGGAGTGTGGGCCTTGGGAAACAGGGGCCCCCCATGACTGAAATTATTGTAGTTCAGCTCTTGAGACCACCTACTTCAATACTGTGTTATCAAAATAAAATATAAGCAGCTTCATTACCTTAGCGACTAGCTTCTAAGGGGGGTAAGCCAGACTACTGTGTTTTTTGAGGGTAGAAGGGGTAGGTGAAAGTGCCTTTTGCCCCTGGTAGTGTGGTTAGGCCTTCCCGTAGTTGCCTCAGGTGGGTGGTTTGGCCTACCAGGAAGGTTGCGAGGTTGGTTAACCCCTTTATTACAATAGCAATAGTAACCACTAGGGTAATGAAATGGCCAACACCTCCCACAACCCACCCTAGAGGCCTAACCACCTACCCCAGGCCAACTACCCCCTTCACCCACCATCTCTACCCCCAATAAACATTATAATACAATACAAACACCAATATAATACATTGAACAACCCCCATCGTATAGTTATTAAGTGGTTAAAACCCCTCCCTCTACCAACTCAGGAGGCCTAACCACCCTTCCCAGGTCAACTACCCCAACCTCCACCCCCTCTATGTATTGATTGTCACAGTGTTAAACCATGCCCACAACATGGGCATGGTTTCCACAATGGCAATGAATGTGCAATCTACAACTAAAAAAAACAAGCACTGAATCAAATACATTACATTTCAATTTAAAAAAAACATTTGTCAATAAAGCAACTGATTGTCACAGTAGTAAACCTTGCCCATAATATGGGCATGATTTGCCACAATGACAATAAATGGGCAATCTACAAATAAAAAAAACAAGCACTTTTTAGTGGTTACTACTGCAAGGGTAATGAAGGGGTTAAAACTCCTGCAGCCTTCCCGTTAGGCCTGACCACCCACCCTGGGGCAACTACCCCCTTCACCCACACCTTCTGCCCCTATAAACCAGGTACTGTGGCTTAACCCCTTCATTACCTTAGCGGCTAGCAGCTAAGGTGATGAAGCTGCTTTTATTTTGGTAACACAGTATGGAAGCAGAGGGTCTCCGGGGCTGAATCACATTAATTTGAGTCTTGGGGACCCTCAGCTTCCCGAGATACAGGAGCCATTTTGGGGTGTAGGTATCTCCCTGCATTGTTTAAATAACCTGGTCACATGGGCCGTGACGCGGGAGTATTTAAATATGGCAAGGATACTGGCTCCCCATAACAGGGCCTTTAACTCAAGAAGCAAGGGGTCCCCAGAACTTAAATTAATGTGATTCAGCTCTGGAGAACCCCTGCTTCAATTCTGTGTTATTAAAATCAAATAAAAGCTGTATGATTGCCTGTTAGAGGCACACAGGTAGAATTACTGATTTAGTCTATTCTTACTGCTTGTCTCTTACAGACAGATGAAGCCTGGTGGAATTCATCTAGCACGATTCCCATTCAGACACAGGGACCCCTGCTGTGTTTATCCCGATGGGCCATTAAGTCTCCTTACTGAGTGTCAGGGCGTGCTCACCACAAACGAGACGGGACCGCAGTGCTGAGGTGGGATAGGATATAACGCCACCCACAGCTACGAGGGCACGTCTTGAGAGTAGAGTGGTCTGGAAGTCCGGATCGGGGCAGGAGAGGTACGGATGGTAGAGGGTGCTGTTTGCCAAGTCCGGGGTTAGAGAGAGGGACGTTGTCGTTTACCGTTTGCCGAGATCGGGATGCCAGAGGTGCGGAGAGTCGTGTTGCCGTATGCCGAGTTCGGGATGCCAGAGGTGCGGGAAGACGTAGCGGAAGCCGGTTCGGTACACGAGGAAGACTGCAAAACAAGATAGGACAAGACAGGACTAGGGAGGCAGAGAGTGATGAGAACAACTGGTTCTATGCTCAGCCGACGAGTTAATGAAGCTGCAGGGTATATATAGGTAAGAGGGTCCAATGGCAGAGTAGCAAGGTGGGGGGGTGAGAATGGGCCAGGCTGAGACAGGGATAGGTCTAGATGAGTTCCTGGAGGAGGAGCTATAGATCCTAGAATAATTGGTGTATTGAATTGCAGCATTGGAAAAGGGTACTATGCCTTTAAGAGGCTGGTGCGCCTCTGTGTGGCCGCGCCTCCGTGTGGCTGCGCCTGTGGATGCGTGCACGGGCACACGCCCTGAACCGAGGGCAGAAGAAGGGAACTGATGTGTGCACGCGCGCACAGGGGAAACGGAGCTCAGCGTCTTAGAGGAGGAATCCGTGTGAGCCGCGGGAGACCCTGGCAGGGCTGCAGGTGAGTGAGGAGCACGCCGCGAGCGGCGTGACTCCTGAATCCTTACACTGAGACCATAAGCACACGTGAGCACAGATGGATAAAAAAACACGGTGCCGCAGCAATTTTGGGAGTGGCAGCGCAACCAACCATAGTACTGTATCTGTACAGTTTTACTATTTAATTAAGTGCATTTTAACATGGACCCTTTTTAAGCAAAAACCTGTCATATTACACAGCTTTTCAGCACAGCCTGGGTTAAACTTGTTTAGCAAGTAAAACTTACTCACAGACCAGCTGTTTTTACTTTTTGGGTCTCATCAGTGGGAGGATGGTTATACTGGTAATGTGAAGCTGGAATGTTATGGTATGTTAAAAATGGGGGGGGTGCCAAGCACGTGCTTTATAAGTGAGAATTCTTTGTGTTTTGTAACTCTCAAAAGTCTTTAATTCAAGCAAAATCGTAAAAATCAAAATACCATTTCAGTGATATAAGGCAAAGAAGTTTGACTTAGAACATGCATGCTTGTCAGAAACCCCTTTTTTTATTTATAATCGTTACAGTTACTATATTAATCTATATACACTTCATGTGTTATATGTTTACACACCTTGCATGTTTTGCACTTGTGCCTTTTCTATTATAAATGGTAGATTTATAAAAATTTTTGCTATTTGCACTTCTATATTAATACTTATTGGTGTGTGTCGGTGGTGCTGGGTGGCTTTGCGCATGTGTCTGTGTCACTGCCTTCTTCTGCGCATGCATTGGAGGTGTGTAGACGGTAACGTGTGCGCATGCGCATGGCAATGGCAGTTTCTGTGCAAGCACACGTAGATGGGGCTGGACGCCTCTGCGCATGTGTTGAAGACATTGGCTGCCTACGAGCATGAGCGGATGGCCGTCTCTGCACATGCGCTGTTAGTGCCTGCCTTCTATGGTGCCTCTGCGCATGCTTTGAAGATGTTGGCTGCCTGTGCGCATGTGCTGGTGGCTGTCCCTACGCATGCACTGATGGGGTTGGCTGTATCTGTGCATGCGCTGTTGGTTCCTGCTGTCTATGCGTACTGCACCGACACACTTTATTCGAGCAAATACCCAGTATGTACCTGGCAGATACCTGGAATGCGCCGCTCCTCACCTCTGACAAGCCCCGTTGCGTTTGCCTTCCCAGCCTGGGTTCATGCCTGGCTGACGGGCGGCTGATCTGTTAAATGAAAATGATTAGGATTTAATAGGCTGCAATGCTTCGCATGTCTACCAGATGGCATAAATTTATGAATAGTAATGCAGTATATATATATATATATATATATATATACTGTGCAGTATTGCAGCCAACGGGAATAAAATGCTTCAATCCCTGCCTTGAAAATACCTCAATGCACTCGGGCAGAAAACAGTCACAAACCTCAATACACCCGGGTATACCCGAATTCGTGGGACTAGCCGAGCTCGAATAAAGTGTGTCGCCAGTGTATGAACTGGCGGAGCTGGCCGTCTCTTCACATGTGCTGGTGGACCCGTACTCCTCTGCGCATGCGCTGGCTGTGAAGGACGCCTTTGCTCATGCGTTGAAGGTAGAGGATGCACATGTGTTTGCTTGCAGCAATAGCCGCTTCTACGCAGGCAACCGCGCCAATGGCCCCTCCGGCACGTGCGCGCCGACACCCTCTTCTGCCAACACTGACGTCGCTTCCATTACAAACTTCCATCTCAATGAAGGAGATTTGTGCCAGCTAAGACGTTTCACTTCGAAAAGTGCCACAAACCCTCCACCATACAATAATTAAAAATATCACATGTGAACACATTCACATGTCACAGACAGGTCTGCAACCCTGCTTTTCATGATTATTTCACTGCAGCCAGGAATTCTGTAAAATGACAGGCAAATGAGCACACCGTGGCACCTGTTGCTTCATGCCCATTTTAACATGGACTCCTATAAGCATATGCCTGACATTTTTATCCACCATAACTTAAATTTGTGGTTTAATATTCCAACCTCACATGGCAAAGCCAGTATAATAACCCACACTGATGAGACCCAAAAAGGTAAAAACAGCTGTCTGTGAGTAGGTTTTACTGGCTATGATGAAAGGCTGTGTAATACGACAGGCATATGCTTATAGGGGTCCATTGTTTGTCCAGACTTTTGCAGAGATATTAACCCCTCAACTTGCCAGTGTGTTTAATAAATGTATTTCTTTGTCCATACTTCCCTCTGAGATTCTGCAGACGACCATATTCACTGTTTCTAAGGAAGGTATAAATCATAATATTTGCCAAAACTATACACCCATATCTTTACTTAATACAGACACAAAATTGTATGCTAAAATGCTGGCAATTCATCTGGAAATGGTCCTTCTTTTTCTGCAACATACTGATCAGGTGAGTTTCAAACTCAAGAGGCAATTCACAGACAACACTAGAAGTAATATAGATCTTATACATTATGTGCGGTCTAGGAAAACACCCCTTGTTCTTTTTTCCTTGGATGCAGAGAAGATTTGGTAGTACATGTTCATAGTATTGAGGGCATTTGGTACTGATGGGAGATCTCGCAAAAAGAGTTGTTTTTGGACTATCATATTTCATCAAAGACTAAGGTCCATTATCAATAAACTGTTAAATCAGGGCAAATAACAGGATGTCAGCTAAATCAGTATATGGGCATTATTTTCCTTGAGGTTAACGGGATACTCACCCAAAAACTTAGATTCAAAAATAATATCCACACAAGAGCCCATTAGCATAGGATTAACGTCATTGTACTCTTAACAACACACTTGAGTAAAGTGTTTGCAGTATAGGAGAAGTAAGTAATTGTTATTTATATCATATATAAATCTGTAGGCTTTCTTAGGAGTCTTGGCCTAAGAAAGCGAATTAACACAGGCCAATGCATTATTTTTCAAGGTACATTATAATGATCTCAAGTAGTAATAATAGTCTTACATCATATAGTTTATATAAAGGTAATGCTTTGTTCTTCCTTGTAATATTATGGATATTGCAACAGGGCATCCTTTTCTGTTAAGAAAGGGAATATGGCTAAAATAATTCTTGAATAATAATAATAATCTTGTTTTCATGTCTTCTTTTCATTTTTATTGACAGATACCAAATCAGGAAATTATACAAAGAGCTTCTGTTGGTGCTATTCATTTCAGACAGAACTGCATGATTGTGATATACAAAATAGCCAACAATTTTTAGTAACATTTCATTTTAGGACTCACATTTCCTCTGAAAGGAAATAAATGAAAGGAAATGGTTGACAATTTATTCAGGAAATAAACCCAAAAGAAACATAACATTGCCCAAATGGACAATTTGTTTTATTCTTGGTTGTCAGGCAATCAGGGGTTGGTGTTTATTCTTAGAACTTCTTATGGTGAACTTTGAGTTAATAATCATGATAAACTTTTTTAATACCGTATACAGTATGAACACACTACAGCGAATTATAAATGCAGGTTTTACTTATGTTTATACCTGGTAGCAATTACATAGGTTGTTTTTTTTTTTGCAGTGATATTTAGAGGATTTGATTTCTAGATCATTTTGGGGTTAGAGTTAAAACAAAAGCTAAATATATTTAAATAAACTGAGGCTAGACATATAAGATTAGTTTAGTATCTCATGATATCTTTTTTAAACTTTTACAAATTCTTACTCAACCAAAACATAACTTTATCTGTAAAGTTGTATAATTCCTTAATTTGTAGTCAGCTATTAAAAAAGTGTGCAATGTACAGCTAATGCTCATTATATTTAGGTACTTAAATCTGTTGTTAGATAGCAATGTTCTATAAATGTTCAAATTAAGGTGTTGTAGCCGCTTACTGACTCTCAAGTAGAATTCAAAATGTTTTATTAATTGTATATACTTCAGCAAGATCAAGCGCATACTGTAGATTTGAAGACGGATTCATAAACAATTTAGAATGTTTGAAGGACTGTATCTGGGTGTGTATTTATATATATAGAGACAAACGCATAATTATAATAACTAGCCCCATGTACACCCTATCTCCTGCCACTGGGGGTATAGGGGTGTTACATATATATATATATATATATATGTAACACCCCTATACCCCCAGTGGCAGGAGATAGGGTGTACATGGGGCTAGTTATTATAATTATGCGTTAGTCTCTAATCAGTCTCTACACTCTCCCTGACAGGGTTTTGATCTGCTCACAGAATGTCAGCTCAGCAGGTTTACCTTTTGATCTCAGGGTCTTCTTCCTGTTGGTTCAGGCCAGGGCTGTAGGAGTAGTGTAGATAGGTGCAGTAAAAAGAAAAGGGAGGGTGCCAGGAAATGTTGAATCAGAATGCTTGATTTATTTGGTTGCAGCACATATTTTCACATCACAGGCATTACAATCCATCCCTGCAGCTCTCACTACCTTCATGGGTACTAAGGGACCTTCTTCCAACTCCTCCCATTGGGGAAGATAGGGCCTAATCCCCAGGTAGTCCAACTGGAACTCACAGGAACATTCTTTTCCCCTAAGGGGTAAGGCAGAACTCACTTCCCTAGGCCATGGCTAGGGCTGTAGTGGAACTCTCTCACCCCCTAAGAGATAAGGCAGGACTCTAGCCCATGGCTAGCACTGAACAGAACAAACCCAATTTGGAGGAACCCACATCTTTTTACAAGGGGAAGGGACCATGCTATTCTGCACCATTGATTGGCAGAATCAAACTATAGCTAAGCCCTCATCCTGTCATGTGGTCCTACCAGCTCACAAGCCAGACATGTGCCTGTAAGTTGCTACAATCATGCAACATGAAGGGATGTGACTTCACCAGGTTGCTACTATTAACCCTAACACTGCTTGCTATTACCAGAATTATATGATATGGGAAAATAGCAGGGTGCTATAGTCTCCCCCTGGTGAAAATCTTCATCGCCCCCAAATGAGGTATATATTTGTATACATCAACAAATGTAATCTAATACCTGATTATATAATAAAAATACAAAACAGTATACCAAAAGTGCAACATAGAAACATGCATAACTAAACAATGTAACTCCTAAGAGAAACATATTATTTTTGCTTACATTACTAAAGGTACTTTCAAATGAAGAGACATAATAACATTTGCTCACAATGAAACACATGATTTACCCAACTTAGCAGGAACTCGTGGAGAGAATACATATTTGACATGTCAATAACTGTGCGCAGGATCAGGCTTTCTAACAAACCCACCCTTATCATTTAGTACAGTAACAGAGTAGCAGCGCTTCTTCCCTTTCTCGCTTACATATTCTACCCTGTCCATGTATATGTTGCACCCTACATGCCACACGTTACTGTGATAAAAAATCCTATCTTCAGTATATTGTCCCTTGCTACTACACAAAGGAGCCATGTAGTCTAAAACAGCTTCTCTAATCCACTGGTCTCTGTTCTCTTCCACCTCTCTCATTAAGGGTTCTGGTAGGTATGGGAAATCAAAACCATGAGATTTTCTGAATCTGTGCAGTATGACCCTGTCTGCCCTACTAGATTTTACCAGATTATTTGTGTAGGCTTTTCCTGGCAGTACCCAGCACAACGGTTCCTCATCTATATCACCTTCTTCAAAAATTTCTTCCTCCAATGCTTGAGAAGACTCTATATCCTCTTTATATTCCTGAACCCAATTGCGCATGATCTCAGCCTCCTACTCAGTTGTAAATTCTCCTAACTCCCACCAGTGTTCTATCTTATTGCCCTTCACAATAATAAATCTGGTTCTATCCATGTGCGAAACATACCCTTGAAACATTGGATCCCACCATTTTAGTAACGCATCTCTCATAGTACTTTTGGGCACAGCATCTGCAATGGCTTAACTATCTACACATTTACGTTGTACAGATGCTATAAATGGCACTGATGATCTGGGACTTAGGGGTTTACACATCCCACCTAATACAGGAGATACAGGTCTGGGCACATTAACAGGCTTACGGTCACCGTGTCAGCCCGGATCAACAATGTCCTGGTTCTCCAGGTGTGTGACCACCACCAGAACCAGAAAGCGCCAAAGAGTCCTGGCTCACAGCCTTAGTAGCCAAATCAAGTAACGAGTGTCCCGGTCTAAAACTCACAGACGATCAGTACCTGATGATGGTTTCTATTCACAATTGAAAGCAGCAAGAGTAGCAGTCGAGATGCTGTGTGTATCAGACTCAGAGGGTGCAGCTGAATCTAGATCCACTGACACAGATTTAAAACCTGTCATGGGTTCCACAACAGTCTAGAACTGGGTTTTGTTCCAGCAACCCTGACACCAGCCTGACCTGATTGTGCATGCAACATGTGCTGATGCATCTGCTGCTCTCACACCTGTTCAAACAACATCTGTGCCTTGGCATGGGAAGCATAATCAGTATCTGTCAGTATACAGACATAATCACCTGAGGTCAATGACACAGAGGAAATAGCTGCTGACAAAGGTGACCATGACCAAAACTCACTCTCCAACAAATAGCAATATATTGCAAATTCTCAGTCCTACTGCAACTGCTTCTTCTAAGATGGAGCTGCTTGCCAACACAACCTGTTCCTCTTGCACAGGTTGAAGAGCAGTAGGAGCATCAGGTTCTTGAGAGGCATGCACACAACCATGCTTGCAGCAGCCCAAGTACTAGGGTTACTCCTACGGCTGGTAGAATCAGGAAAATACACTGGTATGTCGACCCCTGCCCTTGCTTTTCTGCCATCACTACCAAATCTGCAAGGGAAAAATGATCCTCAGTCTCACAGGATGGGCATGAGTACAGCCCCTTCTACCCTGGTTGCCACCACTCATAATAAAAAAAATCAAAACAAAAAAACGCTCTCTCTAATTTATTTTTATCTTAATGTATCTCTTTCTATCTCTCTCTCTCTTTTTCTCTCTGCTACTAAATTATTTTAATTTGTTATCTTTCTATCTTTCTCTCATTCTATCTCTCCCTTCTCTACCATAACCAGCCCCACACACCCTCTCCCTTTCCTCACCAGAAAGTGTGTGACACACAGGTAGGAAGTGGGAGTGGCAAAACAAATGCTTTCAGTGTCAGACTCTGCATAATCTACGATGATGGTTTCGGGTTGATTCTGGCTGCGGATTCCACAGAAGCCGTCTGGACGGAATCTACCGGCTTATTCTGAGGATTCTACATGGATTAAGGGACTCATGCAGAGAGCAGCTCTGGAAATAATTGGAGATGTTAATAAATTGAACTTTTATTGGTGTGATTTTATCTCCATATGCAGAAAGGTCCGAAAACTGTATTTAAAATCATGTCTGATTATGGAGAGTTGCAACCGGCGAGATGCGCGCTGGTGAAACATGTTTGAAAAAAAGCGCGTTTTTTTTTGTATTTTCCCTCTCGCCGGTGCGCTCCAGCTTCCTGCCAACTTTTTTTGGCGGAGGTAATTGTAGAATTTCTCTCCATGTTATTGGCGCGAACAGCCACTAGATGGCGATTACGCCTTTCTGAATAGGGACATTTTTACAACTGGCGAGATTTAGGTTCTCGCCAGTCGCACGGCGAGTTTCACAAAAAAAAAAAAATGGCGCTTTTTTTAAAACTCGCCAGTACCTGCCTTTCTACAGGCATTTTTCTCCAAAAAATGCCGCTATTCACCTTACCGCTGATCTCTGCATAGGCCCCTAAGAGGCTACAATTTGCCTCTGAATTTCATTGTGTGGATTGAATTGCACCCTTAAATTCGGGAAAAATCAGCAGAATGGATTTTAACAAGTTCGCCCATCTCTACTTCTTACAACTACAACGGTGACATGACATTTTAGCTATGTAAACTAGGCTAAGACTTTTTTGTCTAAAGAAAATGTCTGCTGCTGCCACATGTATCTATGCTAATATATACTACTCATATCTAAATATGTACCTTATAGTACAGAGGTGGGCAACCTATTTTTCAATGTAGCCACAGGTGTGGCGAATGAGAAATGAAAATCGCCACACCATGCTTTTCGTTTACTTGCGTCACTACAAATTTTAACTCCCATAAAAAATAACAGTTCAAGGTCGGGTCTAGACCCCAGCTGAAGGCAGAGGGGGGTATTGGATGGCTGTGTTGCGTAAATGACTCATTCAGAAAGCGGAAGCCAGCACACGCCATCAGGAAAACGTTTATCTTACTGTGGGAGCTGGCAAACTCAAATTCGCCACACTTTCATGGCCAATTCGCCATTTGTGGCGATTGGCGACAGGGTTGCCCACCTTGGTTATAATATTTTAGAGTGATTTGGATTTGATGAAGCTGCACTTAAAAGTAGTGACCATTGTAATATCAACTTTAACAAGAGAATGAAACAGGTAAAAAACTAAATAGAATAGATGATGAAACAAGCGGATATGGAGGTAGAATGGGGGCAAGTGCGAGTTTGACAAGCAGTGAGACACCCATAGTAAATACAGATAATACTAGAAAACTTCTGAAGACTAAACCAAATTGGCGCAGAAAGGAAGGAGAAGATAATAGTACAGGCTGAAAACAACAACTTAAACTCATGCTTGCTAATGCAAGAAGCCTGATAGATAAAATGGGGGAGCTTGAATTAATAGCTGATATCATATGCATTACTGAAACAGGGTGGGATGAAACTCATGACCGGGCAATTAATTTAGACGGTTATTTCCATTTTCGGAAGGATCAAGCAAATACAGTAGAAGAGGAGGTGGAATATGCTTATATGTTAAACTGGACCTAAAACCTATTATAAGGGAAGATGTTTATGAAGGGACTGATGAAAATGTATAGATCTTGTGGATAGAAATTAAACATGCAGCAGCCGTTATTCGAACATTTCACAGAGCCATTTTCGTGAACACTGCTGTATTCCATGGGGCATTCACTCGTTATTTTTCCGTGAATGCTGCCGTAAATGCTGTCAATCACACAAGTCACACCTGTGTTTACCGCGTTTGATTTCTTTGAATTACTTGCATTCTGATTTATTTGGGTGCAATTCTTCACTTATCCGCCAGGTTGCAGAAATGAATGCATTGTAATTTGTATAGTACTGTGCTACTTTGTCAATTTGCAGGTGTTTAAAAACCAGATAAAAACCAAGTCTACAGAACCACAGTGGTTCATTGTGAATCGACCTAGGTCCTTGAAGACGCTTAAGACGTTATCAAATTTAGGCGTTTCATAATAAAACCTCTAAAACACAATGCTGTGGGCTTTTTCCTACATTCTAATCCCTGCACACTTGCTGACTAGACTGGACATCCTGTGTACACCGTACACATATAAAAAAAAACCTGACTGTAGTTATGCATTTTTAATATGTTCTGCAATTAATGCTGCAATAGATCAGATGGCGACTTTATCAGAAATATATGAATATTTCATTTCAAACTATGATTTTTACAAATTTTCACCTTATGTTCGTGGGTGGAAGCATTCGGTCAGGCAAACCTTAACTAACGATCATTGCTTTTTTCGCATTGCCTATCCTGTTGAAGATAGAAGAGCGTATTGGTGTGTGATCCCAGATTTTTACAGTATGTTTGATCATGGCAACTGCAAAAGGAGATATATCAGGTTTAATCCATATAAGATTTGTCTATCCCAATTCACTCTCTTCCTTTTTGGTGAGCTGTATCTTGAACTCAGCAATCTGCATCTGCAGAGCTGCAAATTGCTGGTATGTGTGTTTAGCTGCCAGCTTTAACTCATCAGTGAGAGATCCATTGAGTGCATCCTGCAATTCTCCTCTCAGGGCCCCCATCTCTTCACTGTGCTCGCTCTGAGCTTGTTTCCATGCAATCTTCATATTTTGGAGCTCAGCAGATTTTATTTCCATGGTCACCGCTGCTTTCAATTTCCACACCTCTTTCTCCTGGGCGTACTAACTTTTAGGGATGGAGCAGCTGCTTCTCCATCTCTTGCTCTAGTTTCTGGACCTTCTCGTGCTCCCTCTCATACAGAGTCGCCTGGCCTCTAAGCTTGGCCTCCAGTGATGCTCTGGTGATGCTCAGGGTAGCCTTCAGTTTTTCATGCTGTTCTGCAAGGATATATTTGGTTCTTAGACGTTCCTGCAGTACTTGTACTTCTTTAGCAGTATGCAGATTTACTTCCTGCAGAGTTCGCTGCTTTTCCTCAGCATTCTGGAGGTTTGTACGCAGACCTTGCAGTTGGTTTGCAGTAGGTTCTCTGCTTGTGTGTGTTGTTCCAATGCTTCAAACTTTTTATCTTCCAATAGTCTATTCCTTTTTTCTAGCTCATGAAGCTTGCTATTCATTTTACTGACGTGGTAATCAAATCAGAATTGACCTCTTTGAGGCTGGTATTTTCTCTTTTTACAGTCTCTATAATTTTCAAGGCCTTCTTATAGTCCTACCAGTACTTCCATTTACACACTTCTGAGTTGAGACTCCCAGTCTCCTACCATGAGACTTCTATCTCTAGGTTGAGGTCTGAAGCTCCTCTTGAGAGACTGTAAGATACATATTTAGACTGTAGACAGCTTTTTGAGAGATGTCCAGCTCCTCAGCGAGACTGTGCAGTTCCTTTTATAGAGACTTCCATTTCTGTTCGGCAACTGCTGATCTCTTGGTATGAGGCCTCCAGTTCTATGCGGAGAGTATGAACCTCATTATGTGATATGGCCACCTCTGTCAGGATACTGTTGACCTCCTGGTGTGAGGCATTCAGTTCTATGAGGAGAGTATGAACCTCATTCTGAGATACAAACAACTTTCTATGGCTGTGAACCTCTTGCTGAGAGACTGTAATCTCTTTCAGTGACTCCTCATACTTTTGTTTCAGATTAGCAATCATTTGGTCAGACTTGCTCTGCTTTTCATCCATGGCGGTAATAGTAGTGTTTGCAGTATCTAGATCCGTCCTTAGATCCTCCAATTCGGTCTCGGCAACCAAGTAAATTGCGTGCACAGTCTTCTGTTGCTCAGCATTATTTTCTCTCTCCATTTTCAATTCTTCACAGAGCAGATCACAGTTATGCTTGGCAGTTTTCAGTGCATATTCAGGGCTGGTCAAGGGATCGTCACTCACTGGTTCCAGCTCCGCTTCCTTAGTATGGTTGGTTGAGGCATCCTCACTGTTAGCACCGGGCAGACAATTCTTTGGGTTATGCGACTTCTGCCTAGGGCCCTCTGGATATTCTGTCATCCGTGTGACGAATCCTCCATTTTCGCTAGGCTTCATGGCATCTCGGACCCCCTTTTTCTCTGTGAGATCTGCGGATGTGTCTGTTCCTTCCACGGTAAGTGAAGCACCACTTTTCTTTTTCTGCCTTTTTGCTTTGGATGACTCTGTCCCATCTGGGATACTGGAATATCTGTCTTTATATGAAACTTCAGCAGCTTCACTGTATCCGCCAGGCTTTTCTTGCAGTTGCATTAGCTGGCAGAAATATTTGGGGTAATGGAGACCTGTTTTTTCAGTCTATACCGAGTTTAGGCTTTGCCACCATTCACCGGGTGTTTTGTGGGTGTGACTCAATTTCGGTTCCTCATAAGAGATCATTCATCCTTATCCTTATCCATATCCTCATAGGACCGGAAGGGCCACTTTTCCGTTGGTTAGGGTTCAATACAGGAATGCCACATCTTGTCCTCCATTCTGAGGCTATCAGTTGTATTTTTCTTCCTGACTTTGGGAGGCGCTATTGCATCTGTTTTCACTGTATTTGCTAGAACCCCAGCTGGTAGTCCAACAAGTGGGCAGACTTTGCTTGCAGAGTTTGTAGCTCTCACAGGTGCCTCTTTAGACTTTTTCTATTTCTTATTTACTTTGGTATGTTCTGAAAGATCAGTAACACTGTGCACACATTCCTTCTCATCAGTGATACTGGATGTGCCCTTTCCAAGTAAAACTTCTGTATTTTCCTTGTGACCTAAGTGAATTGCTTGCTGCTGCAGTTCCTTGGCACATTGAAAAAAATATTCCTCTGGCTGCAGCCCTTTTTCTGGGGCCACATAGGAATCATCCTCATCACCCGAATAAGGTCTGAATGGACACTGCTCCATGTGGCTGGGCTCTTTACACCAAGTAGAAGGTAGTGCACGCACTCAAATATATTGTAAATGTGGGGTACTTAGCTGCCGGTGCACTGGTTCTGGAGAGCTCCTGACGTCCCAAGGTAGTCAAGTAGAAAGTGAAGAAACAGCCATACAGTCTTAATCAGCAACAAAGAGGTTTAATGTGCCAAGAAAAACAACGTTTCGGCAGTATAATACTGCCTTTCTCAAGGTGAAGGCCTGTTTCTTCACTTTCTACTTTTCTCTTTACAGCAAGAACACATTTTCTTCCTCATTCTTGCAGAGTCTGTATTTGACTTCAGCTGGGTGGCCATTTTAAAATCCCATGTTTTTTTTTCTTCTTGTCTTTCACGTGGTGGTGTAGACTCTCATCACAGCATCAGCCCCTCTTGTGGGTCATCGTCTGTCGTAGTCATCTCAGTCAAACTGTGGCGTTGTGGCTTTCTCCAGTGCAGTTGTAGCTTCCCTGCCTGGATGTGTAGCCCTTTAAATCTGGTCACTTATGAACGTGAATTTTTTGTTTTGTTGCTCAGGCTTTTTATACTGTAGGAACTGTATGCAGGCAAAATCACAACAAATTTCACAAGCAGTCTTCGGGCCCCTTGACCTTCAAGGGCCACCTCCCACCTCTAACACCATATGTAAGAGTTGTGTGCAGAGGTATGCAATGGATTCAATTTTTAAGCTTACATTAATATAAGGCTTTATTGCCTGTTCCTTTAATCAATACAGCAAACAAAAATATACATAAAACAACAAACACCTTTCCCTGCATAAGGGCTAACTTACTTCCCTTGTCCCCCTCTGCAAACCTTGGGGGGGGGGGGAGGGAAAGAACCTTACCCACTTATCACCCCAAAGTCTCAGCAATACTTTAATGCAGGTGGCCCTTCAGGTCAGTGGTGTCCGGGGTTGTTGTCTTCTTGAGGGTCCAGGCATAGAGGACTGGTACCCTTGTGTCTTGCTCTCAGATCACAGCCTTAATTTTCCTTATGTCAGCTCCCTTGTGAGCTAAGGAATCTCTCTCCTTTTTCCAACAGGAGGCTTTTCTAAGAGCTCTAATGTGGCCAGGTGGAGTCTCGTTAATTGCAACTGCAATTAACAAGCTCCCTGCATGATTTAGAATCAGTTTCTCTCAAACAGTGATAAGTCCCTATTACAGAATGATTTTAATTATCCAGACATAGACTGGGGCAATGAGATTAACATTACAGCAAAAGGAAACAGGTTTATGGGGGTGCTTAAAGACTCCAAATTATTGAGGAACCAACCAGAAGAGGGGCAATATTGGATTTGGTAATACCAAACAATGTAGAAGTAATAGCAAATATTCAAGTACTGGAACATTTGGGTAACAGTGATCATAACGGTCTCATTTGAAATAAATTATCAAAAGATAGATTACTTGCGTTCAACAAAGACCTTAAACTTTAGAAAGGCAGATTTTAATAAACTGAGGTCTAATCTACAAGTAATACACTGGGATGATGTTTTGAAGGGATGGACAGACTTTAAAACATTGTTAGAAAAGCACACTTATCATCACCCTTGGGTTATAAGTATAAAAGAAATAAGTCAAAACCAATGTGGCTAAATAAACAAGTAGGGGAGGAAATGGAAAAGAAGAGGCAGGCGTTTAGATTTTGAAGTCAGAAGGGACGGAGGCATCATATCAGAATTTTTAGGACTGTAACAAAAAAATTGAAAAAGGGCAATCTAATGTACAAAAATGGATATTGAAAAGGGATTGCAATAGAAAGTAAGATAAACCCTAAACATGTATTTAAGTACCTTAATAAAAAAAATGAGAAAAGAAAATATATGACCCTTTCAGTGTGAGATGGGCAGGCAGAATATTGGAGGTAAGGAAAAAGCAGAGGTATTAAACATATTATTTGCCTCTGTGTTTACCAGGGAAGAATCAATTTCAATAGTAGTGCAACAGTAGGAAGCCACAACCTCCATATTAATGAACAATTGGTTAACTGAGGAAGAAGTTTATAGGCGGCTTGAAAAAATTTAAGTAAATAAGGCACCTGGCCCCGATGGTATACATCCAAAAGTTCTCAAGGAGTTAAGTTTAGTAATAGCCAAATCATTACATTTAATATTTAACTCCATTTCCACAGGCTCGGTACCAAAAGATTGGCGTAAAGCAGATGTGGTGCATATATTTAAGAAGGGAGATACAGTAGATCACAACCGGGGAATTACAGACCTGTAAGCCTGACTTCAATAGTGGGGAAACTACTTGAAGGTTTAATACAGGATAATATTCACGAATACCTAATGGAAAACAAAATTATTAGTAATAGTCAGCATGGATTTATGAAGGATAGATCATGCCA
Source organism: Ascaphus truei (assembly GCF_040206685.1). Lineage (NCBI taxonomy): Eukaryota > Metazoa > Chordata > Amphibia > Anura > Ascaphidae > Ascaphus > Ascaphus truei. The sequence continues at coordinate 344,925,446 of NC_134486.1, forward strand.
AACTAACCTTATTTGTTTCTTTGAAGAGGTAAGTAGGATTTTAGACCAGGGTAATGCAAATGATGTGGTCTACTTAGATTTTGCAAAGGCTTTTGATACGGTTCCGCACAAGAGATTGGCATAGAAAATAAAGCAAATTGGAATCAGTAAAAATATATGCACCTGTATTGAAAACTGGTTGAAGGACAGACAACAGAGGGTTTCCTAAATGGAACTTTTTCAGGTTAGGCTAAGGTCGTGAGTGAAGTACCTCATGGATCGGTACTGGGACCCCTGCTTTTTACCTTGTTTATTATTGACCTTGAGGTTGGCATTGAGAGCAAAGTATCCATCTTTGAAGATGATACTAAATTGTGTAAGGTAGTAAAATGGGAACAGGATCTAATTTCTCTCCAGAAGGACTTGGAGAGACTGGAAACTTGTCAGGTAAAAGGCAGATGAGGTTTAAACAGATAAATGTAAGTTTATGCATTTGGGAAGCAAGAATAAACAGGCGACATAAAATTAAATGGGGATAAATTGGGGGAATCCTTGATGGAGAAGGATTTAGGAGTGCTTGTAGACAGCAGGCTTAGCAATAGTGTCCAAAGTCATGCAGTAGCTGCAAAGGCAAACAATATCTTATCTTGCATTAAACGGGCAATGGATGGAAGGGAAGTAAAGATAATTATGCCCCTTCACAAAGCATTAGTAAGACCACATCTTGAATATGGAGTACAATTTTGGGCACAACACCTTAGAAAAGACATTATGGAACTAGAGAGAGTGCAGATAAGAGCCACCAAATTAGTAAAGGTGGTGGACAATCTAACTTATAAGGAGTGGCTAGCTAAATTAGATTTATTTACATTAGAAAATAGGTGTCAAAGAGGGGATAAGATAACTATATACAAATTTATTCGAGGACAGTACAAGGAGCTTTCAAAAGAACTATTCATCCCAAAGGCAGTACAGAGGACTTGGGGGCATCCGTTAAGGTTGGAAGAAAGAAGATTTCACCAGCAACAAAGGAAAGGGCTCTTTACAGTAAGGGCAGTTACAATGTGGAATTCATTACCCATGGAGACTGTGATGGCAAATACAATAGATTTGTTCACAAACAGGTTGGACAACTTTTTTTTAGAATGGAAAGGTACTGTATACAGGGATATATCAAATAAGTAAACATGGGAAGAATGTTAATCCAGGGAGTAATCTGATTGCAAATTCTTGGAGTCAGAAATAATTTATTTTTCCCCTTATGAGATATAATTGGATGATATGACACTGGGGTTATTTTTTTTTTTTTTTTTTGCCTTCCTCTTGATCAATAAGTAAGTATAGATATAGGATAAAGTATATGTTTAAATTTAGCATAGGTTGAACTTGATGGACGTATGTCTTTTTTCAACCTCATCTACTATGTAACTATGTAACTATGGAACATCATTGAAGAAAGTTAATTGAAAATAAAAACTGAGGTACTGTAACCTGACTAACCTTCTCTGGAGCCATGGGGGAAAAAGTTCATTTGTAATAGCTTTATGGGCGCAGCAGCTGTGGGCATGTGCAGTGCATGTTCTAGTAAGGTGCACCCTCTCTTTATTTGTATCAATTTGTGCCAGCGACATTAAGCACGCTAATTTTGTTTCTTACATTTGGAGCAGATATCTTAGGGGCAGAGGTTAATGAAACCTCAAACCTCGTCAATTTATTGGATTCAAAGAGAAGGGTTACTGTGCCAGTTTTAGAGACTACTTTTTAAAGTTGTCATTATAATATTGTTCTAACTCTCTCCTCCTACAGTATAACCACTTGCCAATACACTTACTGACACAACTAGACAAAAACTTGAACAAAGCCCCATTGTACATTAACACAAAGGGATGTAATTTACTCCATTTTATACTACTTGAAACTAACTCCTTTACATAGTCCCATTGGAGAGAGTCCAAACATTAATTCTTGTACTGTACATATGATATTTCGGCAAGAGAATGAAATAGGCCTTTTGGAAATTAAGCATTTACTGACAAAAGATAAGAAAGAGACAAGCCAAGGGGCAATAATATCAGCTCCCACAATTTTATGTGTATGCCTATATCAATGTTACACATTTGATCAATTCCCCTAGTGAAAAGGAGAAAGAGGCTTTTAGGTTTAATATGCCAGATTGTAATGTAGATATGTGGGATTAAATGGATGTGTATATTTCATATCATTATATAATACAATCAAACATGACATAATGTGAAAGGATACTACACAGAACCCGCACCTGATAAAACAAGGTTTCCAGGATGCAAGGGATGCAGGATGCAGATGTAATATTGATTACATTTAAAAGTAACATGACGGGTCTGATTTTAATGAGAAAACATTTGGAAATGCAGGGCTCTGGGACTTTCACCCATAACTCTTCCCACATTTGCATTGGCTCTAAAACTTAAACCATTGTCCCATTTAAATGACTTTTCAGAAGATTTAAATTTGCATACTTTTAGTTATCATCCATACCGTAACACAGGGGAGCGTAATCTTTTCCCCCTGCGCCCCCCTGATGGATGTCCTGCTCTCCGCGCGCCCCCTCCCTCCTCCTTACCGTGGTTCCTGGCGTCTCGGCGTGATGACGTCACGTTGCCATAGCAATGCGTCTCCAGATGCCCGCTGAACAACGTGCAGTTTACAGAGGCCTTCACCGCTTCCCCGGCACTTAATTTAAGTGCCTTCGGGAAGCGTGCATGGCCTCTGTAAACCCTGCGTCCCCGCAGTTAATCTCGCGCGCCCCCCCAGTTTGCGCACCGCTGCTGTAACTCATAGCTCAAAAGTTATGTACTAAGTAAATATATTTTAACATTTCTCAAATGTCATATTGTGTGTACAGTAGCGAGAAAAGTGAATTTAATTATGTATAAAATGTTCTAAACCTAACTTATCAATGTGTAATAATTTTGGTCTTAAACAACTGAAGACAACAGTACAAGACTACTATAATGTACATGTAATCATTCACTGGAGTAAAGTAAAGTTAATATAAACCCCATGACCCTGCGGCACAGAAATAAACCACGTGCAGTCCTTTGATTTCGGATATTCATCTGGAAATCCTGGTGAGTAAATTGTGCCATTTTCTGATGATACATTATATCCACAAGGTGCTGTAAAGGAAACAATACATTTCAGAATGCAGAAAGTACCAGTGTAGTCCTTAATAGTCCTCCTCCAACAATTTAGAATATTACATTCCAAAATATACTGCATTCTACTATAATCTGGGGTAGGATATAAGATTGTAGCACTTTGCAACCCAGTTTAACAATATTTAACACTTGCTATTGGTTTTCAAAGTAATAGCTCAAAAGTACTTTTGAGGTCATGGTTTTTGATTGATTTGAACAAGTTATTTTTTTTATACTTTGAACCATATCCAGGTAAAAAAAATTCGATAGGGAATTAAATCTGTAAGAAAATATTTGACAGATGTCCTTAAATTTTCTTATCTTTCACTTCCCGACATTCATTAATTACTTAGTAATGCAGTCACAATTTGTTTTGCAGTGGTGGATGGTGGAAACGTTAACTTGTTTAGTGCTGGAGTGATCCAAAACACAAGTACAGGTAAACTCCGTTATAACGCGAATCGGTTATAACGCGAATCGGTTATAACACGGTTTTTTTTGCACACTGCACACACTGCACACACTGCACACACTGCACACACTGCACACTCTCACTGCACACACTGCTCACTGCACACACTGCTCACTGCACACACAGCACACACTCTCACTGCACACACTGCGCACAGCACACACTGTTCACTGCACACACTGCACACACTGCACACACTGCACACACTGCACACACGGCTCACTGCACACACGGCTCACTGCACACACTGCTCACTGCACACACTCTCACTGCACACACTCTCACTGCACACACTCTCACTGCACACACTGCACACTGCACACACACTGCTCACTGCACACACACTGCTCACTGCACACACACTGCTCACTGCACACACACTGCTCACTGCACACACTGCTCACTGCACACACACTGCTCACTGCACGCATACTGCACACACTCCCAGCACTCACTGCACACACTTCCAGCACACACTCTACACTGCCCACACTGCACACACTCTATACTGCACACACTCCCACTGCACGCACACACTCCCACTGCACGCACACACTCACTGCACGCACACACTCCCACTGCACGCACACACTCCCACTGCACATGCACACACTCCCACTGCACACGCACACACTCCCACTGCACACACTCCCACTGCACACACTCCCACTGCACACACTCCCACTGCACACACTCCCACTGCACACACTCCCACTGCACACTGCACACACCAGACACTCCCAACACTCACTGCACACACACTCACTACACACACTCTCACTGCACACTGCTCACAGCACACTCTCACTGCACACTCTCACTGCACACTGCTCACAGCACACAGCTCTCACAGCACTCAGCTCTCACAATACACTCACATGTCAGCAGCCCACCCCCCCTCACATGTCAGCAGCCCACCCCCCTCACATGTCAGCAGCTCACCCCCCACTCACATGTCAGCAGCCCACCCCCCTCACATGTCAGCAGCCCACCCCCCCTTCACATGTCAGCAGCCCACCCCCTCCTCACATGTCAGCAGCCCACCCCCCCTCACATGTCAGCAGCCCACCCCCCCCACATGTCAACAGCCCATCCCCCCTCACATGTGAGCAGCCCACCCCCCCTCACATGTCAGCAGCCCACCCCCCCTCACATGTCAGCAGCCCACCTCCCCTCACATGTCAGCAGCCCACCCCCCCCTCACATGTCAGCACCCCCCCCTCACATGTCAGCAGCCCAACCCCCCCTCACATGTCAGCAGCCCACCCCCCACAAGCCCGTTTTTCACACACACCCCCTCCAGCCCGTTTTTTACCCCCCCCACCAGCCCGTTTTTCACACACACACACACACACACACACACACACACACACACACACACACACACACACACACACACACACACACACACACACACACACACACACACACACACACACACACACACACACACACACACACACACACCCTACCTTAGATCAGCTCAGCACATACTCTCTCCCTGGTACTAAGCCTAAGCCCTGCCCCCTCATGCTCTGACCTCTCCGGAAGAAAAAAAAACACACGGCTGCCAGGGGGCTGAGAGGGAGGGGAGAGGGAGGGGGCTGAGAGGAAGGGGAGAGGGAGGGGGCTGGGAGGGAGGGGAGAGGTAGGGGGCTGGGAGGGAGGGGAGAGGTAGGGGGCTGGGAGGGAGGGGAGAGGGATGAATCGCCGCCGTTTTTTCAAACTTTTTTTTTTTTAATTTATTTAATTAACTGGCGCCCGGCCAGAGTCATTGCGGGCCCCACAGAGAGGCTAGACGGGCCGCATGTTGTGCAGGCCTCTTCCTTCCTTCCCTCCTCACTCCCTCCCTCCCGATCAGGCGCGCGGTGGCCATTTTTTTTTAATTAGCGCGACCCCGTTACTAACGCGGTGGTCTCGGGGTGGACCCCGAGGATTGCCCTATAACGGGGTTTACCTGTACTAACATGATATCGATAAGGTTTTTTTTGCATGAACTTTGTAGTGCTAAAAAGTAGTACAAAGCTGAATATTATTTGCATGGTTTGTATAAAGATTATATGACTTGTTACATATGACACCAAGTTTATTGTCTGAAATTACATATCCGTTTTATACATTTTAACGTTAAAACAGAATTATGTGTACTGCTGCGGCCAGCTTCAATCTTACAAATGCCCGTAATTTTCCGGGGCTTTTTTTGGCTGGCGCTGAACTTGGCCGCCCTCAGCCGCATCTTCCCCTCCCCTCGCGACCCCCTGGCTGCCTCTGCTCCGCCTCTTCCCGCATCACCCCTCCATTCCCCTATCCCCTGTCCCCTTACCCGGGGATGCCGGCGGAACGTGTGACCGGCGCCACAGTGACGCGCGGCACGCGGCACCAGCCGCTTGTGACCAGCCGCGTCTGCCCGGAGTCTGCCCGCACATTGCGGTGGCTGCCGCAGAAGACTCAGCTAGGCCGCCACTGTATTAGTAAATATAAATTATTAATTTTAGTTCATGCATAACTTAGAACATATGTACTGTATTAATTTTTTTTCCATTGATACGTACAGTAGCAATTTAAAGCTACAGTTTAAGCAATATCCTATATATGTGTTTTTGTTTTAATAAATCAGTTCTATACTATGAGAAAATACTTGTAGAATTAAAAATAAAAAAGACATTTTGAATGTATTCGAATGTAACAAGCATTTCTGTTTCTATAGTAATCATTTACAAAGTCACATCCCCTTCCTCTTCTGAGACAGGCACTTGCACACCCCCTTTGCCCTCTATCTAGCAGTGCACCAATTGTATCTTGTGCCTGCCTGGTCAAATGATTTTCCTCACAGAAATTTGTATCATTGGTACTGTTCTGCAGCCCTAACAGTGATTTAAAGAACCCCCGAGCTGAATTGTCAGCAATCGATTATAGGTGAACAGATCGATCAGAAACTTAGCTGATCACTTGTCTGTCTGCAGATTGTATTCATGCACATCTTGAATGGATTTTTTTTTAAACGTCAGCTTCAACTGCAGCTTTAAGCACTTCTAATTCTGCACCAACAATATAAATAACATTTGTAGAATTTGTACCAGGTTTAACTGGGTGTAGAATTCTGACGCAGTTTCGATGCAAGTATACAAAATAAGTTAGTACTAAGTTAGTTCGTATTGTGCATCTATGCATCAAGGGGTATCCCCATTTGCTCTGCGACCCCCGTTACCTCCGCTGATGGTGGGGGCTGCCGGAGCCAAGCGTCAGCCCCGCCGGCGTTCCTGGAGGGTGGGGGACGAGCAGGGAGCACTCCGGTGCTCCGGAGGTCCCAGCGGCTCCCGCGAGGGGCGCCGCCATTTTCCTTGAAGTTGTGCATGCGCAATGGGTCGCGGCAGCCGGTGGCCACTGCGGAGGTTGGCGCATGCGCAAAGGAAGTGCGCACGTGGCGGCCAAAGGGGAGAATAGCTCCCAAGAATATACAGCCCCCAGGGTGCACAGGGGTAGAGTCAGGTGACGCCAGGTAGCCAATAGGGCTGGAGGATCTCCCTGCAGGGGAGATTGGATACTTTTCGCGCACTGAGCCCACGGCAGTCGGCGTCAGGAGCAACTGGGGGACAGAGGTATTGTGCAGGAGTCAGTGACTCAGGCCCCAGATAGCCCTGAGTCACCAGTAGTATTGAGTGGAGAGGCCCCAGGTTAGGGACCCTGCCCCTTACTATCCAGAGTCAGTTAGGGACACAGCGGATGCTGCACGTCCATCCAGAGGTTTGGGCTCAGATCTCCGCTACCGCTGCAGCAGCCATCCAGGTGGGATCGCCCCGGACGGTAGTGCATGTATTCGTCAGTCTTCGGATCCTTTGTGAAGCTCCTTGGCAGGCCTGGGTACTGGAGTGCTTGGCAGGTAACCATCACCAAGTGCACCAACGATCTTACATATATATTATATTCATACGGGACTAGTGGCTGCACAGTCACACATATCACCTCACTTTAAGGGTGCGGGACATTTGTGTGGGGTAACTTGACATGGGGTGGGATCACCCGGTGGAAGTGGGAGCGTCCTGCGAGATGCAGTAGTTAGTGTCTCCTCTAGAGAGGGACACCTGTTGATATATGAATAAGTATATGCTATACAGTAAAGTCATTGGTTATTTTACATGTGGTGTGTGGAGTGATATATATAGTTGTCCTGCGAGGAACCACTCCCCTTCTGACGGGAGCTGTCGCAGGTGGAGGCGTTGCACCACGAGATTGTGTTATATGTATGTACCCCAGGCCCCCCGAGCGGAGGCTTAGGCTCCTGAGAGCCACACAGGTATACACAGCAGGTAGTAGCGTCTGTATTCACAGGTAATACCCGTTACACATAGATTATAGAATGAATCAAATTCTGCATCAGAGTTATACATTTTTTAGTTTGTATTTGTGTAAAATAAAAAAACTGACAGGTCTGACCTGATGTAAACTTCTCAAGCTATACTGTATGTGTCACATGTAGAAAACTATTGTTTACACTTGAGACATATGCAAGCAAAAAATTGAGTAATGTGTCAAAATACCTTCTATTCTCACTTTTCTTATTTTGATACTGTACATCATCCCATTTGTAAAATATTTAAAAATTGTTCCAGCTACATAATTGGTGCAAAACTAGCACAAAATAATAGCACCATAATTATCAAATGAAAAACTTTCAATGGGATTCGTTTTATTTTATAAATAAATCTAGTGCCTTTTTACATGAGATTTTCAACAGTTTTGCAGCCAGGAGACTTCTGAAAGATTTCCCCTAATGATGAATAAGAATCTTACTTTCCGAAACCAAACACAAAACCCTCAAGAGTTTCAGGATTACATGTAATACAAAAACTCACAAATGATTTATAACCAGAACACCAGGATAAGTGTCATCTCTATGTGTTTTTCGCCACATCCTTAGTCTGTTAGCTTTATTAGTTTCCAAATGTCTTTTTTCATCGTATATTGATTTTAAGCATTTTTAAATCCTTTTCTGGTGTATTTTAGCATTTTCCTCCCCATAGAGATTTTTCCTTGATTTTGAAAAATACAAAACCACAAAATTGGCAAAATCAGAGCCACATCAATAACCAAAATGAGTGCATGGGCTCACCCTTACAAAATACTTTATTTCCCATTTGTAATACGTTTTATCAAAATAAAGAAAAGCAAAAATGTGTACACACCAAAACAAATTCTGTGTGCCCATGTTTTCACCTTAATAGAATGTTACCCTTTGTTTAATAATGTTAAAGTGCTTTTAGGCCAAGATTTACTGAACTTCGATATTGATATTTTTGTGTGTTTTAAAGGTGAAAAAAATGGAATTGTTTTTAATTGCAGTTTTTACTAAAAGTTTGACTCTTTGAAGCAATTCCTCAAAACGCCCCTAAACAGGTCAGGTTTTTCTATACTTTACAGGGGTCTTCCATAATCCACAAACCCAATACAGGTTCTGGGACACCTTGGCACTAACTGGGGTACACCTATGTTATCTTGGGATACCCACAGCTACAGGAACACTTTTCATCTCTGTCTCTCATTTTACTGTGAACACGCATATATGTACTTAACACACTTTTTTAAAATATACACTTTAAAAACCTAAGTCTGCCTGGTATGGGAAATAGAGTACAAAGCTGCACGGTATTTTTCACTAGCCATATTCCCCACACACTATTGCATAGGCTTAGTACGGATTCTAAGGATCCCCTCACAACCTTATGTATGGTTGGAGCCCCTCAGAACCCCTAGACCGGTTCTGGATGACCTGGGCCTTTACTGGGTATGTCCATTAACGTAGGGACCCCTTGACTGTTTCAGGGACACATTACATCCCTATGCCCCTTTTACCTTTCTGGTCTGTGCTGAAGCAGGGAACCCCTAGAGGTCGCAAAAGTGTTTTCAAGGGGAGATATTGCCTGGATATGTGCCTACATGTATCCAGGAATTATGCCTGATTCCTGGGTACATTTTTAAGCGAACCAGCAACTCTGGGCCCTGACTAGATAGGCACATTCTGACAAAACTTTCTCCGCAAAATCCCCCTTAAAACTCATACCACAGAAATCTCTACTTGCTGGCACTCCTGGAAAGGTAACATCACGTAAAATACTTTATTACCGCACATTACAGGTTATGCATGTACAAACCCTTGGCTCCAGAGCTGACACTATAAATCCAACACACGGATCAGGGGTAACCAAACATGCTTAAACCTTTATTTGGAGCCTGGTAACACCCCCCCCCCCTACATCACAGAAATCCAATATATTTTAATTTTTCTATACTGCAATTAAGCATGGGGGTCTCTGGAGGTGAACTCCATTCATTTAATCTCTGTGGTTCTCTGGAAGCAGGGGGTCAACTTGTGGAAGCATTGCTTCATGTGTCAAGTTGAGGATGCATTGCTTCGTGTGTCAAGCTGAGGATATTGGTGCCACAGAGGGAAAGGAAGATGAAAGCCTCCATCATGGTAGGTGTAAGTAACACATTTATTTATTAAACTGTAGGGTGTCCATTGATTGCAATGTGGGTTTCTGTGCCCCCATTTATGCATAAGTAACCACAGTAACAATCAATTGATTAAATTGCTAGTGTTTGTTTTTATTGTAATGTGTATTGTATTATAATTTGTATTTTATTTTATTGTAATGCAATTGTAATGTTTCAGTGGAATGAGCAGTGTGGAAGCCATGTTATAGAGGATTTAGGAAGAATGGGAATATGTGGTGAGAATATGGAGCAAGCAAGAAAATACAAGATGTTAAAAGAGATTAGAGGCAAAAGGCAGGAGGAATAGTGAGACAGGTAGGGTAAAGCTTGGTGTTTTTGAGTGAAGGTATAACTGTTGCTTGCTTGAAGAAGGTGGGAAAGTAACAGAGTAGAGGGAGGAGTTGAAAATATGTGTGTAGGGATTAGAGTAGAAGTGAGAATTTCGAGGAGATGGGGGGAATGGGATCAAGAGGGGAAATGGTAGAGGGGGAAGATGATATCAGCAGCCACACACCTTCCTCTGTTACAGAGGAAAACGAGTTAAGGAAGGTAGGAGGAGAGTTAGGAAGAAGTGTAGAATGTGAGAAGAATACTTAGGGGATGTATTTGTTTTGAAATAATCAGCAGTTTTGGGGTGAAATGGAGGAAAAAAACAGGTAACAGAGGTGTCTGAGTGAAGAGTCAAAGGCAGAGAAGTATCAGTGTGGGTCAGACTTGTGAGTGTTGATTATGGATGAAAAGTAGGTTTTGTCACAGAAATGTTGCAGCATTACTGGGAGATTGCCCCAGATTTTTCAAGGCAAGTGTTCGGATACTCGTTGCTGCATCTGTTCTGAGAAACAGCAGTTTTTCGGCACTCCTGTATTATGCATTTACCTTTGCTTGAACTGTTTCCACTGCAATGGGGGGATAAGAGGCGACAAATGTAATCGTCCACATTCTGGTAAGTCTTTTGACATTAGGAAAATTTCCATGTGTCTATGTGATCTCCTGCATGTAGGAGAGACACTGAATCTTTTATAAAATGATTACACTATCATAAATGGTCAATTAGAAAAAACAAGTTACAGTGTCCTGTAGCCAAGCACTTACTGGAAGCCTCACTACTCACAGCTTAGAATTAAAATAAAATATTTAAAAAAAAAAAAAAAGCTAAGTCATAGTACAAACATAAGGTGTAAAGTTATTAGTTCTTCAAAGATGCCCACTGAAACAGCAATCCAGCCTTTTAATTCAAAATGTTAACTGAGCTGTCCAATGAAATCCCTAATTTCCTAAAGTAAAGTTGCAGTGATCAATTCAGTTACTCACAATTACAGGCAGTCTTGACTTGTCACAAGTCCACAGATTGTGGGTCTCCGGAATATGCAGTCCTCCTTTTCTGGATCTACACTAACGCTTTCCAACAGGGCATAAGGGGTTTCCCTATGCTGATAACTGAGCTCACTTTAGGTTCCATAGTTATAGTACAGCTGATGATTGTGTGTGCTGCCAGAATTCCCTTATCTGGTTAAGGCCAAGACATGATAAAGGTATACTGGGGTCTAATATTCACACTCAACTCCACAAATCACTATGTCTTCCAGAAGATTTCTGTTCTCCTCCTTACTTCTACTAACTCCCCCAGTATTAGTGATGCTCAAGGGTTCTTACTGAGTTAGATGTTTTACATATTGGGAATGAATTACTTTGTACCATTAGACCAGGGGTGTGCAAACTGGGGGGCACATCCCCCTGATTTTCTGGATGCTGTGATTATAGAGGCCCCGCGCTCTTCTCCAAAGCCTTTAAATTAAATGCCGGGGGACCGCATGAGGCCTCTGTAAGTTGTCTTAACTTGTCTCCGATGGCACGTCGCCCTGGCAACGCGATGTCACATGACCCCGTGGCATCATTTGATGCCAGAGACAAGGTAAGAGGGAGGCCGCAAGCAGGGGGGAGAGTAGGCAGGAGGGCGCAGGGGAAAAAGTTTGCGCATCCCTGCATTAAACTATGGTAACAATGTGTTGTCAAACTTTAAAAAATGTTAAAATGTTGGTTACAATCAAGAATATAATAGATACAAGAATGTTCTCAGTAAAATAAATATGTTGAAAGAATTTTTATTTTTAAGAGAAAAGGGGATCAATAGTTACTGTAGCTTAAATTTTTCAATATTTTTTCAGAATGCAAACTGATCTATTGATCTATTCATGATCTATTCTATCATGAAAACTATTTTTCCACTATAACTAATTATTTATGTTTTTAAAGTTCCTAGTTTATTTTCATTTAATATACAATTATAGCTCAGTGTAAATTTGTTTTACTTAGTCTATAGTAAAACATTTTTTAACACCAGTGTTTACTGTATAATGTTAGCTTTAGTACTGTATGTTATTGATGTCATCTGCCAGACTAAAGTGCACCTTTCAGGCTGTTATTGCTTAATAACAGTTTTCACTCTTTGCTATCATGTCTTGCTCTTAATCTTTGACTTTTAAAATGGATATAACATTTTATTTTGAGAGTAGTCCATGCATAGATTATGGAAACATTATATAAACTTGTAAACAAAATACTAATATTGCATTTTTATACTGTAAACAGTATGTAAGTTCACCTTTCCCATTATAATTTTATGGAGACAGATTCTAAAAGCTTTAGTAACTTTGTAATCAAAGGAAGAGAGAAAAGTAAATGTTCAATAAACACAGAAGGCTAAACGAATAAATAGAACTGGAATTCAAGTGAGACACAGACCCCTAGTCTGTAAAGTGTGATATGACGTGCTATCACATGAAAGTTCCTATTGACTTCAATAGGGCTTCTCATGTGATAGCACGTCATCTGCACTATCACACCTTACAGAATAAGGGCCATAGGGCTGTATTCTTTGGTAGACAATAGACATTGTATCTATTTTTTCCCTTCACCATTTTTAGCCCTTATTCTACAGGGTGTCCACACTTTAAGAAGAATGGAGGCTAATTCTAGTGCCCTGATTTGTGTCCATCTGGGTCAAAATAGCCCTTTCCCATCAGATTGTCATGCTTTTGCTAATCTCTCAGCAGTTCTCGCATGTCCAAGCTGCGCGGAAAAGTCTGTTTTAGACTTGGTTTCACTCCGGATCTGCCAAGTCAATCAGTTTTCCAAAAAGTCTCCAACTGGAATTCTCGTAGCTCATTTATCAAAACCGCTTCTAAAAAGGCACATTTTTTTTCATGCTTCCTAAAGGGTGGCTAGATAGCCTCAATAGACGTGGCTTAGCATTTTAACAAGCCACAAAAGCAATTTCTGGATTGCAGAACATGATCTGACTTACTTTATATGCTATATAAAGTATTCTATATTAATTTAGTCATTTTACATTAAAATTGAACTCATGATGTTCATTGTCAAAATAATCTTTGCAGGCATGAGTCCTTGCACTGTAGAGGTGGTAAAAAATGTTGTCCTTTAACCCGACTGGAATAAGTCCTTTATCCTCCAACCAAAGTAGAAATATTTTATTGGTAACAATCGTTTTATACATGTATATTGACTTTTGCTATACTGTAGGTTGCAAATATGTTTTAAGATTTTTTTCATACTAAACTTTTTAACATACTACAAATAGTGCACACTCTGTTTATAAATAAGAGAAAAACATCTTCATACAGTAATTCACTTTTAAATAGTTTAATGGGAAATGTGTAGCTTATTTGTAATGCTACTCATTTGGGATAATGTAAAAAATGTTAGGTAGACAAATACATTTCAAACATATTATGGTGATGTTTGTCATTTACATGCAACCAACATATTTTAGGATTAATTTTGTGATTGAATTGTTCTGCAGCCTTAATTGTAATTATGTATCTATGTTCATGAACCTAATAAAAATGTACTGTATGTGGTAAAAAAAAGTATACCAACTCAAAATTTTGCATCAAACATTTACTTTAGTGTATTCTTAGTGAACATAAAGGTAAAGCAGCCATGCTTTTAAGCAGATATGCTTTTAAGTATATATGTTTCAAGTATTTATGAAGTTTAAAAAGGAAGGAAGACTATTGAATCACTCACTCATCTCTTCTCTTTCCTCAGGTAAAAACATATTCCAATTGTCTGTCTATCCTGATATCCTCCCATGCTGTGTATTTAGTTCTATTTAGGTAAAAACATATTCCAATTGTCTGTCTATCCTGATATCCTCCCATGCTGTGTATTTAGTTCTATTTAGGTAAAAACATATTCCAATTGTCTGTCTATCCTAATATCCTCCCATGCTGTGTATTTAGTTCTATTTAGGTAAAAACATATTCCAATTGTCTGTCTATCCTGATATCCTCCCATGCTGTGTATTTAGTTCTATTTAGGTAAAAACATATTGCAATTGTCTGTCTATCCTGATATCCTCCCATGCTGTGTATTTAGTTCTATTTAGGTAAAAACATATTCCAATTGTCTGTCTATCCTGATATCCTCCCATGCTGTGTATTTGGTTCTATTTAGGTAAAAACATATTCCAATTGTCTGTCTATCCTGATATCCTCCCATGCTGTGTATTTAGTTCTATTTAGGTAAAAACATATTCCAATTGTCTGTCTATCCTGATATCCTCCCAAGTATATATGTTTCAAGTATTTATGAAGTTTAAAAAGGAAGTTCAAAAAGAAGTGGAAAAGTGGACATCACCTACTGCTTCTGATTCCTGCTTTTGATCTACGTTGGAAAAGAGGATATCATCTATCTAAGACTGCACATCTCAACACTTAACTATTGCTGTGATGCCGCCTTTATTTTTTATATTTGCTGCAACCACACTTATTTTCAAATTATGCACTTCCTTCCACCAGTCTCCTTATGTCTCTAACTCTATTCATATATCTCCATCTCTCCTTTCTTCCCCACTTCTCAGTTCACATGAACTCCTTTCTTACCTGCGTCCTCTGTCACCACACAGCTATATCTCCTGCACTAAAACACACCCCTATAAATCATCCTCACACATCCTCTTTCTATCCATGCTTCTCCTCCTTGCTTCTGGGGATATCTCTCCCAATCCTGGTCCCTGCCTTATTTCTACTTGCTCTCGTCCTCGCCTCCCACATACAACTTCTACTCCTTCTGGTGTTAACCCCTCCAACCTCATACCCATCCCCTGCCACCCTCCCCCCTCTCTCCCTTTCTCCTGTGCCCTTTGGAATGCTCGCTCCCTCTCTAACAAGTTCCTCTCTGTGCATGACTTCTTTCTCTCTCACTCCCTGCTTCTCTTTGCTATAACTGAGACCTGGCTCACTCAGTCTGACTCTGCTCTGGAAGCTGCCCTCTCTTATGGTGGCCTTTCCTTCTCCCACACTCCGCGCCTTGATGGCAGGGGTGGAGGTGTGGGGCTCCTGCTCTCATCTCTCTGCCGTTACCGAACTATTCCTATTCCCCCCTCTCTTGCCTTTCCCTCCTTTGAGGTTCACACTGTCCAGATCTTCTCTCCTCTCCCTGTTCATGTGGCGGTCATGTATCGCCCACCTACCTCTACTCATCCCCCTTCTGCCTTTCTCTCTCACTTTGAATCCTGGCTCTCTTTCTTCCTCTCCTCAGACTCCCCTGTTCTTCTCCTTGGGGACTTCAATTGCCACATTGATGACCCCTCTCTCCCTTGGGCTTCCCGCTTTCTTTCTCTAACCTCTTCTTTTGGCCTTCAACAGTGGACTGCAGCCAGCACCCACAAGGATGGCCACTACTTAGACCTGGTTTTCACTAAAAATTTCTCTCTCTCTGATTTCTCCATTTCCCCTTTTCCTCTCTCTGACCATCACCTCATCTCATTCTCTCTATCTCGCTTCTCAACTTCTCCACCTCCATCTACACCCCGGTTCTGCAGAAACCTGCGCTCTATTCACTTACCTGACTTTGAGTCCACGTTACACTCCTCCCTCTCCTCTCTCAGATCTGCTACAGACCCTGACAAACTGGTCAGGAACTACAACTCTGCCTTGTCCTCCTCTCTTGATCTACATGCCCCGCTTTCTCTCTGCCGCACTCGCCCTTTTAACCCTAGACCATGGCTAAATTCCCACACGCGCATGCTGCGTTCCTCCACTCGTTCCTCTGAACGCCTCTGGAGGAAATCTCATACTCTCGCAGACTTCCTTCACTACAAATTTATGCTATCCTGTTTCAACTCTGCCCTCTCGCAAGCTAAACAAGCCTACTTTTCTTCACTAATCAACATGCACAAGTCTAACCCACGCCGACTGTTCTCTGTCTTTGATACTCTACTCAAACCACCCTCCGCTGCCTCTCCTTCCTCCATCTCCGCTCAGGACTTTGCTGACTATTTTAAGGAAAAGGTGGAATCCATACGTCAGAACATCCCCTCTGTTTCTTCCTCCCATCCTACACCTCTTCCTAACTCTCCTCCTGCCTTCCTTGACTCTTTTTCCACTGTCTCAGAGGAGGATGTGTCGCTGTTGATCGCCTCTTCTCCCTCTACCACTTGCCCTCTTGACCCCATTCCCTCCCATCTCCTAAAACCTCTTGCTCCTACTATAATCCCTACGCTCACGCACATTTTTAACTCCTCCCTCTGCTCTGGAACCTTTCCATCCTCCTTCAAACATGCAACAGTCATACCATTACTCAAAAACAGCAAGCTTGACCCTACCTGTCTTTCTAACTATCGGCCTGTCTCCCTCCTGCCTTTTGCCTCTAAACTCCTTGAACGTCTTGTATTCGCTCGCTTGCTCCATTTTCTCAACACCTATTCTCTCCTAGACCCTCTACAATCTGGCTTCCGTACTGCTCACTCCACGGAAACAGCCCTCACTAAAATAACTGACGACCTCCATGCTGCCAAAGACAGAGGTCATTACACTCTGCTCATATTACTCGACCTCTCTGCAGCATTTGACACCGTGGACCACCCTCTTCTCCTTCACATTCTCCATACTCTTGGCATTCGGAACAAAGCTCTATCCTGGATCTCATCCTACCTCTCCCATCGTACTTTCAGTGTCTCTTCTGCTAATACCTCCTCCTCCTCTATTGATCTCTCTGTGGGGGTACCCCAGGGCTCTGTCCTGGGACCTCTTCTCTTTTCTCTGTATACACTCTCTCTAGGTGACCTAATAACATCTTTTGGGTTTAATTATCACCTCTATGCTGACGACACACAAATATATTTCTCAACACCCGACCTCACACCTACTGTACAAACCAAAGTTTCTGAATATCTCTCTGCTATATCATCCTGGATGGCCCTCCGCCGCCTTAAACTCAACATGGCTAAAACAGAGCTCCTCATACTTCCTCCCAAACCTGGCCCTACTACCTCCTTCCACATTACTGTTGGAACTACGATCATTCACCCAGTAGCCCAAGCACGCTGCCTTGGGGTCACACTCGACTCCTCTCTCACATTTGCCCCTCACATTCAAAACATTTCTAAAACCTGTCGCTTTTTCCTCCGCAATATAACAAAGATACGCCCTTTCCTCTGTTGCTCGACTGCTAAAACTCTGACTCAGGCCCTCATTCTCTCCCGTCTTGATTACTGTAACCTCCTGCTGTCCGGCCTTCCTGCCTCTCACCTGTCTCCCCTACAATCTATCCTTAACGCTGCTGCCAGAATCACTCTACTCTTTCCTAGATCTGTCTCAGCATCTCCCCTCATGAAATCCCTCTCCTGGCTTCCGATCAAATCACGCATCTCACACTCCATTCTTCTCCTCACTTTTAAAGCTTTACACTCTTCTGCCCCTCCTTACATCTCAGCCCTAATTTCTCGTTATGCACCATCCAGACTCTTGCGTTCTTCTCAAGGATGTCTTCTTTCTACCCCCTTTGTATCTAAAGCCCTCTCCCGCCTTAAACCTTTTTCATTGACTGCCCCTCACCTCTGGAATGCCCTTCCCCTCAGTACACGACTAGCACCCTCTCTATCCACCTTTAAGACCCACCTTAAGACACACTTGCTTAAAGAAGCATATGAATAGGACTGTGGCTATTCTGAACACATGGCACATAAAGCTTGGCCCCCTGCAGATGCACTTACCAGAACTCCCTCCTACTGTCTCTGTACGTTCTCCCTACCTACCAATTAGACTGTAAGCTCCTCGGAGCAGGGACTCCTCTTCCTTAATGTCTAAAGCACTTATTCCCATGATCTGTTATTTATATTATCTGTTATTTATTGGATTACCACATGTATTACTGCTGTGAAGCGCTATGTACATTAATGGCGCTATATAAATAAAGACATACAATACAAAGCTAATTTCTTCTGACTTCTTCCAGATATGGTTGAAGGGACTGTTTGTTTTGCTGCAACAGCTGGTTGGACAGCAGGCATCGTGGGACTATAGGCATACAGACATAGGTGGGACAACAGGGGCCAGGAAGATACAGACATTGATGGGACAACATGCATTGGTGAGACAGCAGCCTTGGCTTTTAGATGGGCCAAAACCATTGCTAACCACCTCTCCCCCAGTCTCTTTCTGTCTGAAGATAGGGCACCTGTAAATGTATCTAAAAGGTGCTTTAGATGTAATCAATGTAAACTATGCAACACAATGAAACCTTCATCTATATACAGCTCCACCATCACAAGGGAAAACCATGGGATATACTCATTCATTAATTGTAGAACCACGTTTGTTATATATTTACTTAC
This sequence comes from Ascaphus truei, assembly GCF_040206685.1. Classification (NCBI taxonomy): domain Eukaryota; kingdom Metazoa; phylum Chordata; class Amphibia; order Anura; family Ascaphidae; genus Ascaphus; species Ascaphus truei. Next base: position 344,944,206 of record NC_134486.1, read on the forward strand.
CTGTAAATGCGGAAACAGTACGTGGGCTGGACCACAAGATGACTTAAAAGTAGAATCATGGAACATGCTAGAATAATAACTATGAGTGGCACAACCCACCCGGTTCAAAACATTTTACGATCTGTGAGAAAGGAAATTTCGGCAATTTTTCGTTTATTGGGATCAAGCATATACCCCCACTATTGTGAGGGGGTAATAGAATAAAGCGCAAGGCGTTTTGAAGCTTTACTTAAGAAACCAGGATCCCACTGGGTCTGAATACAGATTGGGATTTGGGTCACTTCTTGTGATAATCTTAATGTTCCATGGTGTTAAATGAGTTTATATTCCTAGTCAAAAGATATTCAATCCGCGCTCTTGCTTCCTAAGACAATTTTCAGATAAATATTCTCTCTTCTCTTGCAGCTCCTGTGACATGGAGATCTTCCCCTTACTCCAAAAACGTCCACCGCTGGAAACCTCCGTCGGTGGACCAAACACCCAAGAAAGAGAACACAGGAGCGCACCAAGGTAATGAAACGTGTATTCAACAAATGCAAATAGAAAACAAGTAATCACTTACAATAAGTAAAATTCAGTCCGTGTAGGAATCAGTCAAGCTCCTCGACACATCGGCAGTGCAGTGGAATAGACTGGGGAGGTGCGGGTGTGGTAAGCTTCAGTCCCGCGTGCTGGGATTAAGCCGGTTGCACTCCATGACAGCTCGCTTCTGGATTCACGCACCGTTGTGATACCCATGTGAAGTAAGCCCCCTTGTCCACGTCACTGAGTTTTGCCGTCCCGTATAAGGGAGAGGATGATGAATGAGCAGTGACCAATATATTATAAAGCACACTAGTGTAAGATAACCAATTGGCGCATAACCTGGTTTCTACACTCTTGATTTCCGCTACGCATTTCGCATAACACATATGCTTCGTCAGGCGTTATTATGGACATCTACAGGGGACCTTTATATATCAACCATGCTGTAGCATTAATTGGTTGGGTCAAAAATTTATACTAATAATTAAAAGGAAAATCGATGTGTGAACTGATTTGTAATGATCTTAAATGGACCATGACGTTGATTCCCTGACAAAATATAATTAAATAATTACTTAACCCATTGCTGGGCAATGATAATAGTAATGATTTACTACTCCTATACAGTATGGATACATAATTGACCCAATATATAGCAAGAGCCGTTATCAAAGGTATAACCCATAGGTTCCTCAAATAAAGCACATGTAGAACTTACTCCCTTTTTGAAATAATAATTTGCCCTAAGTGTATAGGCTTCTCAGCTTATATCAGTTTATATTCCACTTATCTTATTTCTATTGTTGCTGGTCTATATGTCTATATGTAATTGTATGTCACCCCCTCTCCTTCCCCCCCCCTTTTTTCTCCCAGTTTTTCTTTCTTTTTCCTTTCCCCTCTATTTTTGATCATGGGTTCCTTGTTTTTATAGTGTTTTATATATATAGATGACTGCTTATTATGTTGTTCACTATATTTCAATGTTTATTTTTATGTACACATTCTTTATTTGTGGAACCTACAGGTTATACCTTTGATAATGGCTCTTGCTATATATTGGGTCAATTATTTATCCATACTGTACCATAGTATGAGAAAGATCATACTCCCTCCAAATATAGTGTTAAATGAGAATCAGGTAGTGTTAGGACCTGCTAAAGGTCATGCCTTGATGTGGTTTGTAGGCTTATAACGCTTTGGCCAAAGGGTTTAACTAAATGACCCTTTTTCAAGAGAATATATAAGTGTTTCACTTGTGTATTTTTGTCATATTGGATGTAGCATTGGACATATCTGTCTTTCGTTGTGTACATCATCGAACATACCAAACCCTGATGTGTGCAGTGCCCAGCACCCGCCCCTCTTGCCAGGACATTAAGGTGTTCTAATAAATAAACACACAATCCCAGCAAGCTCAGAACCCCAGAACCCACCACATTATATATATATATATATATATATATATATATATATATATATAATATAATCAAAAAATAAAAAAATAAATAGATGATACCGTTCTGTGGCTAACGAAATGCTTTTATTTGTGCGAGCTTTCGAGATACACTGATCTCTTCTTCCGGCGATGTTACAATGAATGAAGCAAGGATAACTTAAAAACAGTGTCTCTTGGAATGTTATCTGTGCTTCTCCTTCCCCCGGTGTGGATGTGTTTTATGGCTAGAGGTGTCAAAGGGTAACTGAAAGCAAGTGAAGAAAGAGTGTGTATGTGTATCAGTGTGAATAAAAATGAATGGAGAGCCCACAGTATAAACAGTGCTCTACACAAGGTGTGTGTGGAGTGAGAGGGATATAAATGGTGTGGGTGGGTGTGGAAATGTGAGAGCAAGAGACACTGTTTTTAAGTTATCCTTGCTTCATTCATTGTAACATTGCCGGAAGAAGAGATCAGTGTATCTCGAAAGCTCGCACAAATAAAAGCATTTCGTTAGCCACAGAACGGTATCATCTATTTATTTTTTTATTTTTTGATTATTGAAGTTCGGCTAACACGGTACTGATACCTCTACATATATATATATATATATATATATATATATATATATATATATATATATATTTATGTCAAAAGGAGTTCTAGTTAGCGTGGCCAAATGTATATAACAAAAGACAGAAATGCCCAATGCTACATCCAATGTGACAAAATATATAGAAAAAATATTTAAATATTAGTATTCTCGTGATTAAGGGTCATTTACTTAAACCCTTTGCCCAAAGCATTACAAGCCTGCTGCCACATCACAGCATGACCAGTAAGCAGGTCCTAATATTAAACTGTGAAAATTCTAATTTACCTCTGCTGGAGGGAAAATGTCCGCAGTGGGTCTATCAACACAGAAACATGAAAACCCTACTTTAAAAAGTGGGGTGGGTGAGCTTAAACCTTTGGAGGAGGGGTCACTAACCTTCAAACAACTGATACCAGTTGAAAATTGAAATTAATAAACACACAATCCAAGCAAGCTGAAAACCCCAGAACCCACCACTATGTTATGGTGGGTGAAAAAGGCAACAAGAAACCTCCAACAAATAGCATTGCTAAATGATAATGGTGAAAGTCAGGGTTGCAGACCTATCTAAGACATGTTAATGTGCTCAAAAGTTATCTATATGGTAGTGATCTATATATGATGTTATCTATATACAGTACAGATGCAGCGGCCATTATTCGAACACTTCACGCATTGTATACCCCGGAGTACCCATGTCATGGCGAGTCATTTCTTCCAACCGTACCGCCTTAAGACATGTGCTGACTTGTGTTTTTATCGTGTGCAGAAAATGGCATTTTAGCGTTGTCTGCAATACCGTCGAGAAACTCAAGTGGGCAATAGCTAGTTGTTGTTTTAAAAATCAAATCACAATTACAGTAAACCTGTCTTTTATTGCCGTACAGTAATTCAAGTGTGCATGTACTGTAATTGTAATTTTAATATTAATGGAAAGAAGTCCTTTCTGAGGCTACTTAGCCATACAAAAATCCTCTATCTGTAGAAGATTAAAAATATGAGCACATATAAAAGTATTTTGTACGAATTAAGTGTTGTATTTGTGCAGGATAATAAAGGGAAAAGGAGTAATACAAAAATACAACGTCGCTTCTTCTTCTTCCGAATGTAAAGTATTTTTCTCGCGGATGCGTGTATGTCTAATTGGAACCTTGTTGAAACGCATATGTGTGTCATCACATTTATGCGCATGCGTGTATGTCTTTGAACTACAGATACAGGTATAATCCTGAACACCCGGAGGCGTGTGATACTGTAAGTCCTTCTTGGGGATTTGGCAAGAATGACTCCACATGCAATGTGAATTTCAAGTCTGAAAAAAAAAAGAGACATCCCCCTTTTTTTTTCTTGGCACATGGGCCTATTGAAGAACTGATTTTAAGAAATCATTATGTGAAGCATGTTTTTTATATTTTATCTGTATACTGTACTGTTTGAGGTGGCATACTGTAATTTTTATTTGGGGGTGGGGTGGCTCAAATGATTCAGAATCTGTTTAACTGTTCAAAAGATTTCTTTGAACTAAAAATCTTCCACACACACCCGGACTGGCAAAGCTACTATTTAGTAGTAGCACCTCCCCCACCCACCCTCACAAAGCCTAACAAACCAAAGCGATTTCAACTGCTTATCGACACCTCCCCAGAGCCATTCATTATGCTTCAGGCGTTGATGAACTGTGTAGAGTCTTCTTGAGACAAACAGAGTAGGGGGAGCAAGGGATAAATAGATGCACATATAAACAAATGTGGACGATAGGTTTTACATATAGTGAACCCAGTACAGTGGGGGTGGGATAATGAAAAATAGGGATAAAGTATATAGTAGATACTTACACGGCCGTGTGTAAGCACAATCCAAAGATGGTATCTTTGTGATAAATGCTGACCCTTCCGCAATTGGGTGCAGGGGGGTCGTAGTTTAGAATATTAATAAATACTCACATGGCCCAGTGTGAGTAGAGGTGTGGGGCAGATGTCTTTGTGGTTGCATTAGTCCGTGCAGGATAGTTGCGGGCCGGTCACATCAGATTATGCCCAACATAGGCTAAGGCCGGTCTGCCCTCCTCTAGGGCTTGTAGTCAAGCAGGTTAACTCCCCCAGCGGTATATAGGGATAAGTGAGGCACAGGTTCAGTGATAAATATTAAACGGGTGTTTATTATCAAAGACAAGTACAAGTATCACACTCACATAACATAAAAATTTCCCCTGGCTTCTCCATGAGGTCCAACTTCAGCAGTTAACTGCTCCGGCCCCGCGTCCGAGGTGCAGAGAGCTGGGACTGGTCTGCCCGGCTGCAGATGCTGCTGGAAAGGATGTCTACGGAAGCCTCCGTGGGACAAAAGAGGAACAGGATTTTGAGCAACGCGTTTCGCCGATTGGACGGCTTCCTCAGGCTCATTCAGTGACGTGTGGAGTGTCTGATGAGCTTATATAGACCCTCCTTGCTAATTAATTAAATAGCGGATAAGGTTTGTGGGGTGAATACAGTTCTATGCAATAAGTGCCTTATTTTCAATGCAAATTGCAAACTCCCTAGTATGTTCCGTAACACACTATTATTATACCAATAAAATCACTAATGCTCATTTCAATCTTGTGCACCCTTGTGTTTGTCAGTGTCTTGGGTATTTTAAAATAACCTTTTGGTCTATGTTTCCTTAATCATAGGTTAATAATAGTATTGGTGCCTATTAACAGTCTCCTAAAGCATATATCATCTTACATACTTTCTCATAACCTTAAATCATTTAGTTTATACACTGAAGTCTAAAAACAACAATCTTTATACAATTCACTTAAAAACCTCACACATAATATATTTCTCTGTGATCTTTAAAAATGATATTAAAACAATGATTAAAATTCAATCTCTACATCTAGATGCATGTCTAGCTGATAATGGGGTTAATATGTGTATATTCCCAGGTTTTATTAAACTTAAGAATTTCGCTGGGGGTCGCGTAACTATCATAAAATCACGATAAAATAATTCAGATTTAATAAAATTTCAATGTACATAAGTATATGTCAAAACATAAAAATGCCATCTTAATGCAAAGAGAAGAAACGGGAAAAGGGGGAATGGTTTGGAGAAAAAGAAAAATGGGGGGGGGGGAGGGGAGGGATAGGGGATGGGGGGGGAACAAAGACAAGTATTAGTAATAGTACCCAGTAAAAATTTTCACGGTATATTTAGGTTAAGTTGCACTCTAGTAGTTGTGAACATATCTATAAAAACGCTGGGATATCCAAATCTGCATTTAGGCCATTTGGTGTTAGAGTTTTAAGTTGATAGATCCAGAACGTTTCTCGCTGTCTTAAACGTCTGAGTCTATCACCACCTCTCCAATTCTCAGCAACTAGCTCTATTCCCCTATAGAGCAGGCCGGATGGGTCTCCCCCGTGGGCCAAACTGAAGTGTACTGGTACACTATGAGTTGTGAGGCCTCTTCTAATGTTGCCTATGTGCTCCAGTATGCGGACTCTAAGACTTCTTGAGGTCCGGCCCACATACTGGAGTCCGCACGGGCATTCAAGCAGATACACCACGAAAGTGGTCCTACAATTTATGAAGTGTTTAGTTTTAAAAACCTCTTTCGTAACGTTGGAACTGAAATCTAATGTCTCTTTTCCCGCATGTTTACAGGCTTTGCAATCAAAACATTTAAAAAAAACCTATTGGTTTTGGTAGCCAGCTCTCTTTCTCGGTTTTTACCTCTTTTCTAAATGTGCTGGGCACTAGCTTGTTCTTAATATTGTCCGCTTTTTTAAAAATGACTCTAGGAACCTCCGGTAAATATTTTCTTAGAACTGTGTCTTTGCACAGAACATGCCAGTGTTTTGTTAGGATTCTTTTAATGTTCTTGGCCTCATCATTGAACTTCGTAACAAAGGGTACTACATAATCTGACTTCTCTTTCTTTAGCTTGGGCACCCTCAATTCGTCCTTACTGAGTTGTGATGCTCTGGTCAAAGCATTTTCAATTACTTCTGACCTATAGTGTCTCTCTTCAAACTTAGTTTTCAGAATACCAGCCTGCTCCTTGAATATCTCCATGTCTGAGCAATTGCGCCTAATGCGTCGAAATTGCCCATAAGGTATGTTATTAATCCATTTTTGGTGGTGGCAACTATTGTTCAAGAGAAAATTGCTAGCATCCACCTCCTTGAAAAAAGTTTTTGTTTTAATGGTATTATCTTCAATGTATATCGTTAAATCAAGGAAGTTGATGCTATCAATGCTCCTCTCAGATGTGAAAGCACTGAGTTGTTGGTGCCCAAGCAAAAGAAAGAGAAGTCAGATTATGCGGGAAAACATGCGGGAAAAGAGACATTAGATTTCAGTTCCAACGTTACGAAAGAGGTTTTTAAAACTAAACACTTCATAAATTGTAGGACCACTTTCGTGGTGTATCTGCTTGAATGCCCGTGCGGACTCCAGTATGTGGGCCGGACCTCAAGAAGTCTTAGAGTCCGCATACTGGAGCACATAGGCAACATTAGAAGAGGCCTCACAACTCATAGTGTACCAGTACACTTCAGTTTGGCCCACGGGGGAGACCCATCCGGCCTGCTCTATAGGGGAATAGAGCTAGTTGCTGAGAATTGGAGAGGTGGTGATAGACTCAGACGTTTAAGACAGCGAGAAACGTTCTGGATCTATCAACTTAAAACTCTAACACCAAATGGCCTAAATGCAGATTTGGATATCCCAGCGTTTTTATAGATATGTTCACAACTACTAGAGTGCAACTTAACCTAAATATACCTTGAAAATTTTTACTGGGTACTATTACTAATACTTGTTTTTGTTCCCCCCCCCCATCCCCTATCCCTCCCCTGCCCCCCCCCCCGTTTTTCTTTTTCTCCAAACCATTCCCCCTTTTCCCGTTTCTTCTCTTTGCATTAAGATGGCATTTTTATGTTTTGACATATACTTATGTACATTGAAATTTTATTAAATCTGAATTATTTTATCGTGATTTTATGATAGTTACGCGACCCCCAGCGAAATTCTTAAGTTTAATAAAACCTGGGAATATACACATATTAACCCCATTATCAGCTAGACATGCATCTAGAGGTAGAGATTGAATTGTAATCATTGTTTTAATATCATTTTTAAAGATCACAGAGAAATATATGATGTGTGAGGTTTTTAAGTGAATTGTATAAAGATTGCTGTTTTTAGACTTCAGTGTATAAACTAAATGATTTAAGGTTATGAGAAAGTATGTAAGATGATATATGCTTTAGGAGACTGTTAATAGGCACCAATACTATTATTAACCTATGATTAAGGAAACATAGACCAAAAGGTTATTTTAAAATACCCAAGACACTGACAAACACAAGGGTGCACAAGATTGAAATGAGCATTAGTGATTTTATTGGTATAATAATAGTGTGTTACGGAACATACTAGGGAGTTTGCAATTTGCATTGAAAATAAGGCACTTATTGCATAGAACTGTATTCACCCCACAAACCTTATCCGCTATTTAATTAATTAGCAAGGAGGGTCTATATAAGCTCATCAGACCCTCCACACGTCACTGAATGAGCCTGAGGAAGCCGTCCAATCGGCGAAACGCGTTGCTCAAAATCCTGTTCCTGTTTTGTCCCACGGAGGCTTCCGTAGACATCCTTTCCAGCAGCATCTGCAGCCGGGCAGACCAGTCCCAGCTCTCTGCACCTCGGACGCGGGGCCGGAGCAGTTAACTGCTGAAGTTGGACCTCATGGAGAAGCCAGGGGAAATTTTTATGTTATGTGAGTGTGATACTTGTACTTGTCTTTGATAATAAACACCCGTTTAATATTTATCACTGAACCTGTGCCTCACTTATCCCTATATACCGCTGGGGGAGTTAACCTGCTTGACTACAAGCCCTAGAGGAGGGCAGACCGACCTTAGCCTATGTTGGGCATAATCTGATGTGACCGGCCCGCAACTATCCTGCACGGACTAATGCAACCACAAAGACATCTGCCCCACACCTCTACTCACACTGGGCCATGTGAGTATTTATTTATATTCTAAACTACGACCCCCCTGCACCCAATTGCGGAAGGGTCAGCATTTATCACAAAGATACCATCTTTGGATTGTGCTTACACACGGCCGTGTAAGTATCTACTATATACTTTATCCCTATTTTTCATTATCCCACCCCCACTGTACTGGGTTCACTATATGTAAAACCTATCGTCCACATTTGTTTATATGTGCATCTATTTATCCCTCGCTCCCCCTACTCTGTTTGTCTCTACGTTTCCATAAGGGCTTTGGATCATCCCTTAATAGGGGTAGAAGCAGAAGGGATCGCAAGACCGTCTCTACACTAATAGAGAGAAACCACATTTATTTGTTTCACCGCTCTTCCAAAAAAATCTGACACTAAAGGTAAGCACCTGGTTCCTCCATACTGTCTAGAGTCTTCTTGAGGCCGGGTTCACACACGCATGTGCACGTCTGATAAGCCCTACTTGGGGATTTCGCAAGAATGACCACATTCAATGTGAATTTCAAGTCTGAAAAAAAAGAGACGTCCCTTTTTTTTCCCCTCGAATTGGCCTTAACAATTTTTGCCACTCGTATAATTACTTGCTTTTCAATTCTACTACTATATCTTTGCCAGTCCGGGTGTGTGTGCATGATTATTAGTTCAAAGAAATCTTTTGATCAGTTCATCAGTATACTGTAGTAATAGCAACCCCTCCCCCCCACTCAAAAAGCCTATCAAATGAAAGCAATTTCAACTGCTTATCGACACCTCCCCCAGAGCAATTCATTATGTTTCAGGCTTTGTTGAACTGAGATAAGCCCTTCTTGGTGATTTGGCAAGAATGACTCCACATTCAATGTGAATTTCAATTCTGAAAAAAAAAAAAGACATCCTTTTTTTCCCCGACACATGGGCCTATTGAAAGATTGATTTTAATCAACCATTATTTCAAGCATGTTTTTGATACTTTATCTGTATACTGTACTGTATGAGGTGGCATACTGTGATTTTTATTTGGGGGTGGGGTGTTCAAATGTTTCTCATGAATTTAATGAAGGAACAATTTTATTTGAACAGGATAATCAAGGTAAAATGAATAATACATAAATACAGTAGGTCGCTTCTTCAAAATTTACAATCTTGTCTTTATCTTCTTCGAAATGGCTGCATTGCATTCTGTAGATCTTTTGTCATTGAGAAAGGGAGGATTAGGGCAAATTACTGACTGTTAATGTACATAATGCAGACAGTACAATACATCAGAGCTTTCTGAATAGCAACCTTGCCAAATCGTTCGGGAACTGCTCAAAATCTTCAATGAGTTAGTTATTGAAGTATGTAGAATAGGCCCCATCGTGTTTTTTTAATAAAGTGTGAAACTACAACAGCAGATATGTTCTGTACCAGGTCATTAGACAACGAGACGTTTACATTTGTCAGGAAATAGGCCTGATATATATTTTCCTAGTTCTCCCACTCCTTTCTGTCCACTGGGTGTGCTGCTATTTTCTGTGTGCTCTGGGGTTTCTCTGTCTATCTGTCTGTCTCCTTGTAGCTCTGTCCTCTGTCCTTATAGTTTCCTGTTCGTCCTTGCCTTTGCTTTGTGTTATGTCCTTGGACTTCTCTGCCACAGCCTGTTCCTGATTATTGTTCTTGTCCTTGCAATTAAAGGCCCTTGCTAGTGTATCTGGCTTGTCCCTGTTTGTTCCCTGCTCCCTAGGCTAAGTCCCTAGTCTCAGTTCCTGCTCCCCTGTCCTGCTCCTGCCTTCCTGTTGCCGAACCCCTCGTGTGACCTTGACGTTCCCGCTTGCTGCCTGCCTCCGACCCTGACTACGCCTCTCGCTGCCTGACTCCAACTTCTGCGTGTGACCCAGACGTTCCTGTTTGCCACCTGCCACGACCTCAGCCTATGACTCCAACAATCTTTGCCTGCTCCAGCTTTTCCAGCCACCAAGGTCCTACCGCTCCAGGAGTCTCCCCTTGACAACATTTTAACTTCTCTTCAGACCCTGCACTGTAGCATTCAGACTATCATTGGCAAATATATTAATTGCAACAGAAATGCATTGAGCTGCAACAATGTAAATAATAATTCCATCTGACCACAAACGAGGACCGTGCAGGTTCAGTGTGGCATGGTGCACTGAGAGGCGTGGATGAGGTGTGGACCTTTTGGGGCCAGTTTAATATAAATCATGCTTTATCTGTAGTTGCTATAAGCTTTTAACTAAAATCTAATTCATATGTTTTTGCCTTAGCAATAGGATTTCAGGGGGAATGTTTCCAATTTCTTGATAGATATCAAAATCCTGGACATTCAAAGTGAAATCCTGTAGCGCAACAACACATCGGTTGATTATAGGAGTGACAAATTGACTTCAAAATGGGAGTAGTCATACAACTCATAAAACAATCTGTTTCTGACAATAGTAAAATAATGGATACTTGCAAGTTGAAGTTCTAAAGTATAATATTCTGTAAAGAAATAAAATATATTGGGATTTTGGCAAAATCAGAGAAATAAACCCCTTCTTGATCTTTAGGTGGACAAAATCTCACCATGTATTTTCTTTAAATAATCTGCCATAGATACATTCCACGGTTTATGATTGAATAAATTAAACTGCTTATGCAGTTGTTATTTCTTAATATATTGAAGAGTCTGACAAATGAAAGCTTGCATTTAATATATTTAGTTACACCAATAAAATGGTGTCTCCTGAAATTCAAAAAGAAAATTGACAGAGCTGTTTGGTAGGATAATTCAGTTGTAAATTGACCTTTTCTCTTATTGCCACTGAAAAATCATTGATATATCCAAGATGGCTCAAACATGCATTCCCAATAGTGGCTATAGTTCCAAAGGAAAACATATTGTACTAGTACTTGACAGGGTACATATTTCTACTTTATAAAATATAGTGCTAAAGGAGCAATACTGTAAATATCATTTGACTAAGAAGGTTTGAAAAACAGTGTTTATTGCAGTACAGAAGCTGTGCAAGCAAAGGGCTTGTTTTAAAAAAAAATACCTACAGTGTATGTGTTAAGTATTGATTTCTTTTTTATCTGTGAATATGACGGTTTGCTGTTTCTTTATTTTTCATTCTTCAATTAGCACACATATAAAGCACAGTATGAAGCATCTTTGCATTCTTAAGAACTTCTAAATCCACACATTATATCACTCACAGCATTGCATTACTTGTTTAATTGAAGTCAATTTTTTTTTAACTGTTGTATCTTGGGAATTGTGCATCTGTATGCTGTAGATTGCACTGAACTATTGTATTTCCAGTATCCAAAGGTAGGGGACTGCGGGATCTGTCAATAACTTCTTGCAGATTAAGTTGCACAATTTATTTCGCCTCTGATCTCTCACAAACGTATGACTTATTGACACCATGACACAGAAATTGTATGTTTCATGTCATAATTTTCCATTATAAAAAAATGCTCTTCCTCTAAAATGCATATAGGGAAATATAAATATTAAATGTCAGAAGACGCGACACAGCAAAGCACTCAGACATCTCCGACTTCATCTAGAAGAAGCCGTACTGCAGTATTTACTTTGTCATCATGCTAATTCCATACAGCATTTTATGGAAATAGCTGTGTCACCTTGAACCCTTACTGCATCTATACCACCAATGAAAGGCATAATTCCAAAGGTGTTCTTCAGGATGCAATGGCTATACAGCCGTAAACACCATAAATCGCCCAAATGCAAAAAAAGGTTTTACTTATTAGAAGATACAACATTCTCCAGGTTGTGCATCTGCTTTGTGTGTCTCTACTAATGCCATAAATATTATATAGCTGAATATACAGCAGTAGAGATGGCATGCCCTAAGTACTACCTTTGTAAAGATGCAGCAGCCGTTATTCGAACATACTGCACCGACACACTTTATTCGAGCAAATACCCAGTATGTACCTGGCAGATACCTGGAATGCGCCGCTCCTCACCTCTGACAAGCCCCGTTGCGTTTGCCTTCCCAGCCTGGGTTCATGCCTGGCTGACGGGCGGCTGATCTGTTAAATGATAATGATTAGGATTTAATAGGCTGCAATGCTTCGCGTGTCTACCAGATGGCATAAATTCATGAATTGTAATGCAGTATATATATATATACTGTGCAGTATTGCAGCCAGCGGGAATAAAATGCTTCAATCCCTGCCTGGAAAATAACCCAATGCACTCGGGCAGAAAACAGTCACAAACCTCAATACACCCGGGTATACCCGAATTCGTGGGACTAGCCGAGCTCGAATAAAGTGTGTCGCCAGTGTATCATGCGTTGTATACCTCGGAATACCCATGTCATGGTGCGTCATTACCGCTTGTTGACTCGTGTTTTATCGAGTGCAGAAAATGGCATTTTAGTGTTCTGGTTTTTAAACACCTGCAAATGACACAGTACTGTACACATTACAATTAATTCATTTCTGCCACGGACACGCGAAGAATTGCACCCAAAGAAATCGTGATCCATGAAATTGAAACAAATCAACCGCGTGATTGGCTGCGTGGAGTATAGCAGTGCACACGAAAACGGCTCTGTGATATGTTCCAATAACGGCCGCTGCATCTGTATGTCATGCCTGTCTATATGTCTATATCATCATTCATTACCTACAGACAAATCAGATGTTATTGCTCCCACTGGCGAGTTGCAGTGAGGAACAAACAATGAGCCATTGGGAGCAGACACCATTGTAATAGCATTAACTGCATACTACAAAGGGGTGGGGCTACCATGCTACTGCACCCAGTTGCTGCAATAACGTATGTTACATCTGTATACATGTACTTACATTTTGTATGCTACTTGTACTTTAACCCTTTAGCATGAAATTATAGTAAAAACTGTAAATCATATTTTTGAGCGTATTTCAGTGATATTCTGTATATTTTCCTTTGTAGCCAATATTTTCTGAGGCTTAACTTTCATTTAAGTAGTACAGATGTAGCCTCACTTACATTCCACATGGCTGGCATTTGCAGGATTTAAAAAGGACTGCGGCAATCCCGGACCACAAGGAAAGCTGCTGGCAGCCGTAAATTAAACAGTGGTGATTGCCCATCTTACTGCTTCCCCCGAGTCATGGGAAATAAACTTTTTTCCTGCAGTTCCAGGGAAGTTAAATTGGGCTACATCTTTAAGTACAAAAAAGAAAGCCTTTTCCCAGTTCACATACACACAAGCAGTTGTTTACTGTATATTGCTTGATTAGGTTCCTGTAACATTTACATTGTCATGACATCAATGTTATCATGTATCATTAATTTGTGAATGTACTGTATCAATGATTTCTCAAATAATGTGAAATGTGATATTGTGTACATTACACTATTGCCATGTACAGTTTTATCTATCATGCTTCAACATTGCAACATTTAATTTATTTACCTTACCTGTATATTCTACAGGTTTCAGCTTTGGGTATCAGCATGTACTTATAGCAGTGCAAGATGCCCTTGACTGACATTGAAAGTAGAATAAAAGAAAAAATGGTCATCCTGCAAAAACATGCAGCACAGAAGAGGGGTGGTCAGCCACTGCATCTGCAACTAGCCTAAGTGGAAAAACTAATAGAGACATTTGTACCTGACAAGACATTCATGGTTGTGTTTGACACTACTTTCACCCTAACACTATGGCCTGTAGCTGGCAATGAATCAAAATTAACAAAAAAATACAATATCATTAATATGTGTACCTACTTAAAGTGTAAAAAAAAACGAGATAGGAGACCGTTTTCAATCAATGTAAAGACTTATTTTTATTTCAGCAGTACGGTATCATCAGTAATGCATTTAACAAGCAAGTGTGCTTAGCATTACAACAGTACTTCCATGGAGCATGGTCACCCTGGATGTCTTATTTTCTCAACACCATCTGTGATACCAGATATCTTGTGACTGCTTAGAGGACTGATCACAGAAGCGGAAGAGGCCAAGCTGACCATTTATAATGGGGCCCAGGGTTGACCCCACATGTGCACTCCACACTCAGCAAGGCAACCTCTTCCTTAAATTAACACAAGAAAACTCAAATGTAGAAAGTTTGGGTGTGCATCTCTGGAAAAAAACAATTGTGTTGCAATGTGTGCGGTAAGCATCAATAAATCTTTTAGTCAAATATTTGTACAAATAAGTGTTACTGGAAACAGTAATACAGTTGCAATTCTGTTCATACTGTATGTTCATTTATTACCTATGAACATTCAGTTCATATGTAACATATATTTACTGTACTTTAATTATTTATATACAGTATGTGCAAAAATTGGACACTGCAACAACATTATACACCAACTTCATAGTGTTAGGGTATAGTTAGAAGTAAATATGTTGCTTATCTGTTGCCATCTGTTATACGATCCCCTGAGGAAGTGACGTCAGTCACGATACGCATAGGGTCAAAGTTCACGGTGCCTTCGGAGAGAGCTGGTTGCGTGCAGCGTTCCTGACCACCCCTGCAGGAAACGACGTCATTGCGAGAGAGGTCCCAACCGACGTGTGCAGTTGTGTGCAGCTCCCCTTCCCCTAGGCAAGATAGACTAAGCCAATCTTAAATATATTATAAAATAGTTATTACAATACAGTACAGTATAAATGAACCCCTTAGTCCCTTAGTAGCACACAGGTCAACTAGTCATGACTAGATGACCACAAAAGGGCTATAAAAGGGTTAATATATGAGTAAAACTACAGTACATACCCTATTTTCCGACCTTAGTGGCTAGTAAAGCATTGCCATGGAATGCTTTAATAACTGATAAGGTAACAAAGAGGCTAATCCCCCCCGCAACCCCTGGGAGGCTTAACCACTTTTCCAAAGGCAACTACTCCCTAACCCCATCCCCCCCCAAAAAACTATAATGCCCAATATCCCTATTAGCCAAATGTGGTTAATAATGGTTTTGGGAATTAAGCTTTAAAAAAATATACGGTTAAAAATTTTTTAATAACATTAAAAATCTGTGGAGGGTTTTTGTCACTTTTTTTTACCCACCAAAATCTCTCTCTCCTCTCTCTCCTCTCTCTCCTCTCTCTCCTCTCTCTCCTCTCTCTCCTCTCTCTCCTCTCTCTCCTCTCTCTCCTCTCTCTCTCCTCTCTCTCTCCTCTCTCTTTTCTCTCTCTCTCTCTTTCTTTCTCTCAATTTTTTTTTAAAGCAGCAACCAATTAATTAGTCCACTGGTAAGGAGAAAGGGTACAAGCCTATGAAAGTGCTGGGTCCTAAATACCTCACTTCAAGTACTTCATCTCTGAATACTGTACGTCACTATATATATATATATATATATATATATATATATATATATATATATATATATATATATACAAATGTAAATACAACTGTATGCTCATCTGCATGTATTAGGCAGGTCTGCAACCCCGCCTTTCACCATTATCACCCAGCACACAGCACTTCCACTGCAGCAAGGGATTCTGGGAAATGACATGCAAATGTCTGTGGGTGGGTTTTCTGGGTATGCACCTTAACCCATGCTGTGCTCAAAGCTGTGACCATGCAGCAAGCTTAAGCCTATAGGGAACCATGTTAAAAATGGTTTTTGAAGCAAAAAGTGGCACTGTGTGCTCATTTGCATGTAATTTCCCAGAATCCCTTGCTGCAGTGGAACTGTTGTGTGCTGGGTGATAATGGTGATAGGTGGGGTTGCAGACCTGCCTAATACATGCAGATGAGCATACAGTTGTATTTACATTTGCATATTTGCTTTGCTGTGGAGGGTTTTTGTCACTTTTTTTACTCACCATAACTTAACTCAGTATAGTATATATAGTATATATAATTTTTGTGTTCTGGCTTTTAAAAACATGAAATTGACACAGTAGCACAGTAGCACAGTACAGTACACATTACAATTCATCAATTTTATTGCAAACAAAGAAACAGAATCCATGAAATTCAAACAAAACATTCGCGATAAGCGCGGGTGCCTGGGGCGATTGGCCGCGTTCATGCTGCGTGAGGAACAGCAGAGAACTCAAAACCGGCGCCGTGATGTGTTCGAATAACGGCCGCTGCATCAATATGTGAGTTCTCTGCTGTTCCTCACGCAGCAAGAACGCGGCCAATCGCCCCAGGCACCCCTGCTTATCGCGAATGTTTTGTTTGAATTTCATGGATTCTGTTTCTTTGTTTGCAATAAAATTGATGAATTGTAATGTGTACAGTACTGTGCTACTGTGCTACTGTGTCAATTTCATGTTTTTAAAAGCCAGAACACAAAAATTCATTTTTCACACTCGCCGTGCTCGCATCTTAGTGTGGGGAGGCTGGAATTCACCCCGCGGTTTCAAATCGGGATTCCGATGTGCATGACGTGTGAAGTGTTCGAATAATGGCTGCTGCATCAGTATATATATACAGTATATAGTTTATATATATATATATATATATATATATATATATATATATATATATATATATATATATATATAAACTCCAACTAAACATGCAGAAATGCAAACTCCTTCTTGTTTAACTTTTTTAGCATTATTGATCAAATATACCGTTACCTTCAACCACTCACAGTTATTATTTTCTACTGGTCTCATCTCATATATCAGCTCTTCAACCCAATCCAGATGTTGACAGCAGATTACTTTTGTTCATACCCAACCTTTTTTGGAGATAGAACAAGATTGCAACACAATTTTCAGAAATAAGACATAACATGTTGTTAAGAGCTATAGTACCTTTATTACCATTGTTGATTTGTTTATATAAACACGTTAAAGATGTTATTCCATATATTAATATGTTTTACAAACAATAAATTATGGTGATTACTACCTGTAAATTGCAGCCTAAAAACTACCCAGAATGTCAAAAAGATAATGCAAAACAGCTATAAAATGCTTGAAAACCTGTCATAAAATAGCCATGCATATGTATAAGGGTTTCTGGCTTGCAGGCAATAATCGTCAGCTTCTTATGAATAAACAAAACATGCAAAGAACACAGTTATTCATGTTTGTGAAGATTTGAATAAATATACCATACATTTCTAATATAGTTATTACCATAATATTTACTAGTCATAACCTTGTAATGTTTCTTATCTTATACTTATTGTAATAGCTTAGAATCCCCAATATCTTTGCAATATTTTACTAACTAACATCTTGGATTAAATGTCAGAACTCAAATACAAGACAAAGATGTTTCATCTATAGCAACTGGGGACTTGTGCTATGTTATGTATTGAGAAATTAACATTTGATATATAGAGAGAGTGGTGACAGAGCAATTTGAGTCATCTTTAAAAATGTCCTTATGCTGCTTCTGTTTGGATGCTTTTAGTGCACTTTACTGGTACTAAAACTTAATAAATCAGGAATGTTTCTTAAAGCTTTGCAAATGGGAGTAAATCAGACACTGTTTAGCAACTGCATGTATCTCAATGGTGTCTAGTGGACTATTCTTTCAGCATTAAACCACTAAATCGGATTTACAGCACTGATTTTGTCCTCGGATAATCCTCAATCAAGTTAAAAAGGCAATTAATTTGGTTCTTATCTAATACATTTTTAAATACTGCTTATTTTGTTAAAATATCAAAGACAGAACACCAAATGCCAGTACGTAAGTATGTCAACGTGCTTCATTATCACAAAAATGTAGAATCTACAGTACATGTACATCATTGGGTTTTATGTTGTTAGCATTGCAAAAAAGGCAGATACAGTACATCAACAGCCCATCCCCTCTTTATATTGTTATATGAGAAATAAATCTATGAAAATATACTGCACATTAAAAATCAACTTTAAAATAGTAGTACAGTGGCGGCCGATCTGAGTCTAAGACGGATAGATCCGCGGTTCTCAGATTATCCCGGCTAGGTGCGTTTTTTTGTCGTTTTCGACCGGAGTGAACTGCGTTATTTTCGCACTCGTGATATTAGCATTTTATTCTCGCTGTCTGCAATACTGCAATGCCGTGTAAAAACTCAGGGGGGCGTTTGCGAGCTGTTTTCTTGGAAGTCTAATACCTTCGCGGTTCAACCTACATCAGGGCACAGTCTGTGTGTGCGCGCGCAGTAATTGTAAATTTGCATATTTAAAGTATACATGCATTTGCAGTGCTGTGCTGCTGTACGGTATGTCACATTTGAAAATTGTTGAAACGCATCGGCGTGTACAGTACTGTAACAGTGTCACATTTCGGCATATACAGCGCTCTCCCCTCGCTCAGGATAATTAACTGCACTGCAGGGTATTTCAACTTCTTATCTTCTGGGCAATGCAGTAAATCTCTCCCACACCATTCCTTTGAACGTGTGTCTGGTTTCAATCACATTCCTGCTTGACAGCAGGAATTTACTGCGCATGCACCTGTAACTTCGCCCACCACTGCTTGCTTGCCTGAGTGAGTGACCAAAAAGAAATTAAAAATTTTTATTGTAATTTTATTATTTTTATTTTCTCCACAAGAGACTGCAAAACCCATCTTACTGTATTACGATATTCAATCTGTGCTGTAGCTTTTGACTGCGACCCCGCTAGCTCAAGGATTTGAAATTCCACGGAGTCGTTAATTTTCTGAATCTTGCCATTGTGTTCTTAATCCGTCCATAGCCGACCTACAAAGCCTCACTGCACCTGCGTGTAATTCTCTTTGAGATGGGAGCTAACTGCTTACTGCGCATGAGTTGCCCAACCCCCCCTCTCCACAGAGTCGTTAATTTTCTGAATCTTGCCATTGTGTTCTTAATCCGTCCATAGCCGACCTACAAAGCCTCACTGCACCTGCGTGTAATTCTCTTTGAGATGGGAGCTAGCTGCTTACTGCGCATGAGTCACCCAACCCCCCCCCCTCTCCACAGAGTCGTTAATTTTCTGAATCTTGCCATTGTGTTCTTAATCCGTCCATAGCCGACCTACAAAGCCTCACTGCGCCTGCGTGTAATTCTCTTTGAGATGGGAGCTAGCTGCTTATTGCGCATGAGTCACCCAACCCCCCCTCTCCACAGAGTCGTTAATTTTCTGAATCTTGCCATTGTGTTCTTAATCCGTCCATAGCCGACCTACAAAGCCTCACTGCGCCTGCGTGTAATTCTCTTTGAGATGGGAGCTAGCTGCTTATTGCGCATGAGTCACCCAACCCCCCCTCTCCACAGAGTCGTTAATTTTCTGAATCTTGCCATTGTGTTCTTAATCCGTCCATAGCCGACCTACAAAGCCTCACTGCGCCTGCGTGTAATTCTCTTTGAGATGCGCCTGTAACTTCACCCACCACTGCTTGCTTGAGTGCCCCCCCCAAAAAATTTTAATTATGATTTTTTAACTGTTATTTTATCCACAAGCCTGCAAAAACAATCTTGATATTACGATATTAAATCTGTGGGTTTGCCTGTACATGGTTGATTTGTGTGATTTTTATGTACTGTAATTGGGGGCTGTAGGGATAAATTATAGTATTATGATGAACTGCCTTTTGAAATTACTGTACTCTACAGTACAGTATGTAATTTCTTTGAACTGCTGCACAACTAATCCTTCATCCCTCCCCCACGCACACACAAACTCTTATCGACAGACACCTCCACAGAGTCATTCATTTTCTGAAGTTAGTTAGTCATTGTGTTTTTAATCCGTCCCTAGCCGAGCGTCAATCGCCTCACTGTGCCTGCGTGTATTCTAATCCTTTTAGAGATGGGAGCTTGCTGCTTACTGCACATGAGTCACCCAACCCCCCTCCCCACAGCGTCGTTAATTTTCAGAATATTGCCATTGTGTAATCCTCTTTGAGATGGGAGCTAGCTGATTACTGCACATGACTCACCCCCCCCCCCCAACCCTTTGAGGCTTAGTTAACAGTAACGCTTTGGAAAATCCCTTCTCGATTTTGAAATGTAAATCTGATTTGCACAGCATTGTGAGAATTGAGAGTTAAAAAAACATTAACTGATTCATTGGTGTACTGTAGGTGTGGGTGGGGGGTTGTGGTTGTTGTAAATGATTATGACTAACAGGAATGTGAATAAAAATTTATTTTATTTTATCAGGAACCAAAAAATACAAATATAAAAATAATCATGAATGATACATAATGCAGTCTTTATTAAGTTCTTTTGGCAGATTGAAATTGGATAAACATTTAGAAAACATTTCTAAAACATGGGGAAACATGAATAATGCACATTTATAAGAATATTATTTAATAATATATACTGTAATGTATAATATATATATATAGTAATATTGTTTTTTCCGCCTTTATCTTGTTCCTCATTCTGTGTACAGTACAGTAGTTCATTGAGAGAGGAGAGGTTTTGTGTACATCATTACTGCTGTTTATATACTGTACATTTTACTGTACAAACAGATTAGACTGGACACAAAACTCCACCTCCCCCAGGCCACCCTTTTTTCCTGAAACAACAAGAAAACAAGAAATTAGTGCAGTTATGTGCGTACTGTATTATGGCATTGTGTGATGTGTAGTACTACTGTAGATGGCTGGTGCTGCTTTCTTTGGAAAGAAAAAAATTGAGCAGTTAGTAGGCAGTTACTGTAATACTGTCAAACTAGTCTATACTATAACTACTGTATACTCTGACTACTGTTAAATACTATGTACTGTAACCTGATGGCTGGTGCTGCTCTCTCTGTAAAGAAAAAACTTTAACTACTGTATACTCTGACTATTGGGAAAGAAAAATCTGTGCCATATTTACCTGTATCATACTGTACTTACAATACTACAGCACAGTACTACTTTCCTGATGCTTGCCCATTACGTGCGATGACAATGGGCAACACAGTGGCAATATGGTCTATATATTTATTGCAGCATTCCACGGTGATACATCGTTCCAAAAACTCATTATGCCTTTCAACAACTCATCCTTTTTGGAGGGTTTCGCCACTTTCCGGATATGGTCCTTCAGCTGATGCCAGACCATTTCGATCGGATTGAAGTCTGGCGATCTGTCATTGGAAAAAAAGGACAGTTAGTTTAAGAGATACAGTACACAGTAAAAACTGTGGGAAACAAATTACATGGTTACCGCACTTACTCCGCTGGCGTCTTCACTCAGTTGATACCGTGCTCAAGGATATGCGCTGTTGATGCGGTGTGCTTCGGATCGTTGTCCTGGTAGAAGCGGTGACCATTCAGGAACTCGCGTGTGATGTATTGCACTATCTCAGGGACAATGTTGTCTTGGAAGAAAGCTTTATTCATGATTCCTATAGCAAGAAAAGAAAAGTGCCCAAAAAACTGCACAATAGTACAGTACAGTGCATACAGTAAGGTTACACTAGTAAAGTACAGTGCATAAGTCTACATTATATTTTATATATTTTACCTTCAAAGATGACAATGCATCCTGGTCCACGCCTAGAGATGGCACCCCACACATGCAGCTTCATGGGGTGTTTTGGCCGCGGCTTCAAAGATATGCGGCCTTTTTTGTGGAATGCAAAGCTTGCAAATCTCTCCAGCGATACAGTAGACTCGTCAGTGAAGATGCAATCCTGGAAAGGTTCCCCACTGTCGATCCATGCCTGGGCCTGAACCACTCTTTTGATTTTGTTTGCGTCCCTTATCATGGGGTACGCTCTGTAATGACAAGGAATAAATAATTTTAGCGGTACAGTACAGTTTCCTAAACAACAGTTTTACCTCCTGTAATGTCCAGTACTAACCTCACATGTCCATATTTCCATCCAATGCTGCGTCTCATCTTCTTTATGCTGGTCTCGGATACAGCGAGATTGTGATTTTCCTGCAGAGTGTATTTGACTCTTAATGCACTCCTCTCATCATTCGCCTCACTTATTTTTTCCACCAGAAGAGTTGTCTCCCTACAATGTATAGAAAAACATTCCGGTAAGTAAAAAAATTAGAGACAGTAGATCAAGAGGATACAATATATTGTTCTATTAATACAGTATGCAGCAATATAAAACTGTTGAAATATAAATATAAATATACAAAATATATATACTGTTGTAATATAAATATAAATATACAAAATATATACACTGTTGTAATATAAATATAAATATAAAAAATATATATACAGTTGTAATATAAATATAAATATACAAAATATATACACTGTTGTAATATAAATATAAATATACAAAATATATACACTGTTGTAATATAAATATAAATATACGAAATATATACACTGTTGTAATATAAATATACAAAATATATACACTGTTGTAATATAAATATAAATATACGAAATATATACACTGTTGTAATATAAATATACAAAACATATATACTGTTGTAATATAAAACAAAAATATTAGATACAGTACTGTAGATGTATAGTACATTTTTGGATCAAAATTTTTTATCAAAGTTTTATAAATATACTTACGCGTTAGTTACCCTTGGTGCCCTTTTGCATTCTCTGTTTTTTCTGTGTGCATGATAGCTCACGGTGGTTGCTGGCACAACGAGGCCAGAAGTAGCTAACCAGCATTGGATAGCAGCAATTCGGTGTCCGCTCGTGTACATCTCCTTAATTCGCATGCTGAGATCCTTGGAAATCTTTTTAACAATCATTGCTGCGAGTAGAAAGAAATACAAACACAAGAATGTATATTCGATGTTTAATCGATGTGTATTCAATGTGCAGTGAATCCACAAAATGGATGGTGTATTTATACGTTAATGACTCACATTAGAGTACGCCCACTTTCAGCACCTGTACCTCGCCGCCATGCATAAAAGGTTACACACTTTGCATAGCCCACCACTCGATGATCTTTATCTGAACTTGCCCTTGTCCAGATACTGTACTGCATTGTGCCACCTGCTTCCATGGAGCAACCCCGATTCTACGGACGTAGGAACCCTCTCGCCTCTGCCTGTCAGGCAGAAAAAGCGAAAGGCGGTTGCCGTTTCCACGCCAAGGCAAAAGCGACAGGCTAAGGCCAATAAAAAAAACCTTCTGCTGACCCCAAAGGCTAAGGGTTTTCATAGACAGCAGCCTTATTATGTCAAGAAGATATACGTGATGTACTCTCAACGCAAAACGATTGGCAGCCAACCCATCGAACCAGCAGACCACCACCTCCCATACGCTTTGACGACTCTGCCGCAGCTGAAATCTTCAGCCCATCTTCTCCACCCCTCGTCCTCGACGCTGTTGCCGCCCTCCCGGAAACCCACAGGCCATCTTCTCCGGTTCTATCTGACGACACTGCCGCCTCTGAAATCCACGGGTCACTTTCTCCTTTGCTCTTAGACGACTCTGCTTCTCGCCCGGAAATCCAAAGTTCACTTTCTCCATCCCTCTTCGATGACACTGCCGCTTCTCCTCTACCGGATATCCACAGGTCACCTCCTCCACCCTTCTTCGATGTCGCTGCCGCTTCTCTCCATGGAACCCCCATCTCATCCTCCATTGCACCCATCCACTCAGATGTCTACACGCCATGCACAAGAAGCAGCTCGTTAGACCGGATGCTGAATGGGATAAGTGTGGATCTCTCCGGGAACTCTATTGTGCTAGCAAAGATAGATCTGCTTCTGGAGACAATGCTACACATGGATCAACAGATGCTAGATATGGATCAACGGATGGATCAACGGATGGAGAAGATAGAGGCTGACAAGCGGGTATACATCGTTTGCTCGGTGTTAATGCCCCTGTTTCCCTGACGCCGGAGCAGGGGGGTGACATGGATGTGATGAATGGGAGCATCGACCCCCTTCCATCACCAAGCGCACCCCCTCCACCAGAAGATGTAGTGTACATGTATGCCATTGAGGAGGACATGACAACCCCGTCAAGACCACGACAGCAGACAACACATCGACCAAGACCGGAGGAAAGCTTCCTCCCAGACAACCTACCATCGCCCGTCGCCTCAAGCACACCCGCTCGCAGAAGACCTACATTCGCTCGCATCGATACGGTGCCCGACATCACCCTGCGCGATCTGACACCGGCGCTTAGGGAGAAGTATAAGGTGATGAGTGTGGGTGCACCCCACAAGTATGCCTTGTTACATTTTTTAAGCACCATGTTCCCTACTCGTTGTACTGCGACTGGGCCTTCAAAGTGAACTACGACAGAAATCGCGTAAAGAAGGCGCTTCCTGACAATTTCAGAAAGAACATTCTGGATGAAATGCGGCGCTTTTATCCAATTACAGATCCTGTAATGAAAGGCGTTCAAGACTGCATTAATGGCGTTTTGCGCTATGCAAGGAATCGGCCATGGACGGACAATGTGGTGGACTTTCTGGATTAATCACGGGAACTGTAAGACCATAATGTTGTGCTGAACTGTGCTGTACTGTACATGTTTTTACCTGCTGTACATAAAGAAGATGTTGTTGTGTGTTTTTTAACTTGTATTTATACAGAAATGTTTTAACTTGCTGTAGACACACACAGGACCTGCACAATTCCAGTCCCTGAGGGCCGCAAACAGGCACGGTTTTCAAGGTTGTCCTGAAGACTGTTGTGGTGCAGGCCTGACTGACTGTTTTGCACACCATCCCACTGTACTGTATACTGTATGTTTCTTTAACAAAGTAGATGTTGCGTTTTGTATACTGTATTTTATGAATAAAGAATTTTTTTAATCACAGGTAAGACCATACTGTTGTGCTGAACTGTATTGTACATGTTTTGACCTCCTGTACTTAAATAAAGAAGATGTTGTTGTGTGTTTTTTAACTTGTATTTAGACAGAAATGTTTTAACTTGCTGTACACAGACACAGGACCTGCACAATTCCAGTCCCTGAGGGCCGCAAACAGGCACGGTTTTCAAGATTGTCCTGAAAACCGGGCCTGTCTGCTGCCCTCGAGGACTGTACTGTTGCAGACTGTTTTGCACACCATCCCACTGTATATGTTTTGACTTGCCGTTATTTGATAAAGGAGATGTTGCGGTTTGTGTATTTTATGAATAAAGAATTTGTTTTTAAACATGTGACTGTAAACCATACATTTACTTTCTATATATAAATGTTTTCACAACTGTAGCAGTAAACCATACACCTGTTGATGTTTTTAATTGCTGTGCACTTAAAATGTGTCTACATTGTACAGTATTTGTAAATAACTGTTTTTGTACTTACTCCACCAATAAAAGAACATGTTGATTTGTTTTACATTGTTCCATTGGCTCCTTTGCTACTGTAACAAAATACAGTGTTTCTAGAATGTACACTACTGTCCAGGCACACTGTACTGTATACTGTAGGCATGCTCAGTACAAGAGTATTAAAAAAAAAAATAGAAGACACGTACAATACTGTACTGTACACTGGCGACACACTTTATTCGAGCTCGGCTAGTCCCACGAATTCGGGTATACCCGGGTGTATTGAGGTTTGTGACTGTTTTCTGCCCGAGTGCATTGAGTTATTTTCCAGGCAGGGATTGAAGCATTTTATTCCCGCTGGCTGCAATACTGCACAGTATATATATATATACTGCATTACAATTCATGAATTTATGCCATCTGGTAGACACGCGAAGCATTGCAGCCTATTAAATCCTAATCATTATCATTTAACAGATCAGCCGCCCATCAGCCAGGCATGAACCCAGGCTGGCAAGGCAAATGCAACGGGGCTTGTCAGAGGTGAGGAGCGGCGCATTCCAGGTATCTGCCAGGTACATACCGGGTATTTGCTCGAATAAAGTGTGTCGGTGCAGTATGTACTGGAACTGTATAGAAGACACATACTGTATGTACAGTACTGTAATACATGTAGAATAAATGCATAGTTTTTATTTTTTCGGGTTTATTACACAGTATACTGTTTATAAAAAAGTATTGTATACTGTACGGCCGCAAAACATTAGCATAGTGTACATCAGCCACTAAACTGTAGACTCCGGTACATGGGTTTTTAAATCCGATTCAGCAATGTGCAGGCATTGTTACACAAAGCGATATTATCCATCAAAATCCCTCCATTAGCCGTTTTCTTTTCTGAGAAAAAAAAAAGAAAAGTTTTACTGTAATGGTCTAAAGAAGTTCCCAGCCAGTCCCACCAATAATTTTCTCGGGGGGCGTCTCCTGTTCACATGCGCATGCGCCTACCGTCGATGTAATGACACGCATACTGTATGCGTTTCAAGAAGGTTCCAATGCGCATGCGCCTAGCGTTCCACCAATAGTTCAGTATCTGCAGTACAGTACTGTAGAAGCCGCTCAGCCAATAATATTGCATACAGGAGAATCGCTTGACTTTTGAATCGCACCGATATTGATACTGTATTGTCAAAATAAAAAAAACACAGAAAATAATACGGCAACAATACTCACCATAGAATTTCCCATACAGCTGGCGCCGGCGCCGGTCCACTGCCAGTCCAGCGTTCTTGATCATCCACGTCGATAGTTTGCAGCGGGACTAGTCCACCTGTAGTCAGCTGATGAGGCTGGAAATTGCTTAGGTACATGCAAGCTTGATCAAAACTGCACGCGAAATCAGGCTCAGGCTCAGGGTTGTCACTGACAGTGGGACCGTCATTGGAAGCCGGTGCTGGTGCATTGCTTGGCAGCGACTGTCGTTTCTTAGTTGGTTTTAACATGACCCGTCGCCTTTTGCCGTCTGCATGATCATAGATACAGGAAAAAGCCGGTGATACACACCAATACCCTCCAACAAATTGTGGCTCAATACGATAATAACAGGGATCGCTACATAACCTTTTCCTTATTGCACGTTTCCACGTATGAGGAGCTGGCGAACATTTGTAAAAGTCATAGTTTTCGATAAAATACTGATAAATTTGAACAACTGTTGCCATCTTATCATCTGTGGCATTAATCGCGGCCCATATCAAATACGCGTAACTTCTGTCGGGTTTTTGGAAAACGGGCTGCACTTGAACACTCATGGCGGGCGGGTCTCTGGATAACACTGTAACCGAAACTGGTCTTTGTCTTTCTTTAATATGAAAAGCCTAAATTGATACATTTTTGCAACCTCTTCCTTCAGTCTCAAGGCCAAGTTACAATAGCACACTGTGGTATCTTTTTTAAACGAAACACCTGAAAGTCAACACATTACTGAAGCGCATGCGCATTACAATTCATGAATATCTGCCATCTGGCGGACACGCGAAGAATTGCAACCTATTAAATCCAAACCATTCTCAATAAACGCTTCAACTTCGCGTCAACCGCGCATGACCCGTGGTTGGGAACGAAAAATGAATGCTGCATGCTCCAGGTGAAGTGCGTCACATTCCAGGAAAAAGCCAGGGAAAAAACGGCGATGTGTTAGACTCAGATGTGCCGCAGCAGTAGATACAGTAAGTAATTGAACTGCTTCTGCTCTGGGATTCAATGTTGTTATGGAATTAGAATATTGTACAATGTATATATCTACAACAATGAACAAAAAAACAGATGGATTCAATATTTTTTAGATTTGTCTACAGAAAATTACTGATGTGTAAAAAGTCTAAGACAATGAGAGGTTTAAATTATGTCTGGCGAGCTGTTCGACAATTAATAAACTGCTTCATGGAAAAGCTTCACTATGAAGCAGTTTATTAATTGTCGAACTACGTTTGTAGTCTATATGCTGCAATGCCCATGCGGCCTCCAGTACGTGGGATGTACCACAAGACACTTAGAGTCTGCATACTGGAGTACATGGGCAACATTAGGAGATGACTCCAGACACACAATGGGGCCTACGCAGTAAGCGTTCATAAAAAAAAAATCGCCGGGCCATTTATATCGCTGTTTTTTGGAGCGTTGCTATCACGGTACTCAGAAAGCCTCGATTACCTGTCATAGCAAAATTCCCAAAATGGGTGAGTTGCCATCAGAGATAGATCGACCCTCTGAACAGGCCTTACCCGGCGATTCATTTCTGCTGCAGAGAGAGCTCCTCAGAGAGAGCCGCCTCTCCCAGCGAAAATCTCGCCCGAAATGTATGTTTTTTAATATACATTTTATTCCTTGTGTCGATGAACAGGGGGCCTCCGGAGCACAACCGCATTGGTTTGAGGTCCGGGAATCCCCTGCTACCTGAGATAAAGGCCCCAATCTGATTGGTTGTAGTACACCATGTGACTCCCTTTGGATGACATCACATACTTGACCTAAAATGACTCCGTCACATGGTGTACAACAACCAATCAGATTGGGGAATTAGTTCCCACGATCTGATTGGCTGAAAAACCATGTGACGCTGGCCATCTTAGATTTAGTGACGTCATGTTAAAGGGAAATGAAGCACAGACATTCTGATTGGCTGGCATCATTCCCTTAAAATGACGTCATTAAAAAAAATTAATCTGCACTTTTTTTTGATTTTAACAGCCAATCAGATGGCTGTTGAACCAGTTCCCACCCAAATGTGATGTCACAAGCCATATTTAAGGCCGTGACGCCTCATTTGAGCCCAAGAAGATGACGAGACAACATCGGTTGGGATCTACCATGGGGTTTTTATGGATTGAAAGAAGAAGGCAGAAGATTAAGAAGATAAAGAAATAATTACAGAAGAAGAAAGAAGAAGTTGATTAAAGATAGAAGAATGATCTGGCTCTTCATGGCGGATGGCATCGGATGCTGTTTGAGGCCTTCACGGTACGTGAGCTTCCTGTTTCCCCGGGAGTCGGAAGGCCAGCGCTTCTAAAGGTAAGTAATATATTGCATGCTTGTAAATGAATTTTTTTACAGGTTTTTCCATTGGATGTGTTTTTTTTTTTCTTTGCACATTGACTGATAATATATTAATCTGTACCACTTTAGGGTACAGATCAATACATTATTAGGCCAATACTTTGTTTTTAATTTCTTGCTTTGTATTGATGGTGATTTTTTTTCGATGTTTCTTTATTATATGGATGTAATTGGTTGTCATTTTGCTGACTTATTTTAATTTTTTTGGGATGATTGATTTTCGTTTTTAATTAATGATGTCTTGTGTTGGGTAATGCTTTTAATAGTTATTTTGCCGATATTTTTTCATAATTAATTTCTTTGTTGGTTACTGTTTCAATTCATTCATTGTGGTTTTATTAATTCATTGGTTTGATTGGTTACTGTTACAATTAATTCATTGTTGTTTTATTAATTAATTGTTTTGATTGGTTAATGGTTTAATTAATTCCTTGTTGAGCTGGTTAGTGCTTTTATTAATTGCATTAGCTGGCTAGTCTTTTTATTTATTGAATTGGGGTGTTTCCTGGTTTTTAATGTTTTATTATTGTGTCTTTTGTACATTAATGTATTTTGATTAGGGTGCCCATTGAGTGCTATAGTGGCTTATCATGCTCATATTATTATATGGGTATGATGTACTACTATAACAAATCAATGGATACGGGGTGGGTGTTTAGGCCTCCTGGGTGGGTAGCGGGGCAGGGTGGGTTAACCCCTTAATTACTATTTATAAAATGTTTTACCAGGAAGTAATACATTGAGAGTTACCTCTTGTTTTCAGGTATGTCCTGGACATGGAGTTAAGATGACAAATAACACATGGTTGCAAATACAGTCACAAATACAGTCACATAAGTGAACAGGGTATACTTTATATACAAGACATTGCATAAACAGTTAAATATTATATTCTAGGCGTATGTAACAGTTACAGACCAGATTAAAATGTGACAGCCTTAGTTTTGAAAGAACTTTAAATGGTGGTGGATGTGAAAGTCTCCGGTAGGTTGTTCCAGTTTTGGGGTACATGGTAAGAGAAGGAGGAGTGGCCGAATACTTTGTTGAACCTTGGGACCATGAGCAGTCTTTTTGAGTCAGATCTCAGATGATAAGTACTATGTGGTAGGGGTAAGGAGCTTGTGCAGATAGATGGGTATCTTGCCCAGAAAGTAATTGAAGGAAAGACAGGAAAGGTGAACTTTGCGCCTAGACTCAAGTGATGACCAATCTAGTTCTTTGAGTATTTAGTAGTGATGTGTGTTGTAGTTGCACTGGAGAACAAACCGGCATATTGAATTGTAGAGGGTGTCAAGTTTGCTAAGGTGGTATACTATGTCTCCATAGTCGATAATTGACATTAGCATCTGTTGTGCGATATGCTTTCTGACCAGCAGACTTAGGGAGGATTTATTCCTATAAAGTACACCTAGTTTGGCATGGGTTTTAGATGTCGGGGTATTAATGTTAAGTGGGAGTCAATGTTAAGTGGGAGTCAAACCATATGCCCAGGTATTTAAAACTAGTAAGAGGAGTTAGGGTGGTGTTAGCTTTGGTACTGATCTGGAGCTCAGTCACTGGAAGCTTTGAAAATTTAATATTGGTCCCATATACCCTTGTTACAGTCTTGTCAGTGTTTAAAAACAGTTTGTTTTGGGAAATCCAGTTTTCGAGTCTCAAAAGGTCAGACTGAAATATGTGTCCAAGGTCAGAGAAGCTATGGCTGTGTGCATATAGGATTGTGTCATCTGCATACATGTGTATTGAAGCTTCCATATAAGCTGTGGGAAGATCATTGATGAACACTGAGAAGAGTAGGGGCCCCAGAACAGAGCCTTGTGGGACACCACAGGTGATATCAAAGGGGTTGGAGTTAGAGCCTGAGATGGACACATGTTGGATCTACCTGATAGGTAGGACTGAAACCAGTTTAAAGCATGCTTCCCTATTCCAGAGCAATAGAGTTTGTTAAGCAGGATAGCATGGTCAACAGTATCAAAACCCTTTGCAAAATCTAGGAATATTGCACCAGTGTGTTGTCCTCGTTCCACTCCACACTGGATTTCATTGCAAACATTTATCAGGTTAGTTATGGTGGAGTGTTTGGGGCAAAAGCCAGATTGGAATTGGCTAGTGAAATTTGTCTTGGTATAGTAATCGCTTAATTGGGAGTCAGCACAATTTTCCATGACTTTGGATAGTATTGGGAGAAGAGAGATTGGCTGTAGTTTGAGACAGTGTTTTTGTCCCCACTTTTGAAGATTGGGACAACTCTGGCAGTTTTCCATGTCTTAGGGATATGGCCTGCTGACAGGATAGAGTTGACTAAGGAGGCAATTGGTTTAGCAATGGCTGGGGAACCAAGTCTTAGGAACTTAGATTGTAGTAAGTCAGGTCCACATTGGCTGCTTAGTTTTAATTTGAGGAGCGCTTGTGTAATCTCCTCTTCGGATACTGGGCCAAATTGAAAATTGCGGGCAGTGTTGGGAGGGGTGGGGCTATATGGGTACTCCCAGGATGAGATTCATGTTTGTGGTTTGGGTTGCGCTTCGCTAGTAAGTTAGTGGCACACCCCACAAAGTAATCATTGAATGTATTTGCAATGTCAGTGGGGTTTGTCAGAGTAATATCCCCCTTAGTGATATTACTTGGTTGTTGATGATTAGAAGACTGGAATATGTTGTTGATAACCTTCCAGAAGTTAGCTGGGTTTTATGTATTCTGGAGGAGATTGTCAGAGTAATATTGTGCTTTTGCATGCCTTGTTTGCCTTGTGCACATATTCCCCAGGCATCTGTAGTGATTTATATCCTTGGTAGTACCAGCTACTTTGTAGCTTTTCCACAAGGCATCCCTGAACTGGTAGAGTGCTATAAGGTCAGTTGTAATCCACGGAAGGTTGCCCCCCTGTACTCTTATTCTGCATAGTGGAGCATGGGTATCACAGAGTTTTAAGACTGTAGAGGGGCTTTAGGGGGGCGGTAGATGCAAGCAACTAACATGGGATTAGAAAAGGGGAGGCAGATTCTGCCAACTAGGTTTTCAAAAGAGGGGGTGGGGGCAATTTAACAGTGTAAATTGTAAGGTGTCTGTAATATAGAATAACACCCCACCTCCTCTCTTTGACCTACAGTATCTCTCCTAGAAATGGAATATCCCTGAATGGCAATATTTGCATCAGGAGTTGTAGGTTATTAACCGCTAAGGTGATTAAGGGGTTAGGGGCCATCAGAATGTATATATTATGTATGCTTTCTGGCAATGGAGGACAGGGACCTGCAGTATACTTATGAGGGTGCCCATCATATTGTCTGTGGTAAGTAGAACTGTATTTATTTACTTTATTTATGCTGGCTAACGTTGAGTTTAATAATGGGCAAATAATCTATTATCCATATCTGGATAATAGTTACTTTGCCCATTACTGTACTGTATGTGTTTGGTGGTGGTGGTGGAGGTTATTTATTGAAATGAAGGACATGTTTTATTTTTTTCCTTACAGGATTGATACCACAGGCAGCAGGAACCCATGGAGACCACCTGAGGACCCCCGGACGCCCATGGGTACCACCCGAGGACCCCTGGAAGCCCACGGGTACCCCCTGAGGACCCACGTGGGACACCAGCAGGGAAGAACTGGGAGCCCCACAGCTGTGGAGCCCCTGCAGACCCGCAGGGACCACCCGAGGGCTCCATACCCCTCTGGGAACCACAGAGGGTCCCCAGACCCCCGTGGGAACCACTCAAGGGCCCCCAGACACATATGAGGATGACCCGGGGACCCACAGACACCCACGGTGACCACCTGGAGGCCCCCAGATACCCGTGGGCACCCCCTGGGGTGCTCTTTGGGGCCCGCGGACACCCGTCGCGCCCACCAGGGACCCCCATCCTCCTGGAGTATTAATCTTGTATGTTAAAAAATAAATCATGGTTTTACAGTATGTGGGGGCACAGGGGGGTGGATGGTGTCTTTATTTATAGCGCCAAAAGTGTACTCAGCGCTTCACAAAGAACAGAGTACAGGGAATTATAATAATACAATAAGTGCAGCAAAATCAGACAATAGGAAAGGAAATCCCTGCCCTGAAGAGTTTATAATCTAAGCGTTTTGATGGGAACTTACAGAGACAGTAGGTGAGGGAATAAGTGCTGTTGGTGTTTATTAGATATTGTAATGTTTATTGGGGGCCTAAGTGGTGGGTAGTGGGGCTGTTGTGTATATTATTTTTATTGTGGGTAGCGGGGCGGTCCGGATTGCACATAAGGCTGCCTGTCTAGCGGTCCTTGCGTGAATACCCGCATCTGCGTTAGGATTAGATGTTGCCTACTTCCCTGGGAAAAGTATTGTCTCTCTCTTGAGTCACCTCCTCACACCTTGCTCCCACAGGCCGACTAATTGACTACCTCAGCCATTGGTTGAAGCATGTCAGATGCTCCTATTACAGCAGCAGAGGTTTGTGGGAGTTATAGTCTATCTGCTGCTGACATGTTATTGGTTCATTCCCAAAAATACACACACAGTCCATTCCTGCAGCTGTTGTCCTATAAAGGTGCTGATGGCTGTGATGGTCAAGCAACTGGTATACACACAGATATACTCAGGGATGCTACATATTGTGGTGCCATCGCTGTCCTCTAGGGGCTGAATGGGGAAGCTATTGGACTTTTTCACCACAAAGAGTTAATTTAATCCTCCTTGGAAAGGCTATTCAGGTGATAACTAATTAAGCTAATCAACCTGTTCTGATTAGTCAGGAAGTGCTTTAAAAGGCTGGAAGCTGCAAGGCACAGAGAGACAGTTTTCCCCAGAGAAGGGGGGAGACAGAGGATCTTTCCAGATACCAGGAGCTGGCTAAAGAAGTCTGAGACACTGCTGAGAGACACTGCTGAGAGAGCTGTGCTGGAGCAATGACGGCTGGTTACCTAGGAACACAGGAGTTTCCCTGAGCTCCCATGGGGTGGAATCCCAAAGAGAAGGAAGGACGATAGACTGTGCTGAAGCAGGGACATCACCAGATGGACTAAGATAAGCACAACCCTTTCTAATGTTTACAAAGACTGCTGTTACCTTATTGCTTATGATAGGGCATGTTTTGGGCTTACAACTGGCTTAGCTGGCAGCCGGGTTAGTAAGGGTTGGAGCTGAGAAGTCAGTTAGCTTTCCTAATGGAAATAGGATTTGATTTTGTTATTTGGTTTTTCTTAAAAGGACGGTGGGCCTATTCATATTATTTATCCCTGTAAATAAACCCCAAGTATAAAGATATACAGTGTTTCCTGCCTCATTTGGGATAAAAGAGACTGCAATGTGGTGTTGGCATCACAATATACAAACAAAAAGTAGCGCTAAGTCAGTGTAACTACTAAAGATATGTGGTAATGCGAATAACATTTTTACAAAATAAGAAGGTCTCAAATTGACCTAAATAATAAAATAAAAAATAAATAGACTTGAGGTTCCGGATACCACTTCACATATTGAGGACATCACACAACTGGTAGAAGCGGATGCTTACGGTGCCAAGGTCCCCACGTAACCGGCAACAAGATCCCAGTCCTCCTGCTCCCATAGTGAAGATGTCTACCGCACTGAGTATTAACTCTTCATGCTTTTACCTTTTTACCCACTTGTAATTGTAGGTCCTATCGATTGGTCTACTCTCCCTTTTAATAAATCGTCTGTATTCTCAGATTTATTACTATGTAGTTTGCGCTTCTTTTTGTATTTTATATATATATATATATATATATATGTGTATGTGTGTGTGTGTGTGTGTGTGTGTAGCCATGTTTTCATTTTGGCTACTAATCTGCCCTGCCTAACCAGTAAACCATGGTACCAGTGCAGGCAGCGTTAGGTTTAATCCGGGTTTTCCCCTGCAGTTAGCAGCTCCCTTGAGTGACAGGGGGCGGTACTAGGCGTGTGTTCTGCCCATTGGAGTGTGATGATGGTCAGCGCAAACTCGTGGAACTCAAGATGATGATGAAGAATAAAACAAAATAATACACAGTATTAGTGCATGAATCAGCGTGTGTGGGGGGGAGGGGGGGAAGGGGTGGGAAGGGGACGGTTATTAGTGAATAACACTAGATATACAGCAAATGAAACATAAATTGTAAGTTTCAACGACTCACACGGGCTTGTGTGAGACTTCACCCTCAACGATAGATGTGGTGGGTAAATATAAACTCCTGAAGCGGAGAAATAATAGACAAAAACTCACATGGCCATATGTGAGTTTGTTCCCTCAGTGGTGTTGTCAGCCTGCCCAGATGATGTGGATACGTCTTAGTGTTCTACCCCCAGTGGGTGTGGTGTATGAGTGGCTCCTCTCCCAGACGCCCATAGACCAAAGGATGGGCAAAGTCTGAATTAGTAGCTGATAAAGTCTTTATTGGTAACAGTGTAAAACGTATAAAAACAATGAACACACACACGAATGACAACTATCGTTGCCCAGCATCAGCCGCGTGGCTATCCAGCAAGACCTCTTCCTCCGTTTGTGTTCTCACTGACGCGTCCGGCAGTGGAACCGGAAGGGAGGATCTGAACCGGATGTCCGGCGGTTGTCTGGGTCCCTCTCTCAATGAGCTCCGGAAGGGAGCCATGGTACCAGTGCAGGCAGCGTTAGGGTTAATCCGGGTTTTCCCCTGCAGTTAGCAGCTCCCTTGAGTGACAGGGGGCGGTACTAGGCCTGTGTTCTGCCCAATCAGGGGCTCAGACCTAAGACACTCCCCGGGGTACTTAAGGGGCTGCATAGCTAAATTTAGGGTCTGGTTCTCTCCAATGAGAGAGAGAGATTGCTGGGAGTGTGGAATAGGGGCTCTGATCACTTTCCATCCTCTCCCTTAGGAGAGTGAAACTACTACCCCTCATCCTACTAGGGGATGAGGGAAGAGGAAGGATAGACTCTTGGGCCTTAGCCTGCGGGTTGATTGCAGGGACCATTCAGAGGAAGGAATAAAGTTGAATCAGTTAAAGTCTGTATTCTGTGAGTTGAATAATAAAGTGTTCCAATTTTATAATATACTCCTGCCTAAGGGGCCTATGCAGAAAACGGCGCTAATGGCCATTCACCAGCGGTTCAAACTTGGCATGTTTTGGCGTGTTGCCCTCGCAGTATGCAGGAATGGCCTAATACCTGCGAGAGCAACACGCCAAGTTGCCGGTGGCGAGATAGTCTGCCTGGCGATAACCTGGCAAGATCAGCATGCAGCAGAGAGATCCGCCACTCTCTGCGCAAATATCGGCAAAAAAAATAAATACATTTAATACATTTTTATTCATAGTGTAGATGTTCAGGGGGTCTCCGGAGCTGAACCGCATTGGTTTCAGGTCCGGGGACCCCCTGCTTCCCGAGATAGAGGCCCCTTTATGAGGTGCCGGTATCCCTCTGCATTTAAATGTCCCGATCACGTGACCGCGAAATGTAAACAAAGCAGAGGGATACCGGCACCCCAAACATTAATGTATTTTTAATAATAGTGTGTGGGACTAGGGGGTCTTCTGAGCCAAAAATCAATGCGGTTCAGCTCAGGGGACCCCCTGTTCACTCACAATATTAGTAAAAATACATTAATGCTGCTTCATTACCATAGCGGCAAACTAAATACAAAACATAAATACAAACACAGGAGCGCTGAGGTAAGGTAGCTTATCAGGATGCTGGGTCAGTGCAGATGGGTGCTGATGGAAAAAAAACGGGTGCCAGGAACTTTTGTGATTACTACAAAGTTCCTGGCACCCGTTCTTTTTCCATCAGCACCCATCTGCACTGACCCAGCACCCTGATAAGCTACCTTACCTCAGCGCTCCTGTGTTTGGATATCTTCCACTGTGCTGATCTTCACGGAGCCAGAGGGTCCTCCCCTTGCTGTTGGAGAGTGAGAGAACTGGTTCGTGATGTCAGACGCCGATCGAATACGGAAGTGGAGAGCGAGGAACAGCTGTTTGGAGTCCTGTACACAGCGTCTGAACCCAGAGTGGTTAAATTGCTTTTATTTACCTTGGAGCATGTGAGTGTGTTGGAGCCTCCTTGCTCGCTTATATGTTATAATTAAATTGTTTTGCATTATTTTCTTTTCCTTTTGTCTTTACATATGCTGCCCATTTGAGATTCCTTGTGTTATTTCCACCTTGGAGAGGAAGTTCTTTGCACTTTGTGTCCTCCCCCCAGAAGTTTCTTTGAGAGATTGCGAAATCTCTCACACCAGCTGCATCTCCTCTTGGTGATATTGATTTGTTTTTATTTATTTATATATGTGTATTTAAGGTTTGCGCTCACTTTCCTTGCACCAGACAAATACATAGCAAATACATTCTGGTGTCACTTAACCCCCTTATCACCTGATCGGTTAATAACCGCAAAGGTAATTAAGGGGTTAAGCCACCCTGGGCCAATAAGCACCCTTCACCCATTCATTTGTACAGTGGCTTCATCATGTATGTATATATATATATATATATATATATATATATATATATATATATATATATATATATATATATATATATATATATAACCATACAATACCGTTTGAAGCACGAGATCAGGAGACAGCACTCTGGTAAGTTTGATCACAAGTTTTTGTATTGAAAAAGACACATAGACCGACGTTTCGGTCCCCCAGTGGGACCTTTCTCAAGGTGGTGCAATGAATGCAGTGCAGAGTACATATATATAGCCCAAAGCCCCAGTGCTGCTGAAAAACACCAATCACAGAAAATTAGCATCACCTGCCTGTGTGCCCTACAAGCAACCTATCACAGGGAGAAAGGTGGCCATCTTGAATATATTAAACTGGTAAGTAGTACTAATGTATTAATGAGCATGCGCATAGTCAATGACCCATGTGAATTAACTGTTCGCGCGAACAGGCTGATGGGCAGAATGGCTGGCAGGGAAGCAATTACCGTGGAACACCTAATGTGCTCACCAAAATAGTGCAGAGAATCGTGTAGGGATAAAAAATATATATACAATGATGACGTGGCTGTATGGAATTACTTGTGCGCTGAATCCATTAAGTATTGGGCATGCAATAGCTATACATTCTGTAACATTTACAAACGGTGCGAATGGATCAATTTGATGACGTGGCTGGAATCTTTTCTAATTTGTCTGAGACTGTAAGCTACAGTGACGCTGAAATTTCTAAAATTCGGTACACTGAGGACATTGATGCTGTATTTGGATCTGAAAAAGCAGTAGATGTATTTAATGATCTGATTAAATTAAAGAAAAAGGAGGT
Organism: Ascaphus truei; assembly: GCF_040206685.1. Classification (NCBI taxonomy): domain Eukaryota; kingdom Metazoa; phylum Chordata; class Amphibia; order Anura; family Ascaphidae; genus Ascaphus; species Ascaphus truei. The sequence goes on from NC_134486.1 coordinate 344,982,695, forward strand.
TGATGCTTATCTACAGGGTGTGACCTTAACCCAATTACCATAGAGAAAAATTATTGCCATGGGGTTTTCGTATTAAAAACCAACCAACCATTGGCAGAGGGGACCCTGAATTTCTTAAAAAATGGATAGGTATACTGAACAAATGTTCGTTTGATTTGGTTATTTTAGTAATAGAACAATCCAGCAAGGAGCTTGCAAAAATTAAACTCGAAATAGACACTATTACCAGCAAACAATACCAGCAAACACGGTGACATTCTCAGTACAGACACATCCACTGACTGGGTTGACAAAATTCAGACGAACATTGACGCATACCACGAGAACATTATTAAATATAAAAAAGAAAAACTGAAGATTGTTAAGACAGATTACAAAGAAAGGCGGGTGTATAGGTGGTTACTAGGGATCAGTGATACCTCACAGACCAAACCATATAACAGACGCTACTTTAATAAATCCAAAAAAACAGGTGCAACTGACAGCACATATAATACCAGCGATACAGATCACTCTGACAATCCTGATAATACATCAGCGGTGCCTTTTTTAGGGCAGGGCAAGCCCCCACATTCCACACGTCCACCAAAACACCCAGACGCAGAGGGGAGATCAGGAGAGGGGGGAGGAAGCAGCAGATATCCCTTACGAAAAACAAGAGGGGGGAACAAAGGCAAGACGTAGATACTGTAATATTCAACATGTCCGACTATGTCCTTAATCCTGCTGAAATAAGTCTTTTGAATAAAGGCCTTTCATTTGTCCCCACCCACAAACAGGACCCCTTCTGGTGGGAGGTAGACCTGTACAGGCTTAACCGCCAGCTTAAACTAAATGACTTTTTCAGCAGGTCTTCAGGGTTTGATAATAATGCTATGGTGAATACTGACACATCCAGCATATTCCGACCGCCTAGTATTTTCGATCCACAAACACACAACCACAATATCATCACCTTTATGAATTTAGTTGAAAATGAGACCAGACCTAAGATAAAAAATTACCCCACCAGTTTCTCAAATCTGACAAAAGAGGAACATTTGACATTAAAGTCCCTACAGGGCAATAATGATATTATCATTAGGTCAGCAGATAAAGGTGGGGGTATTGTGATTATGCCATATACCTATTATAGGGGTGAAATACTCAGGCAACAGGGCATGACTTCCCAGTACAAGCTTTTGATGTCGGACCCCACGATAAAGTTTAAAAAGGAAATTGATTCAGTTATAGATCTAGGTATCACCAATAGGTGGATCTCGGAGACAGCAGGAATTTCTTAAAATAGCCTTTTCCCATCATCCCCGGAATCTATATTTTACCCAAGATACATAAATCCACTTCTGCACCACCAGGCAGACCAATAATATCTCACGAGGCTCACTAACACATTCAATTTCGCAGTACTTCGATTATCTTTACAGCCTATGGTCACCAGAATGCAGTCTTTTGTAAAAGACACTACTGATTTTATTAATCAAATCAGCACCCTATCGGGCAATAACGGACGACACCATTCTGGTGACCATGGACGTGGCTAGCCTATACACAAATATCACGCATGAGGAAGGAATTGAGGCTAGCAGATGTCATTTTGAACAATTCACCAATCACCAGGGTCCCCCTCCCGATTTCTTACTATTATTAATGCACATTATTCTTAATAAAAATTATTTCATATTTGAAAATCAGTTTTATTTACAGCTAATGGGAACAGCGATGGGGTCTAACATGGCCCCATCATATGCCAACTTACTGTATACATGGACTCATATGAGCAGAAGTATATTATGAATATTAATGCATTTAATGTTAACATCACCAAATATCTACGCTATATAGATGACCTGTGATGGCTCCGAGAATGACCTGCTGTTGTTTGTGGACCAACTTAATGTAATACCTTCCACGATCCACTTTACTATCAATTTCAGTAATAAAGAGGTGTCTTTCCTTGACACAATAGTCTATAAGCACAACGGGACACTAGCTACGAGACTTTACAAAAAACCCACCGACAAAAATACCCTCCTATTGGCCACCAGCCATCATCCGGCGGCACTGAAAAAAGGCTTACCATATTCGCAATTTTTGCGTCTGATACGGATTACCAGTGATCCATTACAGCTGGACCAGTCCTTGATTGAGATGAAGGATCGGTTCCTGATGCGGGGATATGGCTACAATGATGTCTCTATGGCCTTGGAACAGGCCAAAAGCATTGAAAGAAGCAGGTTGCTGATACCAAAAAACAAAAAACAGACGATAACCGGTTTAACATCAGAAGCACCTTTAGCACAGCCTCTGGTTTCATTAAGAGGAGCATTCAGAAACACAGCCATATTCTGACCAACAACAAGGCTATTGGCCAAAAATTTACTAAACCACCCAGATTCTGCTACCGTAGAGGCCGGAACCTGGGGGACTACCTTATGAAGGCAGACCACACAGCCAAGTACGCAGTAAAACCAACGTGGCTGACGAGACCAGCGGGAGTATACAAATGCCACGGTTGCATAAATTGCCAGTATATGATACTGGGAAATGCATATCCACATCCGCATAATGGAAATCGGCAAAAGATCAAGGACATAATGAACTGTGAATCGAAATATGTAGTGTATTTCATTCGATGCCCATGTGGCCTATATTACGTGGGCAAGACAATGAGGATGTTGAAAGAGCGACTGTGCCTCCATCAGTCGGCCATCCGGAAGGCAATGGCCGACACTGAAGATAAGGAGGATTTGACACACCAACCTGTGGCCAGGCACTTCAAAGAGAAGAAGCATGGATTATCCACCTTGCGCTGCATGCCAATCGCCCAGGTTTGGACCTCTGGAAGAGGAGGTAACCGCAACAGAGCATTGTTGCAACTGGAAGCAAGACTGATTCACAGCCTGGGTACTCTGAGCCCTCGAGGCCTAAACGAGGACTTTAAACTCAGTTGCTTCCTATAAAGGTATACCTGTCCCAAGATGTGGCCCGCTGATACTAGGAATCTTTACCACAGCAGACTAAGCACATTCCTTCGATGGATGGTTTACCTGGCAGACTTTTATTGGGTGCTGTGTGATATTGGCCACTATCTGCACCTTAACAGACCAATGCACACAGTGTCACTTTTTGCCTCAATAACCATTTTTAACATGGTTCCCTATAGGCTTAACTTGCTGCATGGTCACAGCTTTGAGCACAGCCAGGGTTAAGGTGCATACCCAGAAAACCACCCACAGACAGCCGTTTCGACCTTGATGGGTCTCATCAGTGTGGGGTTGATTTTACTGGGAATGCAAGAGAGGCTATGGGATAGGCTAAACCATAATACTGAGTTAAGTTATGGTGAGTAAAAAAAGTGACAAAAACCCTCCACAGGAAAGCAAATATGCAAATATAACTGTATGCTCATCTGCATGTCTTAGGCAGGTCTGCAACCCCGCCTTTCTCCATTATCACCCAGCATACAGCACTTCCACTGCAGCAAGGGATTCTGGGAAATGACATGCAAATGAGCACACAGTGTCACTTTTTGCCTCAATAACCATTTTTAACATGGTTCCCTATAGGCTTAAGCTTGCTGCATGGTCACAGCTTTGAGCACAGCCAGGGTTAAGGTGCATACCCAGAAAACCACCCACAGACAGCCGTTTCGACCTTGATGGGTCTCATCAGTGTGGGGTTGATTTTACTGGGAATGCAAGAGAGGCTATGGGATAGGCTAAACCATAATACTGAGTTAAGTTATGGTGAGTAAAAAAAGTGACAAAAACCCTCCACAGGAAAGCAAATATGCAAATATAACATGTCTGTGAGTGGGTTAACTGACTTTGCATCTCCCAAGTCCTTGCTTAAAAGCTGTGTTTAAAGCAGCATGCATTGACTAAGGGTTGCTCATGTAATGTGAGCATGAGATAAAAGGTGGCACTGTGTGCTCATTTGCATGTCATTTCCCAGAATCCCTTGCTGCAGTGGAAGTGCTGTTTGCTGTGTGATAATGGTGAAAGACAGGGTTGCTGACCTGTCTAAGACATGCAAATGAATATACAGGAATATTTACAGTTGCTATATATATATATATTGTGACAAACGGCTTACTCCGGGGCTCCGCCGTCTGTCCGGGACTGTTAGAACACGGTCTTTTAGGGTAGGTTAAATGATGAGACGTCACGTACTGTTCCTTTAAACAGGCTATGCCTGGTTTATTCAGTCCCAGGCACTGAGACTGCCACAGTTTAAACAGAAAACAAAGCCAAACAAAAAGCTGCTCGTCTGAGCGATAACTTAAACTTAGATGTCCCTGACTCAGAGTTGGAAGTGGCTTGTCCACTTCCACCAACAAAATAAGTACCTTTGCAGTCTTTAGACAAACTAACAGAATGAATGAAGCGATTTGGGAAAGAGGCTTTCTCACCCCTCTGCAGTTCAGCAGCCTTCCAGGCTCTTGGGCGGGGCTCAGAGGAAACAGGAAACAGGTCTTATATACCTGAACTCTAATCAGCATGACAGGTGACAGAAAACAGGCAGCAGACAAACTGTGGAATGGAGTGCCTGTACCACGAGGCTGCCCTGTTCAGCTTAGACAGGACAGAAACTGTTCAGTATCCTGGGAGCCCTGTATATGGAGTTTATTACCAACCCCTGGTTTCTGTCACATATCCTCCCCCCCAGCTCAGACCTCGAGGGGTGAGCGACCATGGATATTAGGGAGTGCATCCTTGACAACCCGTCGGCATTGCCATGTTTGTGCCCCGACCTGTGTTCCACAGAAAATTTAAAGGGCTGTAGGCTTAGGAACCACCTGGTCACCCTAGCGTTCTTCTCCCTATTTTGACACATCCAGGTAAGGGGTGCATGATCTGTGACCAATCGGAACTTTCTCCCCAACAGATAATACTTGAGTGTCTCTACAGCCCACTTTATTGCGAGACACTCTTTCTCGACTATGGAGTAATTTTTCTCCTGGGGATTTAGTTTCCTACTTAAATAAAGGATGGGGTGCTCCTCCCCTTGAGACTCCTGGGAGAGTACCGCCCCCAGCCCTACCTCAGATGCGTCGGTTTGGACTACGAACTCTTTGGAGAAGTCAGGTGTGACCAACACTGGTTGGGCACAGAGAGCTTCTTTCAGGCTTCTAAAGGCCTGTTCGGCTTCGGGGGACCACTTTACCATTAGCGGTCCTCTTGCTTTTGTGAGGTCGGTTAGTGGGGTTGCCTTAGTTGCAAAATTGGGAATAAACCTCCTATAGTAGCCAATTAACCCCAAAAAGGTCCTTACTTGTTTTTTTGTGACTGGCCTTGGCCAATTTTGTATCGCCTCTACTTTGAGTGTTTGTGGTTTGAGTAACCCTCTACCAATAGAATACCCCAGATACTTGGCCTCCTCCAGACCAATAGTGCATTTAGCGGGGTTAGCAGTTAGTCCAGCAGACCGAACTGCGTCGAGCACAGCTTGGACCTTTGGAAGGTGGGACTGCCAATCTTCACTATGGATTACCACATCATCCAGGTAGGCGGCAGCGTACCGAACATGTGGTTTTAAAATTTTATCCATCATTCTTTGGAATGTGGCGGGAGCTCCATGTAAGCCAAAAGGCAGCACCTTATATTGAAAGAGGCCGTCTGGGGTTGAGAAGGCTGTTTTTTCTTTTGCCCTTTCTGTGAGGGGAACCTGCCAGTACCCTTTTGTTAGGTCTAGGGTTGTGAGATATCGGGCTTTGCCCAGTCTCTCTACAAGTTCATCCACCCTGGGCATAGGATAAGTATCAAATTTTGACACCGCGTTTAGTTTCCGGTAGTCATTACAAAACCTTGTTGTACCGTCTGGCTTTGGGACTAAAACTATAGGGCTGTTCCACCCACTTTGGGATTCCTCAATTACGCCTAGTTTTAGCATTTTTTTAACCTCTAAACTTATAGCCTCTCTCTTGGCCTCTGGGATTCGGTACGGTTTAAGGTTAACTCGGACCCCCGGTTCAGAGACTATGTCATGTTTAATTACGTTAGTTTTACCTGGCTGTGTAGAGAAGATTTCTTTGTTCCTTCTCACTAAACTCTGGACCTCTCGTTTCTGATGCACGGACAGTGTTTCAGCTATGCTAACCTCTGGGTCAGTTTCTTGATTCTCTGACGGACCTGGGGGTACTAGGGTTAACAAGACCTCTCTATCTTTCCAGGGCTTGAGTAGGTTTATATGGTAAATTTGCTCAGGTTTCCTCCTACCTGGCTGCCTTACCCTATAATTTACTTCTCCCACTCTTTCCAAGACCTCATATGGCCCATGCCATTTAGCAAGGAATTTACTCTCCACGGTGGGAACCAGAACTAGTACCCTATCACCTGGAAAAAAAATTCTGACCCTAGCACCCTTATTATACGTATTCCTTTGTGCTTCTTGAGCTTTCTCCATGTGTTCCCTCACTATGGGTAGGACTGCAGCAATGCGGTCCTGCATTTGGGCAACATGCTCTATTACACTTCTGTAAGGGGTAACCTCGTGTTCCCAAGTTTCTTTGGCTATATCCAGTAAGCCCCTTGGATGTCGGCCATACAATAGTTCAAACGGGGAGAAGCCTGTGGATGACTGGGGAACTTCCCTAATGGCAAATAACAGGTATGGTAACAAACAGTCCCAGTTTTTCCCATCCTTATCGACCGCCCGGCGTAACATGCTCTTTAAGGTTTTATTGAACCTTTCCACTAAACCATCTGTTTGTGGATGATAGACTGAGGTTCTGAGATGCTTGATTTTTAGGAGTTTACATAGCTCTTTTGTTACTTGGGACATAAATGGTGTTCCCTGGTCAGATAAGATCTCTTTAGGAATTCCGACCCGGGAAAACAGAAGTACTAACTCTTTTGCTATGTTTTTAGCAGAGGTGCTACGTAGGGGAACTGCCTCCGGATATCGGGTAGCATAATCTAATATTACCAATATATGCTGATGTCCCCTAGCAGACTTTATTAGGGGTCCTACTAGATCCATAGCAATCCGGTCAAATGGTACCTCTATTATGGGAAGGGGTACCAATGGGCTGCGGTATGCTTTGAACGGGGCGGTGATCTGACATTCTGGGCATGAGGAACAATAGTTTGTAATTTCTGCCAGAACCCCAGGCCAATAAAAGCTTCGGAGAACCTTTTCTTTTGTCTTTTCCACCCCTAGGTGTCCCCCCAATGGATGACTATGTGCGAGGTGTAATACTACGTTACGGAATGTCCGTGGTACCAACAATTGTTTAGTTGTAACTGATTTTCTTTTATCAACCCGATATACTAGGTCGTTCTCTACCTCGAAGTAGGGGTAAGCAAGTGACCTATCTGGTTGGCCATGAGTACTATTCTGGTCCCGTATATTTCCCCTTGCTACCGCTAATGTGGGGTCCTCCCACTGGGCCTTCTTAAAACTCCCAGGACTGACCTCTAGGTCAGCGAGGGTCTTATCCTGTATTGGGGTGGTAAGTGCCTGATCAACATCTTGATTTGGGGTATTCCCTACCAAAGTAGTGATGGGGAAGGGAATTTCACAGCACTCCTCCTTTTCCCCCTTCTTATTTGGGCCCTCGTCAACCTCCATTTCTGAAAAAGGGAAAGGATTTGTTTCTTCTAACACTTCGTTATGGTCTGCTATTGAACTCTGGGCGCTATTCTGAGCTGGGGACCACATTTTTAGAAAATGGGGAAAGTCGGTCCCTATTAACACATCATGTGCCAGTTTGGGTACAACACCCACCTTGAAATCTAAAGAACCAAATTCTGTTTCAAAAAAAACATCAACAGTGGAATATTCATGATTATCCCCATGTATACAACAAATTGCCACTCTTTGTGAACTGTTTACCTGTTTCTTCTTAATGGGCAATAGGTATTCGGACACTAGTGTGACCATACTCCCAGAGTCAAGAAGTGCCCGAACCCTCTTACCATTAACCTTTACAAATGCCCACAGATGGTTATTCAAGGGGTCCTCTGGGCTAGGGCCCATACATTGGGACAACAGCGAATAAGGTTCCACGCTGTTGCATTGCATGGGCTCATCATTTAGTGGGCAGATTTTTGCTGTGTGGCCCCTCTCATGACAATTTACACATTTAGGTACATAGTCTGTGTCCCACTTAGAGCCTTTTCCCGGCTCCCCATGTTGGCTATTGCCCTTAGTGTGCGAACCACTGTTGCTGGAGCGGCGTGAAGGTGGTCGCCGCTCTTCAGCGCCCCTTAACCCCGGTACCCTTTTACCGTCTCTGGAAGAGTCCTGGAACCTCGGATATTGGGGTTGCTCCACGACTGTGGGTTGCGGGTGCTCTTCTGCTGCACTGTACCTTTCTACAAGGGCCACAAGCTCATCCGCATTGTGGGGGTCACTCCGACTGACCCAACGGCGTAAGGCAGAGGGAAGTTTCCTCAAGAACTGGTCCATGACCAACCGTTCCACGATGTGGCTTGCTGAGTTGATCTCGGGTTGTAGCCACTTCCGGGCGAGGTGGATGAGGTCATACATCTGGCTTCGGGTGGCTTTATCCATCGTGAAGGACCATGCGTGAAACCTTTGGGCACGAACAGCCGTGGTTACGCCGAGGCGGGCGAGGATCTCGAACTTCAATTTTGCATAGACGTTAGCTTCGGCTGGCTCTAGATCAAAGTAAGCCTTCTGGGGTTCGCCGCTTAGGAAGGGTGCGATTAGACCAGCCCACTCAGCTTCTGGCCATCCCTCTCTCTGTGCCGTGCGTTCAAACGTGAGAAGATAGGCTTCCACATCATCCGAGGGTCCCATCTTCTGAAGGTAGTGGCTTGCCCTGGTCATTTTCGGAACTGGGGCTGCCTCTGCCAGTGGAAGGTTACTGATAGTCCCCCTCAGGATCTCGAGTTCCTGCTGTAAGCCCTGAGCGAACCGCTTTTGCTCCTCTCTCAGCAGGCGGTTTGTCTCTTGCTGGTTTGCATTAGTCTCTTGCTGGGCTATTAACAGCTGTCGCTGGGTTTCACTCGCCTGTTGCTGGGCTTCATTCGCGTCTTTCTGGACAGCGACATTGCGTACCAGCGCACTCACCACGTCTTCCATCTTGTTTGGAGAGAGAGAAAAAAAAAAACCTTCTTTTTTTTTTTTTTTTTTAAAGTTCTTTAACCCCCAGACCTTTCAGTGTTCTGCCCGCATTCTCCACCATATGTGACAAACGGCTTACTCCGGGGCTCCGCCGTCTGTCCGGGACTGTTAGAACACGGTCTTTTAGGGTAGGTTAAATGATGAGACGTCACGTACTGTTCCTTTAAACAGGCTATGCCTGGTTTATTCAGTCCCAGGCACTGAGACTGCCACAGTTTAAACAGAAAACAAAGCCAAACAAAAAGCTGCTCGTCTGAGCGATAACTTAAACTTAGATGTCCCTGACTCAGAGTTGGAAGTGGCTTGTCCACTTCCACCAACAAAATAAGTACCTTTGCAGTCTTTAGACAAACTAACAGAATGAATGAAGCGATTTGGGAAAGAGGCTTTCTCACCCCTCTGCAGTTCAGCAGCCTTCCAGGCTCTTGGGCGGGGCTCAGAGGAAACAGGAAACAGGTCTTATATACCTGAACTCTAATCAGCATGACAGGTGACAGAAAACAGGCAGCAGACAAACTGTGGAATGGAGTGCCTGTACCACGAGGCTGCCCTGTTCAGCTTAGACAGGACAGAAACTGTTCAGTATCCTGGGAGCCCTGTATATGGAGTTTATTACCAACCCCTGGTTTCTGTCACAATATATATATATATATAATCAAAAAATAAATAGATTATACCGTTCCGTGGCTAAGCTCGCTAACACGGTACTGATACCTCTACATGTATATGTATATATATATATATATATATATATATATATATATATATATATATATAAAATCAAAAAATAAATAGACGATACTGTTCTGTGGCTAACGAAATGCTTTTATTTGTGCGAGCTTTCGAGATACACTGATCTCTTCTTCCGGCGATGTTACAATGAATGAAGCAAGCAAAGGGTATACTTAAAAACAGTGTCTCTTGGAATGTTATCTGTGCTTGTCCCTCCCCCGTGTGTGGATGTGATTTATGGCTAGAGGTGTTAAATGGTTCCTGAAAGTTAGTGATGTGAGAGTGTGTGTGTGTGTGTGTGTGTATCTGTGTGAATATAAATGAATGGAGAGCCACAGTGTATACAGTGCTTTACAAAAGGTGTGTGTGGAGTGGGAGTTAATATTAATGGTGTGGGTAGGTGTGGAAATATGAGAGATTGTAGCATAACTAAAAGTGTGTGTAGATACTATGTGGTCCCTATTGGTGTATAGGGATGGAAAAACAAGGAGTATTTGTATGTGTAAGAGACAGCTGTGTGTGCATACATATAGCACAGTATGTACAGACATAGCCTTTAGCGCTCATGGGAAGAGAGTTCACTTGTGTCAATAATGACTCATAAAATTTCGGTCTCTGTTTAGGCCACCGCTAAGTGTCCCGACAGTTGCATAAATTTGTATTCATGCAACCATCCCTCTTTCGGTTTTTTAAGATTACCTTTGAGTATGGCAACCCTCAGATCGTTCTTCTTATGGCCAGAGTCAGAGAAATGTTCGCCGACAGGACCGTCTCTTGTTCCGCGTGTGATGCTATGGCGATGCAGGTTCATTCTTTTGTGTAGCCCCTGCCCCGTCTCACCTATGTAGTAGCAGCCCCCTGGGCATTTCATGCACATGAGGAGGTACACGACATTGCTGGAATAACAGGTGAACCTTCCTCTGATTTTGTATTCCCGATTCCTGTGTGGTATTTGTATTGTGTCCGCTGTGTAGAGCATTGCGCAGGTTTTGCATCTTGCGTCCTGGCATGGTTTCGTCCCGCATTCAGTTGTACTGCTGAATACTTTACTCCTCACCATAATATTCTTGAGATTATGAGATTGTCTGTATGATAATAAGGGTGCTTCAGGGAAGACCTGTTGCAGTCTTGTATCTTCCTGGAGGATGGGTTGTAGTTCCCTGGTGATCTTGCGTAGGGCTCCTAGGTGTGGGTTATATGTGACCACCAAAGGTACCCTGTCGCTTGTCTCTTTCTGTTTGTACTCAAGGAGATCACTTCTTGGTTTTCTGGTGGCTTTGTGAATTTGCTGGTCTACAATTCTGTGGTTATATCCATGGTTTATAAAATCTGATCTCAAGGCTTTAATCCGCTGGTCTCTGTCTGCTGTGTCGGAGCATATCTGGTTGTATCGTATGGCTTGACTGTAGATGGTTGCATGTTTGGTGTGTATTGGGTGGAAGCTGTTGTCCCTCAAATAGCTGGCTCTGTCTGTAGGTTTGCGGTATACAGAAGTCTGTAGTTGGTTGTTCTTTATGGTGATGGTGGTGTCTAGGAAATGTACTTCGTCCGGGGAATGGGTAAGTTGGAGGTTGATGGTCGGGTGGAACGTATTGAAGTTGTCATAGAACTGTAGGAGGTCCTGTTCGCCAGAGGTACAAATCAGGAGGATGTCATCAATGTAGTGAAGGTATGTAAGGGGTTTCAAGTGACAGGTGGAAAGAAAGTCACTTTCCAGTTTTGCGCAGAACAGATTGGCATACTGTGGCGCCACCCGAGTACCCATAGCGGTCCCGGTTGTTTGGAGGTATGTGTCATTTCCAAATGTGAAGTAGTTATGGGTCAGAATAAATTTGATGCATTAAGTCCCTGTCTCTGTGAGTGGCTCCTGCGGTCCCAGAAAGTATCTGCATGCTGAAATCCCATCCTCGTGGGGGATGTTTGTATAAAGTGACTCTACATCCATGGTTGCTAGTAGTGTTCCTGTTGGGAGGGGGCCAATGGCATTCAGTTTGTTTAGCAGGTCGGTGGTGTCCTGGATATAGCTGGGTGTGTTCCTGAGAAGTTGTTTTAGAATGCCCTCCACCCAGCCAGAAATATTCTCAGTAAGTGTGCCAGATCCAGAGATAATAGGGCGCCCAGGATTACCCTCTTTGTGAATTTTATGGAGCATGTAGAATGTGCCAGATTTTGGGTTCGCTGGTATCAGGTCCAGAATGTGTTCTCTTGTGCGGATCGGGAGTGTTTTTATGATCCTGTTGAGCTCTCTCATGTATTTTTTAGTTGGATCCTCCTGCAGTTGGGTGTAATACTTTGAATCAGAGAGTTGCCTATGCGCTTCCCGCAGGTAGTCTGTGGTGTTCATTATGACCACTGCTCCTCCCTTGTCCGCAGGTTTGATTGTTATGTTGTTGTTGGCCTTTAGCGATTCTATGGCTCTCCTCTCCATCAGTGTCAGATTATATGTTTTTTTCCTTACTTTGTCCAGGATGGTGGTTTTGGCTCTGTGTCTGAAGCTTTCAATGTACCGGTCCATTGTGGGGTTGCGTCCAGTGTGTGGGATCCAGTTGGATTTTTGCTTCTCCCTGCTCATATGCAGTGGCTCTCCTTCTGCAGTGTTGGCATAATCTTGGTTGTGTCTGTTGTGGAAGAACTCCTTAAGACGCAGACTTCTGAAGAATTCTTCCAGATCACTGCACAGCTCAATCTTGTCCATAGGCTTGGTAGGGTACAATGTGAGACCCTTAGATAATACTGAGGACTCTGCTTGATTAGGTGTGCAGTCTGAGAGGTTAACAGTACAGTCCTGCTGTTGGTGACTGTCAATGTTTTTATTATTAGTTGTTGTGCTGCCTGCTGCTGAGTATCTCATTCTTAGCCTCAGTCTGTGCAGTTTCTTTTCCTTATTGCTAATTAGACCCTTCAGGAGTTTTTCATGGAATGTTTGAAGTCCTCTCCATGTGTCTGTGTGTATTTCTCCTGTCTCCAGGATGCAGTCTATCATCTCTTTTGTCTTTCTCCTGTTGCTGTAACAGATGCTGATCAGATGGTTCCTTAATCTTTCTGAGTTCCTGGTGCACAGTTGTTGGGAGAATTTTGTGTTGTATATGTTGGCAAGTGGGTTTTTGAGGACGAGTCCTTTCGGGATCAGATGCTCCTTTTTGCATTTGCTGAGGAAGATGATATCGCTGTCTAGTTGTGCCTATTTTTTCAGTAAATCCTTTAGCTTCATTTGAGTGTGGTACAATGTGGTATCTTCCATATTTTCATGTAGAGGTATCAGTACCGTGTTAGCCGAGCTTCAATAATCAAAAAATAAATAGACAATACCGTTCTGTGGCTAACAAAATGCTTTTCTTTGTGCGAGCTTTCGAGATACACTGATCTCTTCTTCTGGCGATGTTACAATGAATGAAGCAAGCAAAGGGTATACTTAAAAACAGTGTCTCTTGGGATGTTATCTGTTCTTGTCCCTCCCCCGTCTGTCTGTACATACTGTGCTATTTGTATGCACACACAGCTGTCTTTTTGCTGTATCTGCAGTATCTATATGAATTTTTTCCACATATTTACTTGTGCTGTTTAATTTCATTTTTTGTCAGCTACTCTGGACACTGCGCCTCTTGTAGTATGCCATTTACTACATTTTTGCTTTCATACTATCCCTACATAGGATTTAGTTTAGTGCAGTTCTGTCCCATTTAGCAGTATCTATACTACTGTACAATTGTTTGCTCTTTCACCCTATTTGACTAGCCAGTCAATACGTTCAGTGAGAACAATTTAGATCTCACTGTCTGATTAGGTTGTCATGCAATGATTTTTGCTACATTCATGTACTTAGTATCCTCTATGGTTGATTTATGTTTGTCCCAATTACAGTCTATTTCAGCCCTTTTGAGTATTTTTTTTTACTTTTGTTAGTTTTCTTTAGGTCCCACCTTTTATCATAATCTGTTTTTTTATTTCAATTCTTTGTTCTTTAGGTAAATAAACATTTTGATACTTTTGGATACATCAGAGTGCTTGTTGTGGGGTTTTCTCTCTTTTGTGTTTCAATATATATATATATATATATATATATATATATATATATATATATACAGGCATACCCCGCTTTAAGTACACTCACTTTAAGTACACTCGCGAGTAAGTACATATCGCCCAATAGGCAAACGGCAGCTCATGCATGCGCCTGTCATCACATCCTGAACAGCAATACCGGCTCCCTACCTGTACCCGAAGCTGGGCGCAAGCAGGGAGACTATAGAGCCTGTTACAAATGTGTTATTTACATCAGTTATGCACGTATATAACGAATGCAGGACAGTACATGCATCGATAAGTGGGAAAATGTAGTGCTTCACTTTAAGTACATTTTCGCTTTACATACATGCTCCGGTCCCATTGCGTACGTTAATGCGGGGTATGCCTGTATATATATATATATATATATATATATATATATATATATATATATATATACAGTATATATAAAATCCTGATATAAAAAATCCGCAGCGCTCACCAATTCAATTGAAAAAACAATTTAATGTGGAAACACAAACATCAGCGGTAACAGCAGGAAAAGAGAAGCACCGTTTCGTACCTCCCGGTCCTTTCTCAAGCTCCCTCACTCAGCATGTAATACACTGCTAATACATACAGTACAGTATAGTGCTATCAATTAATTAATTTGGCGCCAAACCTTTACACCACTATCTGTTGGTTACCTTTGGCATATTACAACAGGTTGCCCATTGGGAAGGTGTGAAATACAGGTGTGGGACCACCATTGACGCCCTTGAAGTCTTGCCGTATTATTTATTTATTTATTTATAAAATAATTTACCAGGAAGTAATACATTGAGAGTTACCTCTCGTTTTCAAGTATGTCCTGGGCACAGAGTAAAACAAATAGTACATGGTTACAAGTACAGTTACATAAATGAACAGGGTATTCATTATATACTGTACAAGACATTGCGTGCACAGTTAAAGAAAATGTATATTATGAATGTATGAAACAGTTACAGACCATGTTAAAATGTGAGACAGCCTTAGATTTGAAAGAACTTAAACTGGTGGTGGATGTGAGAGTCTCTGGTAGGTTATTCCAGTTTTGGGGTGCACGGAAGGAGAAGGAGGAACGTCCAGATACTTTGTTGAGCCTTGGGACCATGAATAGTCTTTTGGAGTCTGATCTCAGGTGATAAGTGCTGCAGGTGGTAGGGGTGAGGAGCTTGTTCAGGTAGCTGGGTAGCTTGCCCATGAAGAATTTAAAGGCAAGACAGGAAAGGTGAACTTTGCGCCTAGACTCTAGTGTTGACCAATCTAGTTCTTTGAGCATTTCGCAGTGATGTGTGTTGTAGTTGCATTGGAGAACAAAACGACAAATTGAATTGTAGAGGGTGTCAAGTTTGCTAAGGTGGGTTTGAGGAGCTGAGCCATATACTATGTCTCCATAGTCAATAATTGGCATTAGCATCTGCTGTGCGATACGCTTTTTGACCAGGAGACTTAGGGAGGATTTGTTCCTGTAAAGTACCCCTAGTTTGGCATAGGTCTTGGTTGTCAGGGTATCAATGTGCATCCCGAATGTTAAGTGGGAGTCAAACCATAAGCCCAGGTATTTAAAACTAGTGACAGGTGTTAGGGTGGTGTTAGCGTTGGTTCAAATCAGGAGCTCAGTCACTGGAAGCTTTACAAATTTAGTCTTGGTCCCAAATACCATTGTTACAGTCTTGTCAGTGTTTAAAAACAGTTTGTTTTGGGAAATCCAGTTTTCGAGTCTCTCAAAGTCAGACTGAAGTATGTGTTGAAGGTCAGAGAGGCTATGGCTGTGTGCATATAGGATTGTGTCATCTGCATACATGTGTATTGAGGCTTCCTTACAAGCTGTGGGAAGATCATTAATGAACACTGAGAAGAGTAGGGGCCCCAGAACAGAGCCTTGCGGGACACCACAGGTGATATCTAGGGGGTTGGAGTTAGAGCCTGAAATGGACACATGTTGGGATCTTCCTGATAGGTAGGACTGAAACCAGTTTAAAGCATGTTTCCCTATTCCAGAGCTCTGGAGTTTGTTAAGCAGGATAGCATGATCGACTGTGTCAAAAGCCTTTGCAAAATCTAGGAATACTGCACCAGTGAGTTGTCCCCGTTCCATTCCACACTGGATTTCATTGCAAACTTTTAGCAGGGTAGTTACGGTGGAGTGTTTGGGGCGAAATCCAGATTGGAATTGGCTAGGGAAATTTGTCTTGGTGTAGAAATCGCTTAATTGGGAGTGGACACATTTTTCTATGACTTTGGATAGAATTTGGAGAAGTTAGATTGGCCTGTAGTTTGAGACATAGGGCTCAGTAGCTCTCTTGTTGACATAAAGATATATTCATGATGTGGTGGGTGTGGGAGTTTGAGCTAGCTGGGAATGTGTGTTAATCAATTTGACTGGTAGCAGTTGCTTGGAGGCTGGTGGCACCTCCCCCCAGTGCTCACTCCTCCTTCACCTTTTTAACTTGGGAGGTCTTTTCATTTGCTGCAAGAACAGGACCTATGATGGTTCTTCCCCTCTTACAGGGGTAAAAGGAAGTGTTCACAGTGTAGTGTAGGACCTGCATTAATTTGGTTATACCTTGGCGTTGGTATGCAGGCTTATGACGCTTTGGCCAAAGGGTTAACTAAATAACCAAGTATTTATTATTATTATTGAAGTATTTTACTTTATATTTTTTACCATATATGTTTTGTCAATGGGATGTAGCATTGGGCACCCCTGTCTCTTGTTATACACTCTGATTACATAGTCTGGTAAACTGGGTGGTCTATTCCTTCTTTTATGGTTAGGTTTTTGTTGTTTCATCCTAGGTCCCTGGAGGATATATGTGTATCTGGATGCACCTATGTCACACAGTGAGCGACTTTCACATGAGGGTGTCCGGTTTTTAACATGTTCATTAGGTTGAGCTGGTTTTTATCATGTTTTTGTCCCTAGGGACTATTTATATAGACTACTACCTTGGTGGCCTGTCTGGGCTCTGTGATGTACCCTGAGTGATATGTTAGGTCTGATATTGTAGATATAAAAAATAGGGGGATGGATTTCATCTTGGGTTTTCCCACTGTTCCTTATGCCTTTTGTTTTGCAGGTTATATATGGGCATCAGAGGTCTTCCAATATCACCGTGGATCTACATAAGGGCTTATGCATAATCATGATGT
The DNA here is from genome assembly GCF_040206685.1 of Ascaphus truei. Classification (NCBI taxonomy): domain Eukaryota; kingdom Metazoa; phylum Chordata; class Amphibia; order Anura; family Ascaphidae; genus Ascaphus; species Ascaphus truei. Next base: position 344,999,723 of record NC_134486.1, read on the forward strand.
CGGCTGTTTACTTAGGGATACTTGATGTTAGCTATGTTTGAAAGCTCTAAATCGATGTGCACTATTATGTTTTTAGCATAACTAAATAAGGATAGGATTGTCATTTCCTGGATATGTGCTATGGGCTGGGACAAATATTGATTACCAAAGATTTTTATATATCTACACTGCTACATTTGTAGATATCATAGTACGGGGTATCCACAATTTTTTCATATATGGATGGAATTTACTTGACCCCATTGCCGGTTGACTCATAGATATTTATGCACACATGCGCATGCACATGAAGAATGTACCTGGGTACCGCGGGACTAAAGCATTGCCTGTAAAGGCATTAAGCCAACAGAGTAGGCAGATTCCCCCAGAGATCTAGCGGTACAGGTAGGCATGGTACACTAGACTCAGAACACTGGCAATTATCACTGGAAGACACATGGATGTCAACAAACACAATGCAACAGCTAACCATGAGTCTGATCGGGTGATACACATTTATACTGTTGACGATGTAATGAGCATTGCTTCCCCTCTTGTATGTGTATGCACTGAGGGGAGTATGTGTATGTACCTTATGTGAATAACATCTGCCATTGTTGTTTTTGGGAATTGTGTTTTCTCATGTATAGGGTCACATTCTTTTGTTCCTTATGAGCCACCATAGGAGTAGGAGTAAGGGTTTGGCACCAAATTCATTAATTGATAGCACTATATGTAATAGCAGTGTATTACATGCTGAGTGAGGGAGCTTGAGAAAGGACCTGTTTCCCCCCAACCCTTGGAGATGCAAAGGCTATGCTACCTAGTGTGTGGTGCCAATACCTGTTAGGGTCAAGAGAGCTGAGTCTGATCTGCGATGGTGGGAAATCAGGACAGGCTTAGGTTCTTCTCTGAGCTCTTCTCATGGTGCTTAGCTCCTCCAGCAGTAGTGGGCTCCTGGGTGTTCGGAGTTCAGCCCCCACTATTACACTCTTTCTCCCTCTGCCCAAGGACTGATACTCAGACAGAGGTATATTATGAACAGGATCTTTATTGGGAAACATCCACTGCAGATCTTCTCACAGTGATGCAACGTCTCAGAGGCTCCTTAACTCTGGATGGTGCTTTGCCCCTAGTAGTATATGGTATCTGTGGCTGAATCAGATTTTCCCTCAGTCCAAAGACTGAGAGTGAGCACACTCAACCTGCCTTTGGAGAGTCTGCTAGCTCTACTGCTTCCTCTCTCCTCCAGAGCAGGAACAGGACTCATACTAAATTTGGCATTCCCCTAATTAGGACCGAAGGGGTAGGCTCATGGTCTATACCTATCCCTTATAGGCTTACACAGGCCATGAGTCACCACCTTACTCCTGTCCATCATAGAGGAGCATGGGTGCGGTCCCAACCCCATAAGATTAACCCCTTACAGCCTGAAGCTTGCAGGACTTACATAACAGGGCAGGGGAAGGGGCATGTGTGTGTGTGTGTGCGTGTCGCCACAGTATGACAATATGTTCTGCGCAAAACTGGAAAAGGATTTTCTTTCCACATGTCACTTAAAACCCTTTACATACCTTCGGTACATTGATGACATCCTCCTGATTTGGACCATATACAGTTCCATGAGAACTTCAATACATTCCACCCGACCATCAACCTCAAACTCACCCATACCCCTGACGAAGTATATTTCCTAGACACCACCATTACTATAAAGAATAACCAACTACAGACTTCTATATACCGCAAACCTGCAGACAGAGCCAGCTATTTGAGGGACAACAGCTTCCACCCCACACACACTAAGCATGCAACATCTACAGTCAAGTAATACGATACAACCGGATATGCTCCAAAACAGCAGACAGAGGCCAGCGGATAAAAGCCTTGCGATCGGATATTTGCAGACCAGCAAATCCGCCGAGACAAAAGAATACCAAGATGTGATTTCCTTGAATCAAGATAGAGACAAGTGACAGGGTACCTTTTGTGGTCCCATATATAACCCACACCTAGAAGCCCTACGCAAGACAACCCATACAAGGCAATACAAGGCAACTACAACCCATTCTCCAGGAAGATTCAAGTCTGCAACAGGTCTTCCTTGAAACACCCTTATTATCATACAGACCACCTCATAGTCTCAAGGAAATTATGGTAAGGAGTAAAGTATTCAACAACACAACTGAATGCGGGACAAGACCATGCGAGGACGCAAGATGCAAAACCTGTGCAATGCTCCACACAGCGGGCACAATACAAATACCACACAGGAATCTGAATTACAAAATCAAAGGAAGGTTCACCATTTCCTCCAGCAATGTCGTGTACCTTTCATGTGCATGAAATGTCCAGGGTGCTGCTACTACATAGGTGAGACGGGACAGGGGCTAAACAAGAGAATTAATCTACATTGCCACATCATCACATTTGGAACAAGAGACAGTCCTGTCGGTGAACATTTCTCTGACTCTGGCCATAAGATGAACTAACTGAAGGTGGCCATACTCAATGGTAATCTTAGAACACTGAAAGAGAGAAGGTTACATGAATACAAATTTATAAATCTGTTCTGGACACTCACTGGAGCAGTAAACCGAGACCGTAGCTTCATGAGCTACTACACAAGAGAACATTCTTTCCATAAGTGCTAAAGCCATTTACCTGCCCAAGTTTCCAGTCTCTCCAAGTCCTTCTGGAGAGAAATTACATCCTGCTCTGATTCTACAACCTTACACAATTTAGTATCATCAGCAAAGATGGGGACTTTGCTCTCGATGCCAACCTCAAGGTCATTAATAAACAAGTTAAAAAGCAGGGGTCCCAGAACCGATCCATGAGGTACTCCACTCATGACCTTAGCTCAAGCTGAAAAAGTTCCATTTATGACAACCCTTTGTTGTCTATCCTTCAACAAGTTTTCAATCCAGGTGCATATATTATTACTAAGTCCAATTTGCTTTATTTTGTACACCAACCTCTTGTGTGAAACCGTATCAAAAGCCTTTGCAAAATCTAAGTAGACCACATCAGCTGCATTACCCTGGTCTAAATTCCTACTTGCCTCCTCAAAGAAACAAATAAGGTTAGTTTGGCATGATCTATCCTTCATAAATCCATGCTGACAATTACTAATAATTTTGTTTCCATTAGGTATTCCTGAATATTATCCCGTATTAAACCTTCAAGTAGTTTCCCCACTATTGAAGTCAGGTTTACAGGCATGTAATTCCCCGGTTGTGATCTAGCTCCCTTTTTAAATATAGGCACCACATCTACTTTTCGCCAATCTTGTGGTACTGAGCCTGTGGAAATGTAGTCCTTGATTTTTAAAGGTAATGGTTTGGCTATTACTGAACTTAACTGCTTGAGAACTCTTGGATGTATGCCATCTGGGCCAGGTGCCTTATTTACTTTAATTATTTCAAGCCGCTTATGAACTTCTTCCTCAGTTAACCAATTGTTCATTAATATGGAGGTTGTGGCTTCCTCCTGTGGCACTACAATTGAAACTGATTCTTCCCTGGTAAACACAGAGGCAAATACCTCTGCTTTTCTTTGTCTCCAATTATCTGCTTGCCCATCTCACACTGAAAGGGTCCTATATTTTCTTTTCTCATTTTTTTTGGGTTGATCTTACTTTCTATTGCAATCCTTTTTTCATTATCCATTTTTGCTAATATGATTCCTCTTTTGCAATTTTTGTTACATTCCTAATAAATCTGATATGATGCCTCCGTCCCTTCTGACTTAAAGAATCTAAACGCCTGCCTCTTCTTTTCCATTTCCTCCCCTACCTTTTTATTTAGCCACATTGTTTTTGACTTTTATACTTATTACCCAAGGGTATACACTGATGAGTGTGATTTTCTAACAATGTTTGAAGATTGCCCATTTATCTTCTACATTTTTCCCTGCAAAACATCATCTCAATGTATTCCTTGTAGATTAGTCCTCAGTTTATTAAAATCTTCATTTCTAAAGATTAAGGTCTTGGTTGAACCCAAGTGATTTGTTTTTTTGATAATTTATTGCAAAAGTGACCATTTTATGATCACTGTTTCCCAAATGTTCCTGGACTTGAATATTTGTTATTACTTCTACATTGTTGGATATTTCCAAATCCAGTACTGCCCCGCTCCTGGTTGGTTCCTCAATATCACTGTCTTTAAGCACCCCCAAAAACCTGTTTCCTTTTGTTTATTGCTAATCTCATTGCCCCAGTCTGTCTGGATAATTAAAATCCCCCTGTAACAGGGGACTTATCCCTGTTCAGTAATGTTCCTTTAATCTAGCAGTGTGGTAGTTAATTACTAAAAACCACCTGCCTGATTAGATTGTTTACAAAAAGCTTGCCTTTGAGACAGGAAGTGACTCTCTTTAGCTCTGACTGAGAGCTGACCTTTGGAGAGACAGAGCAGAGGTTCTTGAGTCCCAGGAGAGACTGACCAAAAGAAACCCAGATCTCTGGAGCTGACCAGTCTTGAGCTCTGCCAGCCACACAGCAGAGCTGATTGCAAGACACCAAATAAGACTTCTAAACCTGGATGCTGATATTTTTCTGTGCACACACGGGTGCGGTTCCAGGAGAGCAGAGAAGCTTACTCTACAGCAACTAAACAGATAAGACTTTCATTATTAAGAGACTGCTTATATCTGCTTATTTTCATGTTAAGTGTTTGGGCTGGGTGAAGCTTAACTAATGGAGATGTGAGCTAATTGCAAGGATTTCACTAGAAATACTGCCAAGTGAATGGAAGCTTTGTTCCCCCCCCTGTGTTTGGATAATTTCCTGATGAAAAGGAAAAGGCACAATAAAGCCTAATATAATTTCACATTATAAACGTCTCCAAATTGTGTACCTCTGTGAACGTCCATCTACATTTGGTGTCCGAGGTGGGACAAGAGGCGTCCTTGTAGTTAAAAAGGACCGGAGATTTTTATGTGAAATTTTTTTTTTGCTTTTTGCCTACATAAGTCTGAAAAAAAAAAAAACCTCATGCAGCAGAGATCGGAATTAAAGGGCTTCACACCACTCAAACTTACAAAAACCTTATTTTGCCTATCACAAAGTGTAATATGGTCATTGAAATAGGGGTCTTTGCCTTTCAGCCATAGTCAGGGTTCAAGAAGTGAGTCAGCCCTTGGAAAAGGATAGGTGTTTGTTGTTTTCAAAAGTTTCGCTGAAGCAGGGAATACAGATGGTGACCCACGAGTGGTACTGATTTTGCAGATAAAGGTTGCCACACCGCATAAGACAACCAGCTGTGAATGGAGTATATGCAGAAAAGTGTGAACATTGATACAAGACTGTGCTGAAGCAGGGGAATTTTTAGCAAACCAATGCTGAGTGTAAAATTGCCTTATAGGGGGAAAAAGTGATTTCTGAACTGTGTAAAAGGTTTTTTCAAAACCAATTGCTGAATGTTGAGTCACCCTGCCGGGAATGAAAGAAATAGTCCACTGCAAAGAATGTTTTTTTCTGCAAGTAAAAAAAGTCTGCCTATATATATCTTAAGAGCAAAAACAGACACCCAAAGTGTGAAGTGTGAATGCCATAATACCCAAAGATGAGACTGAAAATTACTGAACTCAGGCAGAAAACCAAATTCTGTTGCTGAAGCGGGGAGATTGCACCCTCCAAGAAAATGGTGTAAAGCAAATAGACTTTTTTACCTAGCAACTGCACATCTTGTATACCTGATAAAAGAAAATGCATGCACAGTACTGCTGATATTGAAAAAAAAAAAAAAATTATCCAAGAAAGAAAAGTCTACAGAGATGCATGTGAGAGGTACGACCTCTACAAGCAAAATATGCCCATCTGTAGGACTACCACAATTGGGGGTTCTAGCAAATACAGTGGCAACAGCTGCAATAGCGCCTCCTGAGGTCAGGAAGAAAATTACACCTGATAGCCTAAAAATGGAGGACAAGATGCAGCGTTCCTGTAATGAACCCTACCCCACGGAAGAGTGGCTCTTCCAGTCCAATAAAGAGGAAGACATCTCTTACGGGGAACCCGAACCGAGTCACACCCACAAAACACCCCAAGAATGGTGGGGGTGCCTGAACTCGGCACGAACAGAAAAGACCGCTCCCTTTGATGTCGAATATGATCAACAGGAGACAGAGCGGGAGCAGCAGATCACCCAATATTTCTGTCAGCTAAAGCAACTGCAAGAAAAGCCTGGCGTATATAATGAAGCTGCTAAAATTTCAAATGAAGATGGACACCCCAATATCCCTGAAGGGACGGTGTCATCCAAATCAAAAAGGCGGAAAAAGAAAAAGAAAAGCAGTTCTTCACTTACCGTGGAAGGAACAGACACGTCCGCAGATCCTGTGGAGGAAAAGGGGGACCGAGTTGCCCTGCAGCCTAGAGAAAATGGAGAATTCATCCCACGGTTAACCGAATATCCAGAGGGCCCAAGGCAGAAGACGTGTACCCCAAAGAAGTGTCTGTCCGGTGCCAACAGTGAGGAACCCTCAACTAGTCATCCCAGGGAAGCGGAGCCGGAACCAATGAGTGACCAGCCCTGAAGACACCCTGAAAATTGCCAGGCATGACTGTGATCTGCTCTGTGAAGAATTAGGAAGAGAGAGAAAAAATAATGCTGAGCTACAGAAGACTGTGCTCGCAATTTACTCTGCGGCCAAGACCGAATTTTAGGATCTCAAGACTGAGCTAGATACTGCAAAGGCTATTATCTCCGCCATGGATGAAAAGCAGAGCCAATCTGATAAAATGGTGGCTACGCTAAAGCGGAAGTATGAGGAGGCACTGAAGCAGATGACAGTCTTCCAGCAAGAGGTTCACACTCTTCGTATAGAGCTTGATGCCTCACATCATGAGACCAACAGCTGCCGCACAGACCTGGAAGTTTCCAGGAGGAACTACACAGTCTCACTGAGGAGCTGGACATTGCTAAAGAAACTATTGGTAATCTTGGTACAGTTCTCAAAGTCTCTCAGAAGGAGCTTCAGACCCTCAACCCAGAGAAGGAAGTCTCACGCCAGGAGATTGTCATTCTCAAAGCAGATGTGCGTAAATGGAAGGAGGACTGCAAAGAAGCCCTGAAGAATACAGAGACTGAAAAAGGAGAAAGTTCAAGATTAAAAAGAGAAAACTTAAAACTGAAAGAAGAAAATTTTCAGTTAACAGAAGAAGTGAAGGAAAAGTTTGACGCAGAGCACCGACTGCAGAACCAACTGCAAGGTCTGCGTACACACCTCCAGTATGCTGAGGAGAAACAGCAAACGCTACAGGAAGAAAAACTGCAGGCTGCTAAAGAGGTACAAGCGCTGCAGGAACGTCTGAATACCCAGTACGTCCCCACAGAGCAGTATGAGGAGCTAAAGGCCACGCTGCATGACTTCAGAGCATCGTTGGAAGTGGAGCTTCGATACCAGGTGACTCTGTATGAGAGGGAGCGTGAGAAGGCTCAGAAACTGGAACAAGAGCTGGAGAGACAGAGAGACTGTTCCATTCCCTTGAGTCAGTACACTAAGGAGAAAACAGACGCAGCGGCAACCTTGACGACAAAAATTACAGAGCTCCAGAATTTGAAGGAGACTCTGATACAGATTCCTCCAATACGGAAAAAGGTATTGGCTCTGCCCAAGCACCAGTATCCCACAGTAACTAATGCCCGTAAGGACAAGGGTACACGCAACTTCAAAACAAAATTACGAAGTTTGAGCCACCAAAGAAAGCACTAGCCAAACCTACAGCTGCCCAACAGGCAACAAACAGAGCTAGGAGTGCAGAATCAAAGCCAGAAGAATTCTTAGCTGAAGAAGCTGAACTGGCGACTCTGTGGTGTGGAGAAGCGGCAGAAAGACCACTTCAAGAGCAGAAAACTCTAAGGGCTAGTCCTAACTGCTCTACAACTGTTGCCATACACTTTGTCTACAAAAAGAAGAGTGCCCGACGCAACAGAAATCTCAAGACTGCGCACGCGATAAAAAAAACTTTACGTGGAAAAAGTCCTCCTCGAGCGACTGAGGAGTGCTGATCTCAAGCATCTTCGGGAGGAGACAAAAATAAACTGGAGAAAGGGCTCCAATCCCAGCGGGACAGAGGGTTCTCTTCCTCCATCCACTCTCATTCAAGTCACAGAGATATCTAGAATGAGAGTGGAAGGATGGGCTTTGGCCTTGGTAAGCCAGAGCTTCCCACAAACAGGGGAGGTATGTAACAGGGGACTTATCCCTGTTCAGTAATGTTCCTTTAATCTAGCAGTGTGATAGTTAATTACTAAACACCACCTGCCTGATTAGATTGTTTACAAAAAGCCTGCCTTTGAGACAGAAAGTGACTCTCTTTAGCTCTGACTGAGAGCTGACCTTTGGAGAGACAGAGCAGAGGTTCTTGAGTCACAGGAGAGACTGACCAAAAGAAACCCAGATCTCTGGAGCTGACCAGTCTTGAGCTCTGCCAGCCACACAGCAGAGCTGATTGCAAGGTGCCAAATAAGACTTCTAAACCTGGATGCTGATATTTTTTCTGTGCACGCACGGGTGCAGTTCCAGGAGAGCAGAGAAGCTTACTCTACAGCAACTAAACAGATAAGGCTTTCATTATTAAGAGACTGCTTATATCTGCTTATTTTCATGTTAGGTGTTTAGGCTGGGAGAAGCTTAACTAATGGAGATGTGAACTAATTGCAAGGATTTCACTAGAAATACTCCCAAGTGAATGGAAGCTTTGTTCCCCCCCCCTGTGTTTGGATAATTTCCTGATGAAAAGGAGAAGGCACAATAAAGCCTATTATAATTTCACATTATAAACGTCTCCAAATTGTGTACCTCTGTGAATGTCCGTCTACACCCCCATTATGCAAACATGACCTAGTTGTGATGCCTTCTCCATTTGCAAAAGTATTTTGCTTCCTCAATCTCACAGATACTTGATGGTTTATAGCATACCCCTACAAACATTTTCTTTATACTTTTATCTTCACTGCTAATTTCTATCCACAAAGTCTCTACATTTTCATCATTCCCTTCATAAACATCATCCCCTATAATAGGTTTTAGATCCGGTTTAACATATAAGCATGCTCACCTCCTCTTCTATTTGCTCTATCCTTCCGAAAAAGGGAATAACCCACTAAATTAACTGCCCAGTCATGAGTTTCATCCCACCATGTTTCAGTAATGCCTATGCTATCACACTGCTCACTTGTAGCTATTAATTCAAGCTCCCCCATTTTATCTGTCAGGCTTCTTGCATTAGCAAGCATGCATGTAAGTTTTTTTTTCAATAGTATAGCGAAACAAAGGACATGAAGTCTTTGACAAAGGGCCTAGCCCGAAACGCGTCAGAGTGGGTGGTTGCTATATTGTTGGTGTCTCACCCGGTCGCTCAATAAACCAGTTTTTAACTATTGGTGTGCCGGGTCCTGCACTTTGTTCCTGCGCAGTGCTCCACTTTCCTCCCTAGAGGTTTTCTTTTGCTGTAAGTTTTTTTTCAGCCTTTACTTATCTTATCTTCTCCTTCCTTCCTGCACCAACTTGGTTTAGTCTTTAGAAGTTTTCTAGTATTATCTGTATTTACTATGAGTGTCTCGCTGCTTGTCAAACTCGTACTTGCTCCCATTCTACCTCCATAGCCCCTTGTATCCTCATCTATTCCATTTATTTCACCATCTATTCTATTTCGTTTATCTGTCTCTTTCCCATCCCCCCTCCATCCTAGTTTAAAATCTCTTCCAAGCTTTTAACATTATCCCCCCTTGCACAGCAGATCCCTCTTCATTGAGCTGCAATCCATCCCTAACATAAAGATTGCACATCTCAGAAAAGGTGTCCCAGTGCTCTAAAAACCAAAAACCCTCCTTCCTACGCCCCTTTCTTAGCCATGCATTAACCTCTCTAATCTCTGACTGTCTCCCTGTCATAGCGCATTGCACTGGTAGTATTTCAGAAAATACTACCTTGGAGGTCCTTGCCTTAAGCTTTTGGCCTAGATCCCTGAAATCATTTTTTAGGACCCTCCATCTTTCTCTAACTTTGTCATTGGTGCCAACATGTACCAAGACCGCCGGGTCAATCCCAGCCTCTCCCAACAATCTGTCTACCCGATCCACAATGTGCCAAACCCGAGCACCCGGGAGGCAACAAACTGTTCGGTTCATGCGGTCACAACAACAGATAGCCCTATCTACCTTCCTAATAATGGAGTCCCGTACCACCACAATCTTTCTTTGTATCTGAGCATCCTGAGTTCCCTCAGCGCTGGATGAACTATTCCCCTGGCTGCTAGAGGAATCAGTCTTCCCGAGCCTTGCCATTTCTACCCTGACACTCCCAGTATCTTCACTCAACAGGGCAAATCTGTTGGGATGGGTCAGCTCAGAACTGGACTGCTTCTCCCTATTGCCCCTGTTCCCCTTCTAATTGTTACCCAGCTATCTACCTGCTCCTCACTAACAGCACCACCATCTGCACCACTAGTTGAAGCAAGGGCCTGCTCAGTGAGCACTACACTGGCGACACACTTTATTCGAGCTTGGCTAGTCCCACGAATTCAGGTATACCCGGGTGTATTGAGGTTTGTGACTGTTTTCTGCCCGAGTACATTGAGTTATTTTTCAGGCAGGGATTGAAGCATTTTATTCCCGCTGGCTGCAATACTGCACAGTATATATATATACACTGCATTACAATACATGAATTTATGCCATCTGGTAGACACGCGAAGCATTGCAGCCTATTAAATCCTAATCATCCTCATTTAACAGATCAGCCGCCCATCAGCCAGGCATGAACCCAGGCTGGGAAGGCAAATGCAACGGGGCTTGTCAGAGGTGAGGAGCGGCGCATTCCAGGTATCTGCCAGGTACATACCGGGTATTTGCTCGAATAAAGTGTGTCGGTGCAGTAAACCCTTTTCAAGACTGTGAACATCCTTGAATATTGCAAGTTTCCTCTTCAGATCAGCAATCTCTGACCCTAAAGAGACCACCTGCTCACACTTCTCACAGTGGTATGCTCCTTGGAACGGCTGCTTCAAGTGCACATACATGTGGCAAGATGTGCATTGAGTGGCATTTTTAATCCTGCTCATTGTAGCAACTATGAAGTTTATAAGTACTAACAATAAACTGTACTTCTGTAAGGAATCAGGGAGCGCACCCCCTGCGGCGCTCTCCCTCCTTACCTGACGTCTCGTGCAACCCCACTGTCCTTACAGCACACGCGCTCCAGCAGGAGCTATTCTGATGTTGCGAAGTCTGGCTGCGCCCCCCGTGATGCTTGTGCACTGCTCCCAAGCTGTGTGTCAACTCTCTTTATTATGCCCACCTGTCTCCTGTGTATCTCCTCTATCTGTGCCTCTGCAGAGACCGGGCCTCCACTCTGCCCCCCTCTCTCATTGGTCATGCTCTCCCATATATGCTCAGATGTGCCAGTTGCACTTTGGCAGAGCATAGTTCCAGTTAGAGCTGTTCTCCCACTTCCTGGTTCCTTGTCCTGCCTTGCCTTGTCTCCTAGCTCCTTGTTCCAGATTGACCTCCTGTATACCGACCCGGCTATTACTTTGGACTCTGCACTTCTGGTTTACCAACCCGGCTTACCTCTGACCTTCCGCATCTCTCCAATCCTGACCATGGCTTACGGACCACTATGCCCCTACTTGCTCCAACCCCTGACGGACACTAAACGGACACTGACCATTCTACCGGCTCCTACCTCAGACCTCGGCAAGTACCTAACCATTCTACTCTCTCCAATCCGGACCCGGCTGCCTGACCATCCGCACCCCAGACGTGCCCCATGGCTGTGGGTGGCGTTTATACCTATTCCCACCTCAGTACCAGGGTCCCAACTTGCTTGTGATGAGCACAGTGTTACAACTTCAATATACTATACCTTCTTTAACCCCTTCCTTGTTCAACCTGCTTCTAGTTCTAACTGCACACTTAATACAACCAGCACTTGAAATGAACCAGTCACGCAGATCAGGACACGCAAGCACAGGATTCGTGAGCAACCTCTGTTTAAATAGGGACACCCACCAGGTGTGCTAGGTTAGCAATCAGACAACCACACCCATTGCTGGCTCAGGGAGGAGAAAAAGAAATAATTTTTCATTCTTTTTCTCTCCTACAGGCTTTTAATTACCACACACTTTGAAAATAAATTAACCCACTGCACACTTCCCAAATTCAGCCACCCCTGCTAGTATACATCAGTATACGCAGCACTTCCCTTTCCTTCCAGTTTTAACTGCACACTTAATACAACCAGCACTTGAAATCAACCAGTCACGCAGATCAGGACACGCAAGCTCAAAAATTTCAACAGACAAACTGTGCTGTGTGTGGTCTGATAATGTTCAGTTCTTGTATTAATACACAAATGTACAGTATATACCATTTATGTCCACATGAACAAAAGAATGATTTTTTTGAATAATGTTACATTTGTAGATCTTATCCTACAATGATATGCAGGAGCATGGAGATAGGAGAATAGTGATGGAAGGATCTGTGAAAACTACCTCTAAATTAAATATATACCGTACATGCTACTTGAAGAAGTAGAAGCTAAGTCTATTTAATGTGTTGTCGTTTTTCTGCCATTGCTTATTGTGGTGATAAACTAACCATGCCATTTAAAAAGCATGTATTTACTTCAGATAATAATAGAGAGTAGAAATAGATCAGTGTTTTTTCAACCGGTGGGTCACTAAAGCTAAATGGGTTTTCCAATTACTGACTAGAAGAAGATGTGATGGAAAAAATAAAATTGCAGTTTAAAGAAAGGCTTTATAAATACCTGATTATTCAAAGTATTTAGTAATACATAACACATATCTGCTTTCATTAATATACTACTAATCTCCCCTGATTTAAATGTAAATAGTTAAACATTTTGGAATTTATTTTTACCAGGTAAAATTGGCATGACATGGATATACAGTATAACCTGAGATCTACCTCCTCCTTTCACTTATTGGCACTACTTTCTTACCATGCTTGCCATTTTTCACAGACTACTGTCTTATTTAATATTCAAGTCTTCACAGAAGACCAACTAGCTTATTGTAAATCCACTCTGCTGTGCATTACTGGCTTTCTGGCAACATCAAAGGCCTATCATACAATATGCAGTCTTACTCTTTGTAATCAAGTTCAGCACTATTAAAATAATATGCATTTTAGTTGGGCATTAACAGCTTTCTCCTGATACACTTAAATTAAAAAAAAATGTCTAAGAATACATTTTAGTTTTTATGTTTCCCATTGTATTTATGTCTGCTTAAGTTTAATGTTACTCCTTTAATGGCTTTGTAACCAAGTATTGATCATTCTTTATATTTATTTTTTAATGGGCAACATACAACGTCAGTTGATTAAACCAATAAAACAAATTTTCACCTGTTATAGGATGTCCATTGATTGCTTAGAAAAGTGACTAATAATTGATGTTTACTGTCTCTTAGCAGTTACTAGACAGGTTGCCTGCAATGCTGTCTGAAAAATATACCTTATCTCAATATTTACAAATTACACATTTACAAAGGCAATAAGGCACACGATTAGTTTATTTCGAATTTGGAAAATCAGCTTCCATGCAGAGGAAGACGATTTCTACTTAAAGAAAGACACATGTCATGTAGGCCCTGAGGATTCAATTGCAGATGGCAATTACACCGACTGATTGTCTTATTGCCTGTATTGTAATGTAAGTGCTGACAATTTGTTTTCTCTGATGGAACATTAAAACATCTACCCAGTTACGTAGCCATTCATCCCTTCTTCCCTGTCACATGGCAGCTTGAGCTAGGCTCAGCCCTGGAGCAGCATCAGTTTTCTCTCCCGAGGTGACTCTACTTCCACATGCTAGATTTCAGTTCCATGCATTTAAAAGTGGCAAATCTCTTATTCATAGAGTTCTGCATTTTCAATATTTACCCATTTTTCCCAGATAAATTACCATGATTTTTTTTTTAAAACCCTGTGGGTTCCCAAAGATGTACTGTAGCTACTATGTCATGGGGTGTGGTACTCCAAGGGCCCCATGACATACTAGCTACATAATAACCTAATTGCTCATAGGGGAGATTGCATTTTGGACTTCCGTGGAGCACAGAACATGATCTTACCAGAAGACAAATAGAAGAGGAAGACTCCTATTCTTTAATTCCATCATCAGTGATGGAGAAATCGGCATGTGATCACGACTGCCAGAGGTGCCGTGGCATTCGGGTGCCGCAGTCCGTCCCTATGCCACTCAAATGATTAATGCTACTCAATCTATTTTCTGGGTACTTATTTTTACTAATTAACACTAGCATTAACTAGCATTAACACTAATGCTCTACACGATTGATGTGTGTCCTGCAGCTCTGAGATTGAGACAGCTCCTGTAAAATTAGAACAGACAAACAATGGAGGTTGTAAAATCAAGCAAAGTAACATTGTTCTATGATTGGGTGACGTCACAATCTTGTTGTTGTAGTACAAATAAGCATAGAATCAATAACTTAATTTAAAGCATGTGTATAAGATTATACAAATATCAGTATTACACTAGTACAAAAATGTGTATATAATGTACCTAATTTTATCTAGGTAATAATTTTTATAGAAAAAAAAAACACAGTAACATTTCCGTATTTTTTTTTGAATGAAATAAAAACTGAAAATGCAGAACACTTCTTATCCAGCACAAAGCAGGAGCTGCACGGCATATTAAATACGAACAATATTTGTCCTGACAGCTAGGAGAAGCTCTATGATTTAAAACAGCAGTCCTGCATCCACTTTATTATTATTCTTTTTTTACATTTGTCTTACTATATGCAGTCTGTGAGTAGCTTTAATGATAAATAATTACTTAAACTGTCTATTGTTATGATCTTCTGTGATCAATTGGTCACTTCATGCTAGGACTATTGAAATGGCCACCTTCTAACTCTGCGCTGTAGTCTGTGAAATGCTGTAGCTGCAATGTAACATCATATTACTAAGTCTAACACATTATTGTTACAGCTTTCAGATTGGCAATAGACAGTTTGTGGCTTAGAACACTGCAACAGATCTGTTGTGATACTTTGTTAGCAAAGAGCAGAGCTCAAAAAGGTGTGTTTGAGAGCCTCTTTCAAAAGAGAAAGCAATTGCGATGTTTTAAATGCTTGCGTTAGCAACCAAAGGTATATTTTAAAAAACACTTAAAAATATTAGGAATTCAAAAGAAAATTTAGTCAGTGTTAACTAATACTATGGAACTTATTTATTTAAAAAAAAAAACCCTAAAGGATGTTGGATGGTTTACTGATTTAACCTGTTATTTGCACAGCAGAGGTACTGGACTCATGTTGAACATAGTCTTGGGAATGAGGATAACCATCTATTGAAGGTTACACAATTGACCCAGAAATTAGACGAAAGGTAGGTTCAAAGGTGGAGCTGATACAGTCAAATGGAGAATCAGGAGTCAGCATTGTGCAGTGTATTAAGTGCCAGAAGCGAATATGAATTGGCAGTGGTGCTGAAGGAGGTTATTGGTCCCCTTACACTACCATTGATGATCTCTGCAAGATAACCACATTGATTTACTCAGTCTTGTGCCATTTCAGTTTGCATAGATTAATTTAGCAGTTTGTCTTCTTTATTGTTTTTAAACTTTTGGTATGACAATGCATTGTAAAGCAACATGCTGCTGACCAACATGGCACTGGAGTTAAAACTATGGATCCTACAGTAGGTATGTAATATGCTGTGAACATGTCTTTCCCATGTTGGAAAATAAATAACTCCCATTTAAATTAATGGGATTACTGTCTTCTCCAAAAAAGTTATATGGTTTTATGGAATATTGAATAAAGGCCTACATATCCACTTGTCACTTGTTTGTTTCAAACAGAGACTGCTAAACAGTTGGAGAAGGATTTCAGGTCTAAATAGCTGTAATGCAAATTATTACATTGAAAATGGGTGGATAATACAGTGCAGGGCAATATGTTTGCTAAACTCTGTTTTTGTAACCAAAAAAACAGTTGTTTACTTATAACATGATAATATAAAATGATGCACATTGTTTAAAATGCAAATATAAATATTCCAGTACTGTGTAGAAAATGACATGCATTTTAATTGATCAGATTGAGAAATGTTTGCCATTTATTTGAATACAAATACATTCAGAAATGATTAATAAAGGGCCCAAAAATCATTGGGCTTGATGGAATGAATGACGGAACAGAATGCATGAAAACAAAGGTAAGAGAACTCTGAAGATATGTCATGAATCCTAATTGAAATGTACACTTCGACATAATATAACCACTAGATGGCAGCAGTGCCACACAATTTGTTTTAAATGCCGCAATAACCTCTGTGGCACTCACACAACCATATAGCAATGTCAGCTTCCTTCAATGCCCATTTTCTTTATTAATCCTATTCAAATAGAGAATATGATCTCCCTGTGCCTCTGCACCGAAAGCCTGCAGGATCAGTGGAAACTTGTTTGAACAATTAATATGTATTTCCTCTGATCACAAGCTCCTTAAGATGAAGTGAAGATACTGAAGCCTTAACCCTTTCGTTGCTAAAGTGGAACAAATTAATTGCATAGCAGCAGGGACCTTATTAGCATGACAATGCTTCCAATTGTTTCCAATGTTGTTTCTTACTGCATTAGGACTACTGAATTCCCTCTTGGAGACAAAGAGGACCATTGTACATTTCCGGACAATTCAAATAATATTTTTCACTGGCAAAGTGTCTATCGCAAATGTTTTATGTAGCTGACTTAAACTACACCTTGACTAATCTGTTATCACTTGATGGAAGTGCAGTAAAAGGAGACGTGATCATTATTGCTGGATTGTAATGAAAGTGTCCATTGATGTACTGTAGCTAGCTACTATGTCAAAGTGCTTGTCTTGTTACGACTCTGTACTTAAAAGTATTATGCTTTTATTATGCACAACCTTTTCAACTACAAACAAGTTAATAAATAGCTGAAGAATAAAATGTAGAGTTGCTCAGTTATCTACTAGACTCGAGCGATGGAAAAAGGGGGTTCGGGTTACAGAAAAATCACTAATAAATCCTGACCTATGATTGCTGAATTTCAGAAATGTTTTTAATGGCACAAATTCTTCTTAGTGACACGAATCATTAGGGCTGGCACTGCGCTGCGAAGGCGTCGTTTTCAAGGAGACTTCGGCTCTTTAGATCACAGTGTATGAAGAGAATAAATTTGTTCTGATTAAGAACTGTACCTGTAAATGAACTATCAGGACACTTAATAAGGTATGAAGGTCTTCTTCTGCCACTCACCATCTCTGTATTGCTGGTCTTCACGTTCACGGTTGCCCACATTTCTTACAAGTACTAAGACAACAGGTCACTTTAATTAGCAATCAGCAGCTAATTCAAACCTATTCAGTTGTGACCTGAGATCATTGCATGAACACACTGTAACATTGACAAGTAAAAAGAAGCTCATACTAACAAAATGCCTAGTAACAGGATTATAGCAAGCACAGCTGCAAAAAAATATCTGCGCATTTGAAAGGCATTTGCTCATATAACTAGCTATCTAACACCCCCTTTCATTTGTTTTCAAGGATGAGATCTCTTTGACAAGCCACATGAAAACACTGGAGTCAGAACAGATCGCAAAGATGCTGTACCTGTTGTAACTATTCACGTGAAGTTTGACTGGCGGAATCTTATTTTCCATAGCGATTTCCCTGTTTTCAGGCTTTACATGTGTACACAGGTCGCTAATGTGAGGGGTATTATGGTCACTGCCTGTCTCAGTCCCGGGGATACGTGGATGTAAGGAGACTGTGCTGCGCTGTTGTTGGGGAGGTCTCTCTGCCTGTGCAGCTCCAGTCTCTTTCCCCTCTCCTTGTTCAGTGATGGTTGAGTCCAGCTCCTTCTGCTGCTAGCACTAGTCTGTCTGCTCTGCCTTCTCTATTTCTCGTCTCTCTAGCCAGATCTCCGTTCTCTGAATACTGTTACCTCAGTGTCTTCTACTCCGTTATCCTGTCGCTGTCTTTTCAGCACCACCTATTCCCTCTGCCTTTTCCCCTTCGGACCCAGCCAGCCTCTTGGGATCTTGCAGCTGTACCAGTCTTATCCCTGCAGTGGCTCCCAGGCTGTGCATGATGACATGAGAGCCAACCGAGCCCATCGCCAACTCTAAGTGGCGTCAGACCTTCTTTTTGAACCTGGATCGCTACTCGATTTTGTGTCTATTTTGTACTCTCATTACCTTTATTAGTGACATTCATCGGAGACGGTCATATATCTTTCTCAAGCCATTGGATGTGTGGAATAAATGCAGACATGACTGCGTTGGGGAAATTGAAGTATCTGCTGTTTCTGTGCGTAGGGTTTCTCACTGCAGCTAAGGGTAAGATTTATGAATATAGTAAGTTCTGTATGTATTCTGTATACTGTATGTGATTGATTATGAAAAGTGATGATTATTTCACAAACTGTTTCAGACCACAGCCTTTAAGTTGTACACTAGTGAATTTGTGAAAACAGAGACAAGTTGGAAGCAGCAACCCTACTTTTTTCTTACTGTATATGTGTTAGGTTTGATAGTGGATATTAGCAATACTGTCTTGCTATAGAAAGAAAGAAAAACACGAGTTGAACTGAGATTTAGATTGGGTGATCCAGATATGTGAAAGAGGATGCAGTAGCTCCAAGGGAGTTCAATGAACATGGATACATACTTTAGATGCTATAGATGAAGAATGAGAGGTGGTCATATTTAATTTAACTGTTCGCTCAATTAATTCACCATAACATTTCACTGAATACTCAAATATACAATATTACCGAGCTCACCCGATGGCGGATGCACTGATCCATTTACTTCTTAGTATCATCATATTTTTCGTAACTTGCCACAAGGAATGATATTGTTTTATCCTTACATGATGTGTGCCAGTATTGAATATATTTTATTATTATTATTATTATTATTATTATTATTATTATGACAGGACTGTGGTTACATTTCTCAAAACCTGGAGAGAATAGAGAGAATTGAGAGTTCTTATATCACTTTTTCATGGATTTAAATCGATCAATGCTTTTGCTTTTCATTCAGAAGCTAGACATGGGTTACTAAACTGTGTTGGAACTTATGCCATTGGATTACAATGCGTCCTCTGACTCTAGATATGCACCAATGTACTATGCAGTGTTGTACATTTTTGTTTGGATCACTGTTAAGATTTAGTACCATTCCTAAAAATTTCTGTTTGAGAAATGGTAGAAGGTTGTCCTATTGTAAAAGAACCTTGTCAGAACTGGATTTGATAAGTCTCCATTTTATATAAAATGCAGGACTATGTGAACCACGATGCCCTTCATTATATACGTAGGCAAAAGAACAGGAATAGAAAAAATTGAACATCGACTATACAAGTACAGTATATAGGTATGCCACAAAAAAGGAGTGGTGTATAATATGGACATGTTTTTCTTTTATTTTCTAGCCCCTAAAATGTTGTTGGTTATCAGAGTGCCCCACTGATAAGGAACCCGGTTAATCATTTAGTGCTTTAGTACAATTACCTTGCATTAACCCTCAACTATCACTCCCATGGGGGCTTGTGACTAATAACTGTGGTGTGATAATTCTTAAATGTACGGCTTGCCATTCTTTTGTGAGAAGGTAACCATTAAAATCACGTTGCATGCTTCCCTTTTTCCCCAAATGTTTCTCAGTGCTTCTTGTTTCTATTCAACATCATATAGGGACATTGTAAATACACAGATATGTACTGTATACACCTTCCTATTTCTGTGATATACATGATTGTAATAAAATACTGCCTAGATCAAACTGTATGAGTAATTCTGGAGTTAAATTATTTGTTTTATGTAGTTGTTACCAATATTGGTACAGGTCAAAATTGCCTTTATTACTGATGCAAACTATCAAATATGCAATATACTGCATGTGCACATGGAGTGACTTTCATCTTTGACGATTATTGCAGGAAACCTTTCAGTTAGTGAAAAAGTTTCACATCTACTGTAGTTCATGTAAGATAAAAACTCGTTTTCAAAGGGTATATGATGTATGCGTTGATTTCCATTCCTTTATGGTTTGTTTTAGACATTCAACTTCCCATATATGACTATAAGAATGAGACAACACTCACTTGTAAATATCTAAGACAGACAAATAGCAGCCTTCATATCATACTGTACTGTGAAAACATCAAACTGAACATTCGTATAAAGACTTGTTGAAGTGCAAGGTATTGATAAGTGCTTTGACAAGTGGAATGACTGTTACATCTCTGCAACTAAACTGGTGCATTTGGACAACAAGAAACTCATGTTATCTCTGTCCTACTGTATTTTCTCTGACAAAGGTGTTTGATCAGAGATACTTTGATAAATTGTGTACAGTTAAGCCTAAAATAGTAAACTGATTGATTTGACACAGCACTGAAGTTAGAAGTGAAAGTCTTTCCATATGGTGGACGTTCATGTTAGCAAATCATATTGGATCCAAGGGAAAAATAAACATCTAGCCTGCATCATGTTCAGACTGTAAATAAGGGCCATTTAACCTATTTAGCACCAGAGTAAAACAATAGTTTGCAGTTCCATCTGGCACTGAGGCTAAAGGAAATGTGTGATCTCCTCTGTGCAAGCTTTGAATAAATCTCCAGACTGAGCTATGCGTGTGCAGCCTGTAGATGCAGTAGAGGCAGTCTTTGTGTGTGGGCTTTTTTGCTACTCTCTGATCTCTAGTTATCGTGATGCCAACGCCTTCCTACAGGTGTAAGCTAATACGACCTGATATCACCCAGAAATGATCATACTGTAGGACACATCCTCCCAAATCACACACTAACAACAAGATGATACTTTTAAAATAATATTTAATATCTATTCCCATATCTAGCCTCATTATACACATGTCCCCACTCTTTCCTTAGTACTGTAGTCACTTAGGAATAGTTATCCTAAAGTGAAAGCAATAATAAGATGGGAGTTTAACTCATGGAAAACTATGGCATCAAGCAAACTGTACTTTGTAGTAGGATTCTATCAAAGAGTTTTTGTTAGCTTCTTAAGTGGAATAAGTGAATGTACAGATACTTTACAGGTAAGTCACATGTAAATAAAAAATAGTGACATTTGGTTGATTGGGAATTCAATGGCATAGTGTACCATAAAGACAAGGAGTGGTCAAAGCACAGTACTATAGATACCTTACTCTGAAGAGTATTTTCTATATATGTAGTGGTTATAATACCCTTGGTAGCTGAATTGTGAGGTATCTTAACTAGCAGTGAAAGGTGGTATGGAAAAGATTATAACTTACCCAGTGATCTAAGTACATTGAAATATACTATGCTACAACGAATACGAACATAGGAGCTTAATTAAAATGGTGTGCAATTCTTTGAGCCCAATTAAAATAGGATACTGTAGTGTATGAGAATTGAATGTTACACAATTTCTTAGGTATCCAGGATGTTTGTGGGGAGCGCAGATAAATATGTGGAAAGAAAAACACAAGCAAAATAGTGCAAATATGCATTTAAAAAAACTGGATATTCAGTGAGTTCTTAGTAGAATCCAGAGAAATTTGTACTTACAAATTTCCCAAAGTACACATGTACATAAAGGTATATTTTATCCCGAAACAGCAGCTTTCACCGAGATGTATGTGTATATATATATATATATATATATATATATATATATATATATATATATATATATATATGCTGGGACCTTATCGGAATAGAACAGAAATACAGGACATAGCGCAGACTGTTCAAATTTTATCTTCTTAAAATACAAAGTATAAAAATGCACTCACATTTTACAAAATATAATCACGCATTTAGGATATAATATCCGCACCAACAGAACTCTGCTTCCACAATCTGTATGGTGTGTGACACCTGCTCTCAAGTGTCTAGAAGGGAATCCCTCAGGCTGACTGGAGATCGAGCTGCAAGCAGACAGATGTCCTTGGATACGCCCACCTCTGACGTCACTCTGATCGTCACATCTCCAGGAGGCGACTTCCAACAGCGTGGAGTCAGGAAAGGTAGTGCAGACCAGTCTCAGCTCATGTGTCCCTCTGCTCACCAATACTGGATTACACTCTATACGTTTCACCTATGCAGGTTTCATCAGGAGTCATCAGGTTTCATCAGAAACCTGCATAGGTGAAATGCATAGAGTGTAATCCAGTATTGGTGAGCAGAGGGACACATGAGCTGAGACCGGTCTGCACTACCTTTCCTGACTCCACGATGTTGGAAGGCGCCTCCCGGAGACGTGACGATCAGAGTGACGTCAGAGGTGGGCGTATCCAGCTTGAAGCTCGATCTCCAGTCAGCCTGAGGGATTCCCTTCTAGACACGTGAGAGCAGGCGTCACACACCATACAGATTGTGGAAGCAGAGTTCTGTTGGTGCGGATATTATATCCTAAATGCGTGATTATATTTTGTAAAATGTGAGTGCATTTTTATACTTTGTATTTCAAGAAGATAAAATTTGAACAGTCTGCGCTATGTCCTGTATTTCTGTTCTATTCCGAAAAGGTCCCAGCATATATATATAGATACATACATCTCGGTGAAAGCTGCTGTTTCGGGATAAAAGATACCTTTATGTACATGTGTACTTTGGGAAATTTGTAAGTACAAATTTCTCTGGATTCTACTAAGAACTCACTGAATATCCAGTTTTTAGAAAGGCATATTTGCACTATTTTGCTTGTGTTTTTCTTTCCACATATATATCTGCGCTCCCCACAAACATCCTGGATACCTGACACTTTTGGATTGAGGAAAAGCAATCTACATGAAGGGTTGAAGCTGCACCTTATTTTATATATTTATTCACTATATCACAGATTCACCTTAAGAGTTTGAATTTTCACATTATTTAAGCACTTATTATAAGTCACTTATTTACCATTTAGTAATAGATTTAAGCGCCAATAGATAACTTTTTTTGTTTGTACACAATTTCTTAAAATAGATTTCCTTTCCATTAAATACATGTTGGTTGATAAACTAAAAATTATGGTATTCTGTATAATGGTCTTTAAATCTGTTCTTAGCTTAGGTATACTCAGACACTTTGTATTAAAAATAAAAATAAACAAAATGTTGTTTAATTTCCCCAAATGCTAATGACCTTCGTGATTTATCATGATTCCTGTTTTCCACTTTTACATCCAATTGCTTAAAAAAATCTCAGTCACCTAATATACAATAGTATGTATAATATTCAGTATATGGAGTTACATTATTGTTATTATGTTAGGTTGGGGATTAAAGTTTACATTAAATAAGGGTTCATTTCTCTGGTAAATATGATATAAACTACTTACAAGTTACTGAAGAAAGCTATGCTTTACAGAATGTCTCATTCAGTCCACACTGTCTTGTCAACCAGAACATGACTGGCCCTAAAATGGTTTTATTGAAACATTTCACTGTTCAACTGAATATGTACTGTACATCTTTAAAGTGAACTGGTCAATGGACAAGTCCCAAGTGGGAATTACAGAATAACCTGATTTCACAATTATTCCTCCCAGTTTCTGTATAAAAAAAGAGTCTCTGGGAAGCTTGAGTACCTGCAACAGATCAGTTACTGTAAAATGCTAGTACTGTCTAGTACTTTTTTTAAGGATAAATCTGAACATAGTTTAATAAATCAAGACATGCTAGATCTGGCACTTGGCATTTACACATTTTGCATTCATAGCTGATGGTAGATATGAACTATAAAAAGCTTGAGGCTCCAGCAAGATTACTAAGAGATGGAAGCCAAGACATGTTTTGCTTATTTGCCAAAGTCATGCAATATACAGTACATTACATTCTGTGCATACATTGTGGTTGATATTGCTCCAAAGCACATTCATAATTCACCAACATCATTTAATAGCAGTGTGTGTCCAATGACCTCAGAGTTAGTCCTCTCAAATTTCAAATATAAATGTCAAATTCATATTTTTTTAACATGAACTGTACCATATTAACTCCTTCACAAGCATAGGAATAGTTATAGGAAATTACCTGCCGAAAAATACATCAAATTTATTTGCATAATCCACATAATACTGCTATGTGTTAGAATTTACATGTTAACATGTATACACAATGTTATTGCAATCACTTGCTTTTTTATATTTGGAATGGAAAACTCTGGGTAGACTTTTTTTGGTTATAAAGTTAATTAAAGGCAGTTACTAAAGCTGCATTAATACGCAAGAAAGAACACTGAAATAATCATAAACTGAAGTTTATATTTTTGTAGTCCTCAAAAGTTATGTATTTCCAGTTAGTTTAGTCTACTGAATATATCATGTATAGATGTATAATATGCTAAATGTACATCAAGAAAACTGTAACTTAAATGAATTCATATTTTAAAGCGGTTTTGCACTGTCACGGCTGTGCTCGCCACAAACCTGGGTCGGACCGCGTGGCTGAGGTGGGGTTGTAAAAGCACCGACCTTAGACCGCGCAGGCGGATCCGGATTGCACAGTTCGTAGTCGTACGTAGCAGGATCAGGATAGGAGAAGACAGCATCATCGGTGGACACGCCAGGGTCAGGACTGGAGACATCAGGGTAAACGTTGTTCAAGCAGGAGTTCGGCAACAGGTAGTCAGGAGAGCCCCGCTTCAGCTTAGGAGCACGGGAGTGGCTTCTGCGTGTGCGGCGACCATGGCCCATGGTACTGGTCTCAGGAGGTGGTAGACAGACCAGAGTAGCACACCGCCTAGCTGCACTGGTAAACCAGTGCTTCAGCGCAAGAGTCCTGAGCGGGCTGGGGAATCCTCCGTTTCAGCGCAGGAACCAGGACACGGCCTCTCTAGATTAGGGAAAGAGTAGGCCCCAGGAACCAGGAAGCTGAAGATACACAGGGAAACCTTCGCTTCAGTGCACGAAACCAGGAGGCTGAAGACGCAGGGGAAACCTCCGCTTCAGCACAGGTGACAGGAACAGACCGCTGCGTGAATATAGCAGCAGGTCACTGGAAACAAGGAGCTGAAGTAACAAGGAGAGTACTCAGCTTCAGCACAGGAAACAGGAACTGACCGCTGCATGAGACTAGCAGCCGGTCACAGGAACCAGGGAGCTGAAGACAACAAGGAGAGTACTCCGCTTCAGCACAGGAACAGACCGCTGCGTGACACTAGCAGCCGGTCTCAGGAACCAAGGAGACAGACAAGACAAGGCTTATGGCAGAACACAGAGACATCCAGGAAGGACTATGCTCGGCAGGGAGCATTGTGGGAAAGCAGTACTTAAAGGTCAGAGAACCAATGGCAGAAGGGGCGTGTGGCAGTATTGCTTTGGTGAGTGAATCCAGGCTGCAGTAAATATCAGGGGAAGTGTTCCAGGACTGCACTTGTCTGCAAGGTAAGGCAAACAGTAAACCGAGGAGCAGATTCCTTACAGTACCCCCCCCCCCTTCACGTGAGACCTACGGGCGAAAAAGACCACTCATAGAGTTGGGGGACCAGGAGTTGTTCCTGAACCGTCTAGGATTGGTGTTAGAGTCATGGTCCAGAGACTCGTGGTCACTCCTTTGTGTACCCCCACCCCCCGGAGAGAACTGCGGCCAGACAGGGCCATCCATGGGTCTCGGGGACATCGAGTTGTTCCTAAAGTTTTTTAGGCGGAAAGGGGATCCGTAAATGAGTAGTTCCTTGGTGAGTACTGTTCTAGGATATGAGAGTGGTGGTAGAGATATCATTGGTACCTGGCTCGCCCCGTGAAATGGCTTGGGAATCCAAAGCTGTGAAGAACCAGAGGGTTCCGGAGCAGAAACGGCAGAAGAACCCCCACTGGGAACTCAGTTTATAGTAATGGGACCAGAATTTAGGATAAGCGGCCATGATAGTTTATCGAATATACCAGGACGACCTTCGGGACAGACAAAGTCTTGGCTGACATCTGCATGTAGGAATTTGAGAGGGACTTCTCCTCCAGAGGTCTCCCAGGTAGTGGTCAGCGAGGGCATAGGGAGGGTGGGAGCATTTCTCGGTATTGGTATGGAAGATGACAGGGCAAGCAGTAAACCAGACATAGAGACCGAAATCTTGGGATACGTACAGAGTATTTCCAACTCAAAGGAAATAACAGGGGCAACAGAAGGTTCCGAGGGGGAAAACCATGGTTTTACAGAGGCAGAGAAGCACTCAGCAGTGGAGCTCCCAAATACTGGGGAACCCTCAGTGGGAGATAGTATTGTCTGGGGAGTAGGAATAGGCTTTGGGGCTTTGATATCAGAAACTTGAGAATCAGGCAGAGCAAGGGTAGCGGAGGGAGGGGAGCTAACCTCAGAAGCTGAAGTCTGTACTTCAGTGACAGGGACCTGAGTGACTACAAAAACAGCAGCGAGTAAAGGAATTGACTCCGGAGCTGGAGGCTCGGAATCTATAACAGAAACATCTCGCAAAGCAGGGGTACCGATAGGAGAACTAGCGTCAGGAGCTGGTGCCTGGGAATCAGTGACTGGTAATGGGAGAGTAATGATGGGAGTTAAAGAGACAATAAGCGGTAAGTTGGAACCGTGGAAACTCACAATAGCAGAAACCTTTGAAGTAAAAGGAGTCTTATCCAAAACTGCAAGGGCCCTAACAACAGGGGTGCTTGTCATGACAAAAACAGATTTAGGCGTGTTTACTAGTGCAAAAATTCTGATAACGGGACTCCTAGCCAGTGGTGAGGATGTCAGGGTTTGACTAGTGAGAAAATCAGATATAGTGATAAGTGACATAGAATCAATCACTGAGGTTCTATGTTTGCTGGACATGTGTGAGAAAGTACCCTTTAAGACAGGAATTTTAATTTTTACCCCGAGTAACCCAACGATTGCTGGAGCACGTTTAGCTGCAGTGCTGAGGGACTGAGGTTTAGCAAGGGCAGTAAAACTAAATAGCTCAGATTTAAACACCAGGACTTGTAATATAGGCATGGTGGTCTCAGACTGTACTAAGGAGGTAACAACAGATATGCTGATCCCTGGAGGATTTGAATGGGCAGAGAAATCAGGGGAACTAACAGCAAGGACGACCTCTATAGAAAGAGATTCTGAATCTGAAGGGAGGTTTTTACCTCTCCGAGTATCAGGGCCAGCAAGGCAAATTTCAGAGAGAGGGGAAACTGTGTGCAGGCTTCTAGCTAGCACATATGAAAAAGCGTCACTTTTGAGTGAAAACAGTGTGTAAGCAAACCCTCCTGGGAACACCACATGAACCCCAGGAGGGGCATACTGACCACTGTACGGTTTTAACCCTAAGCTTTGAGAAGGGGAGAACACAGACAGTACACGAGGGGTAATCATAACTGTACTGGTCTCTGAAGTGGGTATTTGGTAAGGAGTGTCTGGGAAACCAGAAATGACTGCAGATTCCACAACGTGGGGACTATGTGCTGAAGCAGGGATCATCGCTCTCTGGGTGACAGACTGGTTCAGCGAAGTACCCGGGAATGGGAAATCTGCGACCAAGCTTAGGGAAAAACTTGGTAACTGAATACATTTAACTGGAAACAGAACTTTAGCCGAAGTTTCAGGGGGCGCAGCAGCTGAGACTTGAGCTGAAGCAGGGGTTTTATAGCAAAAACTAACTAAGGATTCAGCAACCTTGGGGAAGTCATTTAATGCAACCTCTGCTGTAGGACTTGGGGACACATTCTCTGAGGCTAGAACAAAGGCATTAGCTTGGAGGCAGCAAGAATTTACAGGAGTTAATGCAGGCAATACCAGAGAGTAGAACATAGAGAGTTTTTCCTCTGTAATAGGTGAGACAAGGGATTTTTCCTCTGGAGCTAGGGACGTGACCATGGCTGGCGGAGAACAGGGGGTTACCAAAGGGGACTCAGAGAGCTGCCCCACAGGGGTTAATATAGGAATGACCCTGGGAACAGAACTTAGAAATTCAAACTGAGTATGTGGAGGTAGGAGGGATTCGTTCTCTGACAGGGAAGGCATACAGAACTGCCTAGCAGGGGTTAAAGCAGGAAAAACTTCAAGGGCTGAAAAGGGAGATTCAGAGATAGGAATAGAGGGACAAAGCGACTTGTTCTCGGATACTAGAGCCTTAGTGTTGGCTAGAGAAATATACGTATATTCCAGGGGAACCTCACAGGACTGATCAGCAGGGGTTAACGTAGACGTATCATTGGTGTCAGAGTACCCGGGTGTACAATCAGGGCTAGCGACCGTGGCAGCTTCTACGTTAGGAGGCAGTGATAGTGGGTCAGTTTGGTCATTTCCTGGAGAGGGAGATACGTCCCCAGGTTTAGCGACAGGACTGGCAGCACAGGTGGACTGCCAAGCGGCAGCTTAGCTGGCGAGGAGAGGGTCCAGTTCCTTTATGCAAATGTCCAAAGTCTGGGAAAGTACACGGAGTGTGTCTTGAGCATGAACCAACATGAAGAGAGGGTCCTGTTGTACTACGGGAATGTCCAATGATAAGGCCAAGGCAAAGAGTATATCTTGGGCGTTGGCAAGTTTGATAGGATTCACATTATCCCAGGTTAAAGGGGAACCAGGGGAGAAAACACAAGCGGCCAGAGACCGTTTTAAGTCCTTGAGGCAGTAAGCCTTAATAATGAGATCGTTACGGCATTGTCTTTGCAACGGGGTTAAACCTTCATACATAATCTGTTCTTCAATCAGGGGTAGTATTTCGCACATATACTGGTTTTCAAACTGGGACTGGTCTACAGGCCGGGACAGGATTTCAGACAGAAACTTACCAACCCTCACCACAGGGCGGTCCGAGTTTGTGGGGCCGAGCATACTGTCACGGCTGTGCTCGCCACAAACCTGGGTCGGACAGCGTGGCTGAGGTGGGGTTGTAAAAGCACCGACTTTAGACCGCGCAGGCGGATCCGGATTGCGCAGTTCATAGTCGTACGTACAGGATCAGGATAGGAGAAGACAGCATCGTCGGTGGACACGCCAGGGTCAGGACTGGAGACATCAGGGTAAACGTTGTTCAAGCAGGAGTTCGGCAACAGGTAGTCAGGAGAGCCCCGCTTCAGCTTAGGAGCGCGGGAGTGGCTTCTGCGCGTGCGGCGACCATGGCCCATGGTACTGGTCTCAGGAGGTGGTAGACAGACCAGAGTAGCACACCGCCTAGCTGCACTGGTAAACCAGTGCTTCAGCGCAAGAGTCCTTTGCGGGCTGGGGAATCCTCCGTTTCAGCGTAGGAACCAGGACACGGCCTCTCTAGATTAGGGAAAGAGTAGGCCCCAGGAACCAGGAAGCTGAAGATACACAGGGAAACCTCCGCTTCAGTGCAGGAAACCAGGAGGCTGAAGACGCAGGGGAAACCTCCGCTTCAGCACAGGCGACAGGAACAGACCGCTGCGTGAATATAGCAGCAGGTCACTGGAAACAAGGAGCTGAAGTAACAAGGAGAGTACTCAGCTTCAGCACAGGAAACAGGAACTGACCGCTGCATGAGACTAGCAGCCGGTCACAGGAACCAGGGAGCTGAAGACAACAAGGAGAGTACTCCGCTTCAGCACAGGAACAGACCGCTGCGTGACACTAGCAGCCGGTCTCAGGAACCAAGGAGACAGACAAGACAAGGCTTATGGCAGAACACAGAGACATCCAGGAAGGACTATGCTCGGCAGGGAGCATTGTGGGAAAGCAGTACTTAAAGGTCAGAGAACCAATGGCAGAAGGGGCGTGTGGCAGTATTGCTTTGGTGAGTGAATCCAGGCTGCAGTAAATATCAGGGGAAGTGTTCCAGGACTGCACTTGTCTGCAAGGTAAGGCAAACAGTAAACCGAGGAGCGGATTCCTTACATGCACATTTACAATTAGTATTTATATTGGTTTCAGATAATGCTTGAAATATGTTTTCATCAATGTAAACTACTTGGAGGTTTAATACGGGATAATATTCAGGAATACCCAATGGAAAACAACATTTTAATAATAGTCAGCATAGATTTATGAAGGATAGATCATGCCAAACTAACCTTATTTGTTTCTTTGAGGAGATAAGTAGGAATTTAGACCATGGTAATGCAGCTGATGTGGTCTACTTAGATTTTGCAAAGGTTATTGATACGGTTCCACAAAGGACGTTGGTGTACAAAATAAAGCAAATTGGACTCAGTAAAAATATATGCACCTGGATTGAAAACTAGTTGAAGGATAGACAACAGAGGGTTGCCATAAATGGAACTTTTTCAGGTTGGGCTAGGGTCGTGAGTGGAGTACCTCAGGGATCGGTACTGGGACCCCTGCTTTTAAACTTGTTTATTGATGACCTTGAGGTTGGCATCAAGAGCAAAGTCTCCATCTTTGCTGATGATATTAAATTGTGTAAGGTAGTAGAATCAGAGCTGGATGTAATTTCTCTCCAGAAGGATTTGGAGAAACTGGAAACTTGGGCAGGTAAATGGCAGATGAGGTTTAATACAGATAAATGTAAGGTTATGCATTTG
The DNA here is from genome assembly GCF_040206685.1 of Ascaphus truei. NCBI lineage: Eukaryota > Metazoa > Chordata > Amphibia > Anura > Ascaphidae > Ascaphus > Ascaphus truei. Next base: position 345,030,181 of record NC_134486.1, read on the forward strand.
GGAAGCAAGAATAAACAGACGACATACAAATTAAATTGGGATAAATTGGGGGAATCCTTGATGGAGAAGGATTTAGGAGTGCTTGTAGACAGCAGGCTTAGCCATATTGGCCAAAGTCATGCAGTAGCTGCAAAGACAAACAAGATCTTATCTTGCATTAAACGGGCCATGGGTGGAAGGAAGTATACATAATTATGCCCCTTTACAAAGCATTAGTAAGACCACACATTGAATATGGAGTACAATTTGGGCACCACTCTTTAGAAAAAACATTATGGAACTAGAGAGAGTGCAGAGAAGAGCCCCCAAATTAATAAAGGGGATGGACAATTTAACTTATGAGGAGAGGCTAGCTAAATTAGATTTATTTACATTAGAAAAGAGGTGTCTAAGAGGGGATATGATTGATAACTATATTCAAATATATTCGGGACAGTACAAGGAGCTTTCAAAAGAACTATTCATCCCATGGGCTGAATAGGACTCGTGGGCATCCCTTTAGGTTGGAGGAAAGGAGATTTCACCAGCAACAAAGGAAAGGGTTCTTTACAGTAAGGGCAGTTAAAATGTGGAATTCATTACCCATGGACACTGTGATGGCAGATACGATATATTTGTTCAAAAAAAGGTTGGACATCTTTTTAGAAAGGAAATTTACATGGGGATATACCAAATAAGTAAACACGGGAAGGATGTTGATCCAGGGAGTAATCCGATTGCCAATTCTTGGAGTCAGGAAGGAATTTATTTTCCCCCTTATCATTGGATGATATGAAACTGGGGTTTTTGCTTCCTTCCTCTGGATCAATAAGTAAGTATAGATATAGGATAAAGTACCTGTTGTCTACATTTAGCATAGGTTGAACTTGTTGGACTATGTCTTTTTTCAACCTCATCTACTATGTAACTAGGTAACTATGTAAACCCCGACTTCATATTGGTAATTAGGGAAACAAACTACTATGCAAATTATATCACACAGAAAGTTACCAATAATATGCAGTATTTTATATATTTTATATAATTTCTTCTTTATGCCTTTTTTAATAACTTGCTTTTGCAGAAGGAAGCTAAAGTGTAACATAAAAAAAAAATGTGTGTATTTCCTGCGGTTGTCAGCATACTATAGTAAGTGAGCATAGTATTTATTTCTGACTTGTGATCACTGCTTTCTCTTATACCCTGTAGGCTAGAAACTCTTTCTCCCCATGGGGAAATCTGTCATTGCATAAGATGTATATATTGTACTTACTTCTTGTGCTGCACTTGGCAAGATAGATAGTTGGATAGATATTTCACACATGGAGAGGGAACTAAGGTTTAACTTTAGAAACTCCTTATTGGAAAGCATGAATATACTATTACAACAGTGTCTTTTACTGCAATTTTTTTTACCTACTGGTGAATACTTAAAATATACAGTAGGTACACGTGTTTTTGCAACCAGATTTTGTAAATAGTAGAACATAGTAAAACTACTGCATAAGTGTTGTCTCTATTATGATGTAAATATATTTAAATGTCCTTTTTGGGACATTTAGAAATACAGTTACATACAGTCAATGTAGAAAAGAATACAGCAACACTTCAGAGTTTGCAATCATCATAAAAAATACATATGCTTTTAAGATCTTATAAACTCCCACATCCTTCTCCCACCCCTGCTCAACTCCTCCGGATCCCATGGATCCCTCTTTGCTCAAGCAGCGGTCTAGACTGACCCCCCCCCCACCCAACCGCTCACCACTGGATGACCCCAGACACCAACAGCCCTTTTTCCCACACTACCTGCTCAAGTAGGATACTCCCTGGAATAACTACCCAATTGTTGGCCCAGATACTGGACCCAGGTGACTTAATCCCTTGTAATTGTTTGCATTTGGCTTTTGCATCTGAGCAGGCTGCCATCAGGCCAGCTAATGGTAAAGATGGGAGAGTGTGTGCCCAATGGCCTTTCCTGATGAGGAGGGGATGGAACGTTGTTGTTTGCTTGGTGCCAAATATTCCTTGCATTACTGGCCATTAATGCCTGTCATGGTGACAAATTAGGAGGCAGTGTTCAATTAATGCACTCCTGTGTAGCCTATAAATAGTATTATTAAATGGAAGCCGTGTATCTGAAATATTTTTCAGCACAATTTGCAGAGAAACAACCCATTTGTGCTCATTTTTAGGACTTGACACCTGACGAAGGGAGGTTTATCACCTGAAACGTTGTGTTTAAACTTCAGCACATTAAGATGTGAAATCAATTAGTGACAGGCTGCGCTGCTTTGGACACCTACTCTGTTGTGCAGGTACTTTATGTTTTTTGTATTGCTGAATATAAGTGGTTCCAACAGAACATTGATTTGTGTATACTGTAGGAAGTGATCTCCAAAGGGGTAGAGAAAAGGCAGCGCACTGCGTTCCAATGGAAGGAAATGGATGATGGAGGCTGGATCACTAAAAAATCTTACTTTATTGAAGCAATGGCAACATTTTACAAGCAGGAATCTTGAAAGAAACCTCTTTTATTTTTGAGTATACTGTACCTGCTCCAGAGATAAGCTGATGGAAAATCCCCCCAAAATAACTGATTTGACTTGATACCTAGACTTCATAGTCTTCAACGAAGCTTTACAGATAAAAATCTATACTTATCCATTAAATTGTAATGTTTTGGTCCAGAACCCCCAAATCTTACTGATTTTAATCTTTCGTATAAATGGGGTTGTCTGGGAGCTCAATAGCTGTGACCCTTAATATTAATAACCTATGCAGAGGTGATCATACAGGGGACATAATATGATTGAAATATAATTGATCAGATTCAACAGTACATGAATAACACATTGATCCCTTGGTGAAGGTGTGATCCATTCACCTCCCCTTAGGGCATTCCTTGAAACATGTGTACTCACTGTTAGTCCCCTGTCGGTCCTCATGCATGCAACCACATTCAAAGTCCAGGAATTGAAAAAAGTGTTGTGTGGTGCACAGCAACAACACCAGGTCGTGTGGCAAATAAAAAATGAATTTATTTCAACTGCATTAAAAACGGCAAAAGTACAGCCCTCCTACGCGTTTCGTTCTTTTGACACTTTATCAAGGCCAAAAGCACGAAACGCGTAGGAGGGCTGTATTCTTGCCGTTTTTAATGCAGTTGTAATAAATTCATTTTTTATTTGCCACACGACCTGGTTTTGTTGCTGTGCACTTCACAACACTTTTTTTCAATTCCTGATTTTAATCTTTCGCAGTTGACAACTCTGAACATGCAAAATATTATTTTGGTTCATTAATAAAAAAATGTTATTGTAAATAGGAATCAGTTTTCAATGTAAATGGATTAGCAACTAGTATAATTAATTTAGTTATGAACAAAATAAAATATCGAGATCCTGATACATGACCCGTTCTAAATTACATTCTGAGTACTGTAGGTACAGTAGCTCAGAAATATGTGCATGTTTATGGAGTTACTAGGAAAGGTATGATTTGTGAATATTTAAGAAGTGTCTGCCCTTTAAAATAAATGAAGATTTCAGTTTCCATGGCTGCCCATCTGTTTATTTCTCATGTTCTCAGTGCAGTTTTCAAGTACCTATAATGGTTTTTGGGAATTCTAGTGCTTTTTCAGGTGTTTTTAGCTTCTACTGGACAAACAACATTTTGATTAGCTATGTACCAAAAGGGAAAAGAAAAACATTTATATTGTCTATTAGAAATGACTGTGCAACAATCTGTAAGGCCAACATCTATTCCATAAAGTATACAGTATAGTTGCTATACTGCAGCATGACCAGTGCAAAAAACGACAGATGTAACCAGAGTAAACATTCCACCAAATCCTGAACATGGCATGTTTCCCACAGCAGCAGAAAATCTTTTGATGGGGGCCACAGCGTTTTGCTTTTCTTTCCACGGCTCCGTAAATCGAGCTGCACCTGTGCACCAGATTTATCATAGAAAAAGGCCTATTGCTTCAAATGGGATTTACTTTTACCTACTGCTGCGACACACTTTATTCGAGCAAATACCCAGTATGTACCTGGCAGATACCTGGAATGCGCCGCTCCTCACCTCTGACAAGCCCCATTGCGTTTACCTTCCCAGCCATATTCATGCCTGGCTGACGGGCGGCTGATCTGTTAAATGATAATGATTAGGATTTAATAGGCTGCAATGCTTCGCGTGTCTACCAGATGGCATAAATTCATGAATTGTAATGCAGTATATATATATATATATATATATATATATACTGTGCAGTATTGCAGCCAGCGGGAATAAAATGCTTCAATCCCTGCCTGGAAAATAACGCAATGCACTCGGGCAGAAAACAGTCACAAACCTCAATACACCCGAGTATACCCGAATTCGTGGGACTAGCCGAGCTCGAATAAAGTGTGTCGCCAGTGTACTGTGTATTTTTACAATGTACAATTTGTACAATGTCAAATAAAATATTTACTTGCAGAAATTCATAAAGTAATATCCTTTATATAGTCAAAGAACTGTACTTCTACCATCACATAATTGAGCTGCTGCTTCTTCAGGCTTGCACCCATGATTTAAATTGTAAATAAGCAAATGGATTATATAATAAACTGTATGTGAGACTTTATGGTCTTATCATATTTATTAAAGAGGTATACTAAGGTTTTTCAGCTTTTGTTCTATTGTTTTATACATTTGTGGGGATATACAAACATTAAAGTTAAAAGAGCCCTTCTACCTTTTCTTGATAATTGTTTTTCAAGTTTTTACCCAGATTTTAGGAAGGCTTGATTTACCATCCTGATTTTTAATGAAGCAATTGGAGAAGTTGACACTGCATTGTTGACCACCAAATACGGTACTTGTTGGTAAAAAGAGATGCAAATTCCTATTTAACAAGCAAACATCTTGTCCCATATTAACTAAACATTCCTCTTAACTGTAGCATTGGGGAGGTTCGCCACATTCCCATAAAGCACACAACCTATGGTTAATTGGCATGTAATTAAAATCTGGCCCATAACATTATGGGAAAACCTTTAATAGATTTACCAGTAAAGACGGCAACACACTCTCACACTGGAGTTTTGGAACTTACATTAGTTAATTTATACAGCACACAAACTCCTTATGTTGTTGCTCTTTTCATTTTTTCACTGTAACAGCAAAGTTGATGTGGATCCATATGTATCTGATAAACATACGCTTTATGTTTCATAATACCTTTAGGTACATTTTCCAGTGTTTTGTGATTGGAAAGTCTTTACCGAAATGATGGGTAGAAACTCAGATGGTCACAATTTTTTTTAATGCTCCATTAATGTCAATTTAATGTATCCTTATCCGTAACATATATCCCAAAATGTGCTTAGCGCAAGCATGTCCTGGCCTCTTCCTTAAAAATAACGGATCGAAAAGTTTGGAATGGATCTTAGGATAAATCATATGGTAATGATCAGTTTACCTAACAACGGAGATCCTCAGACCTCCGCTAATGTTAGCACATAATAATAACACTATGATATTTAGCACCTTCCAAAAGCTGCCCTTACTCACATGCAGACCCTGATTATCATTGAGTTATTTCTTGGAATAGCCTAAACACAATGGAATGTGTGTAGGATTTAAGCCATTAATTATAAAAATGTACAGGTGTCATACAAAGATATATACAGATGTGGCCCTCCACACGGAAACCCCTCCTGCCCCGTGTGCACGAAAAGTTTGTGCACGAATCACCCGGCTTTTAAAAGCCACAGAAGATGACAGCACGCCATTGGGTGGCACAAATTCCCCTGCGGACAGCCAACGGACTGCCCACGGAGCATTCCTGGACACAAGACCGAACTGAGGGCCCATCTGTATTATGGATCATATAAATATCTGAAACACATCATAAACTATATTATGGTTTTTAGTGATTAAAGTGATATGTTTGTGTGAACTAATATGGTATATAATATAATAATTACTTTATAAAGTATGGGTGTCCAATAATGTATATCCATACATACATACCTCAACAATGTAAGTCAATGTTATTATTTTTTTAATTTGCACATTTAAAATAAATGAAGGATTCATTTATTTTAATTGTACATTAATAAAAATTGTATATTCATGAATATTGTTGCGGTATGTATGGATATATATTATTGGACACCCATACTGTATACAATCAGTATTACATTATATACCATATAATTAAGTGTAAAAGCTATATATTTCGCAATATTATAACAAGATTTGCATTAGCTTTTGGTAACACACATTAAAAGCTCCACTAATAGCACTGCCTTAATAAAGCCTTAAAGTTTGATCAATGCGCCTGTGCAGTGTATCAGTGTCTCTGAGACATGAAAATCACAGTTAATAGCGCTACTACTTTGAAGAACAGAATGTTATTTTTGCATTTCATTAGCTTTGAGGATCTCTGTTAATAAGAAGAAAAATAATGTCCGTTCCCTATTTCCGAAATGTAACGTTATTAGTTTAAAATTATCAAAGCTCAGAGGAGCTACCCCTGAGACACAAAAGGATTGACATGCGTTGCCCGCCAGCTGTGGAAGCTGCCATTGAAATAGAATAGCTACATGCAGAAAGTGGGCACAAGGATGCTTGCTACTGTATATCTACTGTATATAGAACATTTCTTGTGCTCTATCACAGTGTAGGGATACTTAGTGTAGCAGTTCTTCAAAAATCTGCCTGTTATTTTCTTTTTTTTTTAAATCTCAACTTTCCGCTATAAAAGATACAGATTTTAAATACAATCAGAATGAACAGCATAATGTCTCCCCTTCCATCAATAGCCCTAATTTAATATGCTGTGAAGCCGCTTCAGTGTGCTGGACAAAATTTTCATCCTATTCATTTTTCTGGCCTGTTCTCCAGCACTTGAAAGCAGCTTCACAGCATACTGAATAGGTACCTATCTTTCTCTCTCTCTCGTTCTCTCTGTTTCTTTCTTTCTGCATGTTCCACTCTCTCTCTCAATATGTATATATTGACTCACCTATAATGCATTATCTGTAAGGATAAGATGCTACAGGCTGTCATTTTCTTTGATGATCAGCAAATGCGCCAAGACCAGTCACGGTTCTACTAACAATTTGCTTTTAGTGTACTAATGTAAGGTTTTACATTATTATTATTTTTTACTTGGGATTTACTGTGCTTCCTTCATTCCCAGATCAGTTTTTGTACTTATATACAGGATTGTAGGAGCATTGGAAACATTTGACAATCTTTGTGCATACTGTTCACCTTTAGTATGCATTTATTAGGTATTTTTCTTTTCACTCAGAATCATAAGTGCTAAGTTGCTAAGTAGAGTACCTTCACTGCTGTTCAGCGTATTACTTATGACATAATGAACTTCGGTGAAACGTACGTCAAGGTAAGCTCCTGAGTGATTGTTTTTTAACCATGGAACTGTGAAATGCTAAAACGTATAGTGATTTTAAATAATTTGGGATTTTGGAATGCTATTTGCAACTGATCAGTGCCCGCACTAGTTTGACTACACAGCTTTTTAGCAGGGAATTCACTGGTATGTTTATTACTTGTGACATTACTGTACAGCCACACTATGAAACAATAAATGATAAAAATGCTGAGCTCCTACTATACAGTTATTATGTGCACTAGACACAATAATAATGATATGAGAAAAAAAGATGTAAAGGAATTTGAACTACCTTCCAGATGACCCTTACTTACTAATTGACTTATTTAAAAAACGTAAAAAAAAAAAAACATCAATCACCATTATTTAATCCTTTAACATGTTACGGCCATTGTGTAACTTTTGTGGTATGAAGTACAGTATGACGTATTAAGCACCTGTATAGAAAAACAAAATTAGATACATAAGGACAAATACTGTATGGGAAAATATAATAGAGTGCTGCAGGTGCGCCGACGAGTATTCTAAAACTTGCCTTGGAAAATCTGGGGCTATCACCAACAAGACCCAGGTACATGCTGGGTACATAAATTAACAGCAATTGGAAGGAGAAAGCATGTTTGTTGCCGACGCCAACCAACTAGAAGCCCATTTGAAATTGCACTCCTTGGCAATTAAAACTTAACATTTAATTATAATATAGATAAAATAGGTTCTTAACATATAGTAATTAGTATTTAACAACATATAATGTACTTATGCGGGAAGGGATGGGGAGGTGGTAGGCGGCCACAGTGTATAATAATTTATGCTATGCCTAAATACAACGGCAATAGCACCTAACAAAGATTGGCCTTAATAAAGAGTCAGTTACCGTGCTATAATTGCCCAAGGACGCTTTACCTATATTGGTGTATTGTGCGTCATGTGGTTCAGCATACCGATCAAACCAACCTATATTGATCTTGTTGCCCAAAACAGTGTACCTTAGGTAAATATAATATTTAAACTAATAGATTGTTGTTAACACTGTATGTGCAAATCAATGATAGGTTGGTGGCATGTGGATTGATTCTGCACCAAATGACATACAAAAAACACTATACACAGTAGTTAAATCAGGAAAGCTAATAATCTTATAAAAAACCAGGATTGGGCTGATACTGAGCACTCTGCTTAATTGACTAAAGCAGTAATATAATACTGTGGTATGTGGACATGCCGTCCAAATATAATCTGCACTGTGAATGTATATCCCCTGCAGGATAGCTGTACACAAAACACAATAATTGAATCACCAAACAGTACACTGGTGACCAAATGACCATGCTGGGAACATGCTGCAACATTTCAGTGACATTTCTGCAGACAGACTAATGGCCCATTGGATTAACACAGCGGGGGTCCCTGGCAGTCCCATTCAAAACATTGCAGCATGTACCCAGCATGTACCTGGGTCTTGTTGGTGATAGCCCCAGATTTTCCAAGGCAAGTTTTAGAATACTCGCCGGCGCACCTGTAACTCCCAGACAGTGTGAACACACTGTAAAAGCAGGAGCAACATAAGTAAACAAAGGGTAGGTAGCAGACCTTTATACATTAGAATATTAATACACCTTCATTACTTTAATCATACCTTTGTCATTAATTGGGTGAGCATGTTGTCAGTAGTATAACATTTCAGGACATGCAGAGCCCTTCGTCAGTTACGTAAAAATGCATACGTGTGCTACCTATCATTCTTTTCCGTTTGTTGCTTATTCATGTCTAATGATTACAATGTACACTGTGTTGTACATATAGTTTTGTAGGCACAAGTCCCTAGGGCCACTGACAGTGAAGGAGAGCTGGAACAACTGTCCCGGCAGCTCCAGGGGCCCAGTTGGCCAATTCCAGATACCGTGTAGTAAGGCTGCATATCCATATAGTAGAAAGCAGCAGGGCACGGGTTAGCTCCACACTACAGCTTGTGCAGTTTCCTTACTGTCTCAACATTTGCACTCCAACAGGAGTTGAAGCAGCAGCAGCTTCCCTTCCTCCCCCACTCACCTTGTCTGGTGCAGGAACCAACTGAATTAACTATGAGTTGAACATGCTCTCCCATTTACTCATTGTATTTTAATGTATTTTTGTTGTGCTGCAGATGCTCCTGGGAAATGTTCCTGAGTTACTGTAGTTGCCAAGTAGACATATGGCAAGTATAAGAAGGCAGCGGGCATTCCCAAATCTACCTCAAAGGATTTATTTGGTACATTGCGTTGCTCCTATGTGCTTTGATCCCAGCTGGGACCATTGTCATGGATACAAACATGGCCACAGAGCATCCCTGAAAAACCCTCCCCTTAATGATTGGTGATTGCGGTGTCACATTGGCCCAGGAGTCATTATGTTCTACCATCACATCCATGATATCACCCTCCACTGATTATCTGGTGGGGAGTGCAAATACACTTGCAATCGATGGTTGCCACAGTGCTTATGATAAAAAGGACACGCAGAATTACCACATATCTAATATTGAGGTTATAATAGCACATCCAGGCAATTGGCCAGTGATTAAGAAAGGGAGAGGACAACAGTTACAGAAGTAAGAAAGACAAGTCCAAAAAACTATATTCATATCAACATATATACATACCACTAATCGCAGTGAAATAGTTAAACAGAAGATAGTGTTCCTTGCAGGTGTGAGCAATCCCCTAACATCTCTGTATTGAGTAATATCGAGGGACACAAAATACCATTAGCGAACATTCAAAAAATAATTAAGACTTAACAAATCATTTAAGCCATGTGGTGTCACAGTGTTTAATTTAAAAATCCAGTCAGCCTCCTTTTTAACAGTAATGTTCCTCTATCTTTGCCTCCTAATGATTTAGACACTTGTTCTATCCCCATTAATCTTAATTGAGATACACATACTGTTTGTGAATGAGTTTAGAGTTTTGAATTAGACCTGTGGGTTCTGTACCTTTTTTAATTGTACTCTTGTGTTCTATAAAACGTGTCTTCAATTCTCTTATGTTTTACCTACATAAATGAGACCGCAAGGGCATTTTATTTATACCACAAAGATAGAGGGACAAATAATGTGTTGTATGATGTACATTTTATTACCCCGATGAGGGTGATTGAAAAATTATCCTGTGGTCACGTTATTACATAGTGAGCAGTTGCCATATCTCTGACAACCAGGCTTTGGTTTACGAAACTTACTTTCTTTAGAGTAGCTGTAGGCGTTATCAGCACATACAGTACTAGATCATTTTAAATATTGCGACCTGTTTTATGCGCCATTACAGGTGATTTCTCACAGCAATTTCCCCAAATGTTGTCTCTCTGTCACTCTCTCTCTATCTCTCTCTCTCTGTCATTAAGTAGCACACATCTCTCTCCCCCTATTCTCAATCTTGTCCAATTTTGACAATTCCTCCAGCATCTAACACTGATGTTGGAATTTTTAGCTCTTTGAGTTTGGCCGAGGTATTTTGTGAAATGTTATAAATAAATTGTGAAGACATTTGTGAAGACATTTGTGAAGACATTTGGACCACTTTCACACATATCTATCCCTGAACTCTAACTCCAGCCCATGATTGTTATTTATGTATATTTAGTAAACTAAACAATGCAGTTGTACAGTCTGTGAGGAGCAGGAGAAATAATTTTCCTAAGCACATTGCCATGGCAATTTAGTTATTTCTATCAGTTCCTGAGACACGCTTGAGTTTATTTTCTAACGATGGCTATAAGGGATTGGTCTATGAACATCTAGTTCCTGAACACCATCTAATCTCGTTGCAAATTAGATACTTGTGTTTCTGTGCAGACTATTTTTGTCTGTTTTAGAAACCTCATTATGTTTTTTTTTTTTTTTTTTTTTAAATACTGAAAGATACAGTTTATTAAACACCAGGTCATCCAAATAGTCTAACATAAATCCGTTTGGCCTAACCAGCATAAAGTAACCTTTACGATTTTGTTGTGTTACCTATTTTCATGTAGCATTTTATTCATGCCCTTTCTGTCTCTTTCATTCTCTTTGTGTTACATTTCTGACACATTCATTTTAATGTTCATGGTTTTTATTCTTTCATACTGTAAATATTTGTATCCATGAAAATCACAGCACCACTGTCAGTCTTATATTGTTTTGTCATTTCTTTTTTGCTGCTCCTGTTGCCTTGACACCCAGAATTTTGATTTTAAACTCAATTTTTCTAAATACTGGCTACGTTTTTAATCACTGCAATCAGTTGGTGAATATTAGCATATTGCTCTATATTTGGAAAACAATATTATCATTCCCAGCATATTTTGCAAGTGCTTCTTGAGATACAGTATATTCCTCTTATGGACCAAAATGCTAGATTTTAAGCACATTATAAAGTAACAAACTATAGTAACAAACTATAGCAAAGTTTATGCATCAAGCTCCAAAACATTTAAGATACTTCACAAATGTACTTATTTTGTAATGCATTGGCATAAAACAAAGGACATTTTTAATGTAAGACATTTTTGACACAGTGTCACGGGAGACAAGTTCTTTTAACACCTTTACCTTCAGGTATCAATTCACCAGGCAGAACAAGGGAATGGAATAATATGAGGTTTATTCAGGTGAGACCCGCAGGCACACAATGGAACACAAAATACAGAAGAATACATACTTAACTGGGGGTTTGGGGGAATTCTCTATCCTAAAGTAGGTGCAGTACACCTATTTCAGTAGGCTTACTCTGTCCACTCCAGGTCCAGAAACTTCACAGTGACTTCTTCCGGGCAGATACCTGGCTAAACCGGCTAACTGCGAGGAAGACACAAGCTGGAACTTGGCCACATACTCAGAACTTGGTATCAGCTATGCAGGCTTCTCTGACAACTCCGTGCCGAGTGCTTTGCTATTCGGAAACAAAGCACTTTTGAAAAGCCCACCAGCGCCTCACCGACTCAAGCCCGAGATCATCTGTTCTCTGACCGGCCAGTCCCCTTACATAGACCACGGTGTTCTATGTCGAACAATGAAGAGGGGCTAGCGACAAATCAGAGTTCGGATTGTAGCTGCACCAGCCAATCAGAGCCAGGGGCTCGTCTGGCTTTATGCGTCACAGGAGGGGGTGTGTTAGGATGCTGACAAGCGGGAAATTTGAACTGGCCAATGGGAATCATGCCTACTATCAACGGATTCCCAATGCGAGCCCCATACTGCTCGCTGAGTAGGCTCCAGGAGTCTTGGCAAACAAAGTGTCTCCCCACGGGGAGTCCTTTTTCCCAGACTCGGTACTTGCTCTTCCCTGCTCACCAAACGTTTGAACACCTCTCGAATTCCCTTCCCCTCTTTGATCCCTGATCTCTATGCAGACATCCTGGCTCTATTTAGATTACCAGGACTGTCTGTATAGAAATGAATATACACTTTCTAAACATATTACACTTATGGGAACATAATACATGTGGGGGAAATGAGACTAGGATACCTGGGACCGAAAATCAGAATTTTGAGGGAAACTATGTAGTCCTGAGGTAACTCACTCGGGTACCCGCAGAGCCTGTCTCCTCATCATGTACAAGTACACGACTACCGGTATCTTTGCCCCCATCCTTCTACACAGGTTTTAACTAAATTTTCAGCCAAATAATCCCCTTGAGACTCCCACTCCCGAAATCCCAGGTTTATTACAGTAAAGGAAAGGTTAGAACACAACAGGGCAGGTTTAGGATATACACACAGTGCCAATTTGACCATTACTGTGGACACACCCGCTCTCCCTATTAATGTACTAGGGGTGCACTAGAGTTAATGTAAACAGTAGTAGAAAGGATTGTGAAGTAGTTGTCCCAGAGGCTGCAGCAATACCCCAAGAACCCCGTATAGTGCACTCTCCTAAATGTAGGGATAATATATACAATAGAACAGAACTGGTCACATAATGAGATTTGAGAGATAGTAATGAATAGTTTGTATGAAATTGTAGATAACCCCTATTATTGATGGGTGTATGGACTAGTTAAAAAAATATACTTTAATAAACTCAAAATATAAAATGAAATGGGGTATACAAACACCTATAAACATACATTAATACAAAGATGGGTGTGCAAATAAGGACACCCAAGAGAGATTATGTCACTCAAATATGTACCCTCCTATTGGATTATAATGAATCACTAAAATTGTGTTCAATACTAAGGATAGGTTGACTCCTGAGGGTATTCCAATGTTTGGTTACAGATAATATGTGTGATCTGCGTCCTAGCCATTCCATGTAGTGGAATTATTGCGGAGCCCATATTCACTCCATGTGTCCAGTAGTGGCCCCCTTAGGTAGTATACTCGGGCGCAAACTTTATGAAAGTATATATTCCTAGTAGGCACTAGTAGATGCTATTACAAACTGCACCTAATAAAGACAGCGTGGGCTGTATAATAGTGCACCTATTGCTCTTCTGGTGATTAATCTTTTAATCCTCCATGTAATGCAATGGAGTAGCATTAACACCGTTGTGATGCTGGAACTTTAATTTGCCTTGGAATATATACAACACAAGTTTGTTGCCACGGATCCACTCCCTCAGTGGACAACAAAAGTACAGTAATATTACTGGATAGGTTGTAACAAGGTTTCAGGTTCACCTTGGAGTTCCCACAGATGAGTCACCATGGAACGAAACTGGTTAGTAAATATTTTAATCACTGCCTCAGTGACCACAGTATCGATTCACTGTGGAGTGTATGCAGTACAGTGGTATCTTTTGCATCATATTTAACTCTTGAATTGAAATTAATAGTCCATTGATGAGAGCCCTCGGACCACTGCCTTGATGAATGTAGTATAAATTCATCATGGAGTGCAGGCAGGCTTACAGCACAATATAGATGACCACTACTTTGGTGAACATAGTAGTCGTTCACCGCAGAGTGTAAATTTTCTGACTATATATTACACCTTAGTCCATTGCTGAGAGCCCTCGTATCACTGCCTTGGTGAATGTATAAATTCATCCTGGAGTGCAGGCAGGTTTACAGCACAGTATGAATGAACACTACTTTGGTGAACGTACTAGTCGTTCACAGCAGAGTGTAAATAGTCTGGCTATATATTGGTAGTCTAAGTCTGATATTAGTCCCTCTTTGTAATCTATTTCCAATTGGAAATTACAGTGGTCTGTGTAGAGACTGCTGGAGTTTATAATAATGCGCTGTCAGCTCCGGCAGTCTCAACACAGACCGTTGTAGTCTCCAATTGGAGATAGATTACAAAGAGTGACTAATATCAGACTTAGACTACCTGGTGGAATATATAGCCAGACCATTTACACTTTGCGGTGAACGACTACTACGTACTCCAAAGTAGTGGTCATCTATATTGTGCTGTAAGCCTGCCTGCACTCCATGATGAATTTATACTACATTCATCAAGGCAGTGGCCTGAGGGTTCTCATCAATGGACTAATAATTTCAATTCAAGTGGTAAATATGATGCAAAAGATACCACTGTACAGCATACACTCCACAGTGAATCAATATTATGGTTACTGAGGCAGTGATTGAAATATATACTTTTCAGTTTCGTTCCATGGTGACTCATCTGTGGGAACTCCAAGGTGAACCTGAAACCTTGATACAACCTATCCAGTAATATTACTTTGTTGTCCACTGAGGGAGTGGATCCATGGCAACATCTTGTATATATCCGAAGGCAAATTTAAGTTCCAGCCTCACAACGGCGTTAATGCTACTCCATTGCATTATGTGGGGGATTAAAAGATTAATCACCAGAAGAGCAATAGCTGCACTATTATACAGCCCGCGCTGTCTTTATTAGGTGCAGTTTGTAATAGCATCTACTAGTGCCTACTAGGAATATATACTTTCATAAAGTGTGCGCCCGAGCATACTACCTAAGGGGGCCACTACTGGACACATGGAGTGAACATGGGCTCCGCAATAATTCCACTACACGGAATGGCTAGGACGCAGATCACACATATTATCTGTAACCAAACATTGGAATACCCTCAGGAGTCAACCTATCCTTAGTACTGAACACAATTTTAGTGATTAATTTTAATCCAATAGGAGGGTACATATCTGAGAGACATAATCTCTCTTGGGTGTCCTTATTAGCACACCCATCTTTGTATTAATGTATGTGTATAGGTCCTGTTCTATTGTATATATTATCCCTACATATAGGAGAGTGCACTATAAAGGGTTCTTGGGGTATTGCTGCAGCCTCTGTGACAATTACTTCACAATCCTTTCTGCTACTATACACACAGTGTCCCTGGCTTATGGTGCTTCTAAGATACCAGGGACCCACGGTTTTCAGGGGTAACCAGTCGGGCTTCACCTTTATTATGAAGACTGACTACCCCTACCGTCACACGCAGATTATACAGAGGTGTTTCTACCAAGTGAAACTTGTTAGAAGAAAAATAAAAGAGGAAACAAGAAAAAACTATAACAGCTCCTCAGACTGCAAGATGCTGTACAATGGAGAAAAATAATTTAAAACGATTTAATAGATTGATTTATAGAAATACATTAAATATTAAAAATGCGTCTCTGGGCATCACCTTTTTAGGCCAAAAGAGACCACAGTTCATCATCTGACCAGAAAAAAATACTCGTAATTTTCATTTACGTTGATTACAGTATAAAAAAAAGCGGTCACAGTGTTAGGGAATAATCATTCACTGTTTTGCAATTATTATATTTTTACTGCAATTTTTATGTAGTTGCACTCAGTGAATAATGTCATTTTCAGGTTTTTTTTTTTTTACCTTTATTGCTCTCATTCAACCTGATTAAAATTGCTGGGCAATTTACATTAAATAGACAACTACAAAATCAGGTCCATGTTTTCATTACAGATAATAGCATCCATTAAACACATACTGTAGGTTAAAAAATCTTCAACTATGTAAATATCCTACAAGTCAGGATTCTAAAATTATATACTGTATATAGAACTACTGTATAAAATTATTTATATGTAGACAAATATTATGGCCAGCAGAGGGAGTCTTGGAACCAAAAAGACATTAGGCTAGTACAAAAACTGTAACCTATTGACCCCAAAGAAACATTGAAAAAATAAAATACTGTACTTGAGCCTTGATTTGGTTCAGTCCATAAACGGTTATATAGGGAAAATACATGAAATATGAGCATTCTTCAGAATATTCAGCAATTATTTTGTTCTTTTCAGAAATGCTACAGCCAACATTGAATGTGTTGTAAGCTTATGACTACTCATTTATAATTCTGACAAGAATCAAACTCGTATCTCTAAACAATAATAACAGATAAGAACAGCAAAAAATTCTACTAGACGAAATATTTAGTTAGCAACATTTTTACTATGAAATCTATGGAGCACAAAGTATGCTGACAAAATACTGTACTAGATTTTTTTCTAACTGCTTTTTCGTTTCCTTGTAAAAAAAAAAAGAAGCTGATTTCAAATTTCTCATTGCCCTGTTACTTCTACAAGTTCTAGATAGTGCTCAGAACATGTCACCTGCCCTTTCACTTGTTTCTTGTGCTGTAAATAATGTAATTCTGATTTAGTAATGCAACTTTTCTACAAAAAAATATTGAGAGAGGAGGAGAGCTACTTAATGAGAGAGAGAGACTTCTTAGCTGATAACCTAATTTGGAGTAATTGCTGTGAGAGAGTTTTTGTTTTTTCTGTATTCAATCCGCAGACGGATTTCAGTGGGAGTTTTGTAAAAATGTACTGCGGAATTCCGGGAGATATATTTGGACTGGTCCACCCATTCAGTACCTAATAGCTAGGTAACATACCTTATTTGTCTCCTTATTAATCATATCCTCGAGGCTAATTCTATGCAAAAGTAAGATTCGTTAGCAAAATGAGCACCATAACGTTACATGGACGAACGGGAATTACCGTTGCCTTAAATAATACACTGCACATGCACATTGGGAAAGAATGTTGTTAGGGAACGTTAGTATACTATACTAGGTAAAATATGATATATGTTAAAAAATATATTTTCTTTACACAGTGCCTGAACGGTGTAATTATATATTATTTTGGTTATTTCTGTCTCCTTGAAAATCACTTTCTCATATGTAGATTTATTCTGGTAAGCTCATACTTTATACCATAAAGTATTTAAACAATAGTAGGTCACATAAACATATCTAACATTCACTTTCATTATTAAACAAAATATTATAGTTTATCCCTTAAAAAAATATATATAACATTTTTATTTTTTAGACTAACATGTTACGAAAGGGGTAATTCCTACACTCAGTCCATTTATATGGGAACCACTTAAGACCTTCCCTTTTCCCCTGTAGGCTATTTGTAGACATAATTAATTATAATTATTATTATTATAATGCAATGCTCCTCAGGGTTTAGAAGTGAGTAAGGGCAGTTTTCGGTAGGCGCGAAGAAATATTGTTGCGTTATTAGCATAAGTTTAACATGAACGGAGGTCTGAGATTCTCCATTGGTAGATAAAGTGGTGCTCATTACCATATGATTTGTATATGAAGAAGCCTAAGGTACGTTAAAATGTAAGGTTCTCTTACTGTATTAAAAAAAAATGGCTGAACAACATAACGTTAGCAGCTTTGGGAAAAAACGCTACAGTTAAAATTAAATAACGCAACCTTAAAAAATTAGCAACTAAGCCTAAGGCTACACTTATAGTGCCGGCGACGGCAACGGCGACGCGACAGTCAGGCGACGGTGGCTGGAAAATCAAATAGAGATGACTTCCAGAGATCACAAACAATCCGTCGCTCTGTCGCGTCGCGCTTACTATAAGCGCACGCAACGGCGGCAATGCATTTGTTTTGCTGCAACATCGCGTCGCAGTCGCAGTCACTATAGGCGCAGCCTAAGTACTAACATATTTTTCAAATGTATGTTGTTTCACAAATTTCAGTGCTAAAAAGAAATACAAACCTTTAAAAAATGTGCATTGTAAGACTTCATACTGTACATATGATGCCTCATGTGTTATATGACATTAGTCTTGACACATCCCTCATGTTGAATACCTGATTGATACAATTTAAATGTAAACAAAATTCTGATCACTTTTTTATTTAGAACTCATAGTAGTAAATACCAATTATTAGTGTAATATTATTTCTAATAGCCATACTGTAAAAATAATACATTTTGATCATCAATACAATGCCTGCTGTGTCAAATATATATTTTTGGTTTTGATAAATAGCAATTTTATTTTGTATCTGCCCTATTATGACCCTTTTTAGGGTTTATGCCAAGTTCAACTTGATGGTTGATGCTATTTTTTTTAGCACATAGAAACTGTATTCTTTAGTGTAGAAAATGGAGTTACAGACAGCACCACCTTAAACTATGAATTACAAGCTCAATAACTATTAATTCATAGGTTCGTGGGAACATAGGGGAATCCCTAAAAAACCCTCAGGAATAACAATCCAAACAATAATAGTGAGGTCCCCGCACTTTTATTGTTTGGATTGTTATTCTTTAGTTTGGCTCACATCAGTGCACCTACTGTGCAACACAAGAAATGAAATAAAAGGGTTTTTATGCAGCTGGCACAGATCGAGAAATATGAAGTTAGTACATAGGCGCACACTAGCGCAATTGAGATTCGTTTGACACGAGCCAATTTTGCGCTGAAAAAGCTGTTTGCGATAGAGAACTTTGAGGTTAGTATATAGGCACCCACAAAACGCAATTGAAATTGAGTTTGCAGTTAGTGACACTTGTACATGTACCCCCATGGGCCATAAATTCTCCTAACTGCAAAACTGCGGCAAAATATGTGCAAAATAATTGCACCTGATCTGGTCAATTTGCTAGGATTCCTTTTATTTGATAAATACGGCACTGTTTTTTTTTTTAAACCAGTTTTGCCCAAATTAGCAGCTGTGAAACTTTTAAAAGCAAACCATATTGTACATTGTCAGTATTTCTGTATTCAAATTATTAGATTTCAGTTACTTGGTTTCACTTGATTTGCAGATGATTTTTGTGGTAATCAACACTTTTTATGGTTTTACAGTTAAACTTTCCAATGCCTGTGATGTTTCACTTGGTACATTGATAACTTGCAATCACTTTCCATGTGGTTTTATATAGAACAAACAATACATACAGTACATCATTTCGGTAGTAAATCAAGTTGGCAGTGTTATTTGAAGTATGGTAGAAAAGAAGATACCCATGTACCTCTTGGTAAATGGGTATCATAACAGAGGTGACACTTGCCTTGTCATGATTGGAGAGATATTGTAATGGAGTTTTAGTACGAATCAAATTGGAAAAATGTTTTAAATAAGGGGAACAGCTAGAATGACAGACTAGTGAGGAGTGTCAAAGCAACCGTTTTGTAAGAAAGGTTTACAGGTTTCACTCCCCAATAATTAAATGTAGGATAACCAAGTTTAATGGATAGAATACATTATATCTATATAAAACAAAAAGGAAGTGCGCACACTTCATAGTGCGTAAATGTAAAAATAACAATTTTATTAAAAACTGGACAACAATTGCCCACTCACATTCTGGAAGTAAAAATCAGGCATACAGAAATGGACAAATAACACCGGACCGGCTGGTGCAATCCCACTGCAGCCTTTTTAATCCTCTGCAGCCTGGACAGGTTGTGATCAAACTGAGGACAAAATCGTATTAACTGACCAAGTAGTATAATTGTCCGATGACTGTGATAAAAGCTCTAGAGGCTCACACGCTCCGATGCAGCTCCAGCAGTTTGTGAAAGCTTTCAGAAACAGCTCCAACTATGCAGGGAAAGCTGGCCCGCTCCTCATGTCAACAGGGAATCCTCACATCAGCCTGATATTGTGTCTTGGTGATATAAGCCCGTATAGGAAATCCCAAAGACACAAAGACACAGGCGTATAGGAAATCCCAAAGACACAAAGACACAGGCGCTCTGATATAGCACCGGCAGCCCATAGTAGACTTCAATATATCACTGGCTAGGCAGGGATGCTGACCCGCTATTACTGTAGTTGGGCCTGCCTCAGACCCACCCAGGGAGAACAAGAGTCTGCACAGAGCAGGTGGAGAAGCACCAAGGCAGCAGGACACGCTATAGAGGCAGGGTCTGCAGAAAGAAAATGTCTGAAGGGACACATGCCAGTTGCACAGGACCACTACGACAATCTGGTGAGGAAGCATGGAGCAGAAGAAATAGAGAGAGGAATGAGAGCTGAGGAAGAGAGCAGCAGTGACAGAGGAGAAGCCAAGTCCCTGCTCCAACAAGACAGGGATAGCAGATAATGGTTATGATTTAGCTAGAGCATGGAGGGCCCCGCAGAGGGGACCGGTGAGCTAAGGGCTGAGATCCAGGTTGCAGAGTAGCACAGGGATAGTAGTGTAGAGTTTTAGAAGTTGGTTCCGAGAGCATCCATGAAGTGTTTTGAAATGCCCGGATATCCTATAGAACCTTGTTTCGGAGGTATTGTAAGTCTTGTTAAAAGATCACTATCGCTTGCAACTTGGGCTGTATACTCGAAGGAATGGGACGAGTGGTATAGTTTAGGAGACAACGAGGCAAGACTTACAGTATGGTTTTAATTTTAATTTTGTTTCAAATGAGGAATTAGGGAGTGTCAGGTTCCAGTGTAGAAAGGAAGTTACAGGTTTAGCTTTCTTTTTGAAGTTAAGGGGTTAGAAGGATCTTACAAAAGAGTTTGCGATTAGATGTATGGTACGAGGTTGGAAGAAGGGATTTTGGGAGGCCCATTAAGTTTGATTTGTTTATCGGTTTAGTAGGAGTTATGGATAAAATATTTTGAAAATTTTCATCAAGTTTATTTACCGCAGGGTGTAATGAATGACCTTAGTTTGAAAGCGACCGAGTTGATACGTCTGATTTAATAGAACTTAGCTAAAATTTTAGCATTATTTGGAAAGATTGTGTTAGTATGGTCTGGAATTATTCTTAGGTGTTTTGGCACAATGCCAGAGATTGGTCCACTATTGCAGGGGTGCACAATCTTTTTCCCCTGCGCCCCCTATTGGCTTTCCCCCCCTATCGTGCCCCCCCCTCCTCCTTACTATGGCTCCGGTATTCTGTCATCCCGTTGCTATGGCAATGCGGTTTCACGTGATCCTGCGGCGTCATTTGACACTACATTGCCATGGCGACATCTGTGCCAAGGTACTGTATGTGAAGTTACAGAGGCCTTAACCGCTACCCTGGCATTTAGTTTAAATGCCTTTGGGAAATGCACGGGCCTCTGTAACCGCTGTTCCCCCAGCAGAGAATCTCGCACAAGCCCTGGGAGTACGCCCCCCAGTTTGTGCACCTCTGCGCTATTGAATGGTATGGAAGAAAGCTTAACGTGGCTGTATCTCATTTTGTTAGAAGTCTAGGAGGAGTGGTGGTTAGGAGTAAGGATTTTGAAAGAGACAACAAGGTTTTGTTGTGGGCAGATGGAGTCCATTTGACAGACATACTGTAGATATGGATATTTTAAATATAGAGTTACAGGAAGGTATAGAGAAGGCGTGGTTCCTGTGAAGTGTTGATGTTAGATGTTAAAATGTCTTTGCTCGGGTAGGATTCCTTGCCAACTGAAATGGAATGTTAAGAAATGGACAGGTGGTTTGGCCCCGGTGGCGCCTGGGAAGCAACATATTAGTTTACGGCGTGTGTTTTAACCTTTGGTTTATTTTGGTGAACGTTCCCACTTGGAAGTAATGTCAGTGGCTGGCATATAGTTTATGGGTATGTTAAATATGGTACATGTTATTGTGCTAAATTGCTGGCAAGGATGGGAAAATATTAATAAATGCTGTGGCCATTTATTAACCAAAAGTGGTGTCCATTCATTATTTGGTATTAGGTGGGATGACCTTTGGAAAGGTTATGAAGGAATCCGATGGTCATGAGCAATAAACTAATAGGATCAAATTCAGTAGAAAAGGAAAAATCATTGCAGAAAATGTTTTTGCTTCAACACATTGTATTGTATGTCTTTATTTATATAGCGCCATAAATATACATAGCGTTTCACAGTAGTAGTACATGTTGTAATCATATAAATAACAGATAATATAAATAACAGATCATGGGAATAAGTGCTTCAGACATAAGAGTAACATTAAGGAAGAGGAGCCCCTGCTCCGAGGAGCTTACAATCTAATTGGTAGGTAGGAAGAATGTATAGAGACAGTAGGAGGGAATTCTAGTAAGTGCGTCTGCTGGGGGCCAAGCTTTATGTATCATGTGTCCAGGATTAGCCACAGGGCTATTCATATGCTTCTTTAAGCAAATGTGTCTTAAGGTGGGTCTTAAAGGTGGATAGAGTTGGTGCTAGTCGGGTATTGAGGGGAAGAGCATTCCAGAGGTGCGGGGCAGTCAGTGAGAAAGGTTTAAGGCGGGAGAGAGCTTTAGATACAAAGGGGGTAGAAAGACGACATCGTTGAGAAGAACGCAAGAGTCGGGATGGTGCCTAATGAGAAATTAGGGCTGAGATGTAAGGAGGGGCAGAGGAGTGTAAAGCTTTAAAAGTGAGGAGGAGAATTAAGTGTGAGATGCGGGATTTGATAGGAAGCCAGGAGAGGGATTTCAGGAGGGGAGACGCGGAGACAGATTTAGGAAAGAGTAGAGTGATTCTGGCAGCAGCGTTAAGGATAGATTGTAGGGGAGACAGGTGAGAGGCAGGGAGGCCGGACAGCAGGAGGTTGCAGTAATCGAGACCGGAGAGAATGAGGGCCTGAGTCAGTGTTTTAGCAGACGAGTAACAGAGGAAAGGGCGTATCTTTGTGATATTGCGGAGGAAAAAGCGACAAGTTTTAGAAACATTGATAACTGAAGTCTGTCTTTGATTGTATTATGCATTTGAACACACATTCTATAAAAAAATTGCAGTGTATTCCAATAAATGAAACATCTTATTAAGAAGTATTGTCGTGTTTATTGACACACAGCGTAGTTCATTATAGCTTTGTGGATGAGGTCATATTTTCAGGTGTGAACATGGCCAAAGGGGCTATTTTCTGCATACTATTTTTGCAATTAAAATTGACATGGTTTACAAAGAAACGAATAGTTTCAAATTAGGCCGACACTGACAAAGCTACAGATATAGTAAGACTTGGGCTCTGGGGAAAGTCTGGCTACATATGTATTTAAAAAAAGCCTATTTCTCCTGCTAATCATAGCAAAAGAATTTAGAAAAACTCTCCAAAAATGCAAAACAGGTACATTTTGCTACTTCATGTTTTATTGCAAGGGAATTTTGATAAATCTTCTCCAGTACGTTTAAATGGGGATGTTTTATTGACAAATCTGGTGCAGTTTATTTGCCCCAACCCCAATACATTTAGCATTGAGATTATTAGGGAACGTATCAACGGCTCCTAATATGTTCAATGTAATACATTTTAATTGCTTGTTGCTTCAAAATATTCTAATTTCTCATATTACTTTCATTTGGTATGCAATTATTGGATACATATTGGTTATATAGCTTATTTTGATATAATGCAGCCCCTCTCTGATTAGTAATTATATGCCTCAGTGATCAGGTGATACCACTTGACTGTTTTGCTTCTTATTTGTCTACAGTACGTTATATTATTTTCTTCTGGTTTAATGTCCCATAATGCTGGTTATTGATATGGAAATGGGCTCAGTTTGATGCAATCCTCTTACATTCAAGCACAGCAAATACATTTGTGTTGTACAAATGTGAAAGTATTCATCTTCCTCTATGATTGTAGTCTTCTATCTAATATCTATCTATATTTCAGATATGTTCAATACTTAAAAAAAAAAAAAAGTGTTCCTAATATTACATATTTTTCCATTCACCATACTATATAAGCATTATTTCACCAGACCTTATTTCTGGTATTTCACGGAAAGGAAACAGCATATAGTTTGCTTCAAATTGCAAAGCCTGTATAACCAACCACGCACTGATGAGACCCAAAAGGTCAAAATCAAAACAGTTGTCTGTGAATGCTGTGAAAATCTGTATAATGTGGGAGGCATAAGCTCATAGGGGTCCATGTTAAAATTAATTTGAAGCAAAAGTTGACACTGTGTGCTCATTTGCATGTAATTTCCCAGAATCTCTAGCAACAGTGGAAGCATTGTATGCTAGGAGATAATGGTGGAAGAACTGTCTGAGATGTGAAAGTGCACACACGTGATATTTTTATCTACCAGAAAAGAACAAATGCAAGAATATATCTATTCAAATTGGTCTGCAACATAATAAGGACAAGCAATACAGATAGCTGTACATAACATAGCATGTCTTAGTAAAATGTTTGATTGACAATATATTTATTAATCGTGTCAGAAAATTGCTGCTTAAATATAGCACAGTATATTTGTGTATGAATAAGGCGATGACAAACTCAGGACATGATGGGCTTGCCAGATGTTTATTTCACCATCTTCCTTCATTAGATGCATGGTTGAGCTTACCATTGGATATTCATTGGTGTGAATGATACAATGTGGCACCAACTTATTTAGTTTGCATCTAATCTATTCTATTAGACAGCTTATTTTACGTTACCTAAGTCACTGTATAGTATATACTGTATTTATACATGACACTTGAGTCATTGGCCACAGTACAAATCTCAAAACATACACATGCTCCTTAGGTCAATAATTGCACTCAAGACAATTAAAGCCAAAATTGACTTCCGACACGATCCATATTGGAGATAACACAATGGTAGCCAAAGATATGAAACTGTAATATTTAATTTTTTCCTTATTTACAATATATGTTGATGCATGTTTCTCTATCAATCTATTTCACTTTTCGGGAATTTTTAGTTATTGCTGTCTTTTATTGTATTCATTTTTCCCTGCACAGTATCCTAAAATACTTTAGTATATCTTTAATTATTTCCATTTAAATATATAGATGATAGTACTCAGTTTAAATTAAGAAAATAAACTTCTTAACATGTCAAAGACGATGCTCCTCATACTTCCTCCCAAGCCTGGCCCTACTGACCCCTTCTATTTTACTGTTAGCAGCACTATTATACACCCAGTATCACAAGCACGCTGCCTAGGGGTCACATTTGACTCCTCCCTCACATTCACAATGTAGTCAACATCTATTGTTTTTTCCTTCTTTACATTGCGTAGTTACGCCCTTTCCTCTGTCGCTCTCCTGGTAAATCTCTAATGCAGGTCCTCATTATGTCCCTTCTGTAAGCTTCTACTGTCCCGTATTCCTGCCTCTCATTTGTCTCCACTAAAATCTATCCTAAACGCTGCTGCTAGAATCGCATAACACTTCTACTGTATATCCTTCTGAAATTCCTCTCCTTGTTTCCTATTAAATCCTATATTACTAACAAAATTATCCTCCTCTCTTTAAAGGCTATACACTCTTATGCTCCTCCTTAGGCTAAGGTCATACACTCCACTTGCTAGCGAGAGTGCGAACTCCTACTGTGCCGCGCGGCTGCAGCACAAGCAATCCCTGTTCATAGTGCTGGTGTGACCGGGGCATGGCAGGGGCGTCACGCAGCTGGTTCACCCTCATTGGATGAACCAGCTCATGTGACACTGATGTCACGCGGCAGCCATCTGAGAAGTTAAAATGTATTGTCTCCTCAAAATACTGCAGAACTACTTCGCATGCAGGCTCGCAGGCACGTGGCTAACTGCCATAGCCAATTACTGAAATGTGCATGACGTGCTCGCACGCGCACGCAGTAACTCTGACACTATAAGCTTGGCCTTACATCTCAGCCCTAATTTCTCTCTATTCACCTGCCCGTCTCTTACATTCTGCTCAAAGATGTCTTCTGGCTACCCCTTTTTGTATATTAAGCCATCTCCCACCTAAAACGTTTCTCACTCACTGCCCCACACCTTCTCTCCCTACCTTTAAGTCCCATCTTAAAACTCAACTTTTTAACAAAGAATATGGGTAGCTCCGTTTGC
This sequence comes from Ascaphus truei, assembly GCF_040206685.1. Taxonomy (NCBI): domain Eukaryota; kingdom Metazoa; phylum Chordata; class Amphibia; order Anura; family Ascaphidae; genus Ascaphus; species Ascaphus truei. Next base: position 345,056,531 of record NC_134486.1, read on the forward strand.
TGATACTATACATCTCTTATGTACTGACCTTGACACCTTGTAGACGCACTTACCAGAACACCCTCCTGCTTTGATTTATTTATAAAATATTGTACCAGGAAATAATACTGTTCTCCATACTTACCACTTTGTTTGTAAGCTCTTTGGTGTAGAGACTTCATTTTCTAATGTTACTTTTATGTCTGAATCACTTATTCCCATTTTGTGTTATATTATTAGGTCACATGTAATACTGCTGTGAAGCGCTATGTACATGGATAGTGCTGTATAATTAAACATATATACACATATTAATATGAGTAAAACAGAAAAAAAAACAATCATGTAGCACCCCTACCCCCCTCGCCCCCCCGGCTGCAGGGGGTAGGTTGTACATGGGTAGATAATGTCTTTTAGTCTGAAGCCGAGGTCCAACCTTCTCCCGTTAGGATTAGAGTGTCGGCTTCCTGGTCAAGTACCTGTGATCTCAGGTTCATTTCTGCTCAGGTTCAGGCCAAGGCGGTAAGGGAGGTGACGGTAGTTGTGATGGTGCAGGAATACATAAATATGGTGCTAGATGTCTTTTGAAACTTACAATGTTTATTGGATAGGCGAGCACATCAATCTCACTGCTGTATCACAGAGAATATCTGGGTATAGTTACTCTCATTGGTCACCATACCTCAGTATCAGTACAAAGGGTTTCCAGTTGCACAAATCTCTTTAGGACATTTGCATATTAAGCCCTTCCCAGTGAATACTTCTGATCAGGCCTTAGCTTCTAGTCCCACCTCAATTCCACACCTAGCCAGGAGTTGGGTCCCCCAACCTCCTCTGCAAAACCGGCCTCCTTTTGGTGTCCTAGTCCCTATCCCCTGTATCCAGAATTCACCATCTTGCTTACTAGGGAAGGTCTTGCACTCTGCCCTTGACTGTTCATCCCAGGAGTTTGAGACTCCCAGGCAGTCCACACATTCCCTGCTCATGCACCCTAGGTGAGGAATCAACTTGCATTTCCCTAGGTGAGGGAACAACTAAATGCCTTTTGCAGAACCTACTTAGACATACAGCAAAAGGGGCCAAACTATCCCTCCCACTCTTCTTGCAACTCAACAAGCCCAGACTTGTGCCTGTAAATACTACACTCAGCAACGGAGGAGATGTGATGTCATCAGCTAACTATTAACCCTAGCACTGCCTGCTCTTACCAGGACTTATGTGCCAGGCTGAGGGGGGAAAATAGGGAGGACGCTACACTTTCCCCCTGGTGAAAATCCTCATCGATCTCGCATGAGGCAATTATTTCGTTATAACATCTTACTAAAAAATCCCCAAACAGCAGTATTTGCAGTAACATACATCTTAGGATAACCTGATACATAATTATAGCATAGCATTGATACAATATGTATACACCTTAACTATGAACTATAGGCATCATAGACCAGTACCGTGACACAGTCTCAATACTAATGAGCAAGATCTGGCTTCATGACTATCTTACCCCAATGATCAGGAACATTAACTGAGTAGCAACACTGCCTTCCGTGCTCACCCACATATCCCACCCTATCCACGCAAGCTCGCCCTGGCAGCACCCAATTTATGGGTCCCTCCCATGCAAACTCATAATTATTGTCCTCCTTAATGGAAGGAGAGAACAGACCTTCCTCCATTTTCTGCCTACGCTGGCACATAATCTCTGCCCCCTGCTCAGCAGTATACTGGCCCTCTTCCCACCAGTGGTCCACCTGATTTCCCTTTTCCATAACTTACCGTGTCCGGTTCAGGTGTGGCACATACCCTTTAAACAGTAGGCCCCACCAATTAACACTTAATTCCCAACAGATGTTACCGACATATCACATACATTAGCAGCATTACAATGGGGTACCACGGCTATCAAAGGTGACTGGGGCCGAGGTGATAGAAACCTATACTGGTTATTTAAGTCGTGGGTCTTGTGACTGGTTTCAGGGGAAGTAACAGGGTCAGAACGGATAAGCACTTTAATGTCTTGGTCCTGCGGGGCCACAGGTGCCTCCGTGCTCGGAGCAATGACAGTGTTCTGAGTCCCAACCTGGCTAGTATCACAATAACTGTCCAAACAGGGGAGCGGTGATGAATGCCATGTAATAAAGAAAAAAACACATAGCGCAATAACGCAACAAAAAAAGTGCAAATTAAGGGGCTATAAATGTCCTACTCACAATGGAGCAGGGTTTATAGTCAAAGATCCAAACAGTGGCAAAGTCATTTCTGGATGGTGTGATGCATGTAGTCCCTTGAATCTCAAAGACAGAAGAATAGAGCCATAGTGCAGATCAACTTAGAAAATATATATTTAAAACACACACTCACAAATGGAGGCTTACACTTAGTCAGTGATCAAAAGGCAGAGTATAGCAAGCTATAATAGTAGCCAATCAGTCGCAATTTCACCGCTACTGTATCCCACACACTTCTGACCTCTCTGTGTCCATCGTCACCGTCTGACGTCACTTCCGGTCACTTTGATTCGCCCATTCGTCTCCGCTGACAGTGGGTTCTCTCTCCTCTCTCTGGATCCCACGATGAGCCACACTCTATGCGTTTCGCTGTGCAGATTGACAGCTTCCACAGGAGTCAAAATTGCTACACTCAGCAACTGAGGAGATGTGATGTCACCGGCTAACTATTAACCCTAGCACTGCCTGCTCTTACCAGGGCTTATGTGCCAGGCTGTGGGGGGGGGGGAGGAATAGTGAGGATGCTACACTCAGAATTATCTGACACTACTGTTACTTTAGAAAATGCAGATAAGGGAGGGGCATAGTGATCTTGAATACAGTGGATTTTGTACAATAATGTAGTAGACAATTGTCTGATACTCATTTTGATATTAACTTGGATACTGATCTCACAAAGGCAAAAAACAAAACTTGGTGTTTTTTTGTTTGTTTTTTACAAGATTGTCTGACAAAAAAAATAGATACATTTTCTCACTGTCCCGTTTCCTAGAATAACTGTGTTTAATACAATGCCAAAATTACACAAAGAAATCATCCCTCCAACACGGCGCCCAATAGTCTTAGGCATATGTTAAAACATTTTTCAAAATTTGGGGCAAAGAATTTGACACCTAAGGGCCTTCTTACCTTGGGGTAGCTTCGATAACCAACTTATCGAGGATTTTGAGCAGCTATTGCAAAATGTTGCTAGATAGCTATTCAGAAAGCCTCGATAAGTTGGTTAAATCAGGCGGGGAAAGTATTTTCTCATGATTTCTGGCTCCTGGCCAAACACATCACACGCGAGCTGTCAAGAAGCCCAAACTCGCAATTTTAATAAAATCAAATTCTCTGAGAATAGAATATATTAAAACGACAACTGGAGCAGGTGATCAATACAAAATGTTATTATGCTCTGAGATATTCTGGATACAAGAACTGAGGGATGTGTCTACATGGGATTGTAACCGAGAATGTGATTTCAGTGTGTTTCTGTAAATAGTTCATATGTTTTTAATTAAAAATTCAGGTTTCTAAATATACTCAAATTTGAGTTGCTGTATTCCTTTTGAAAATCGGGTCTGTGAACACTGAAACCAGTCAGACGGCCATTGTGCTTTTATTATGAAGAAAGACATATTATTTTACAAATTCCTGCATTCAAAGGAGATTGTGAGCTATTACAAAGTCTTTCAATTCTTCTTATTGGGATATTGTGACGGAGCTGCCTGTAGGGGACGTCAGTAAAACATCCACATGATGTACTTGTGGTTAAACAAGCCCTGGGGAGGTTATTTATAACACAAGTAAACATAAATCATTTGCTACACCATCCTTTAAGCCAAAACAACATAAAATAAAGCCTACTCCACCTTGGGGAGAATTACTACACAGGACAGGGCCATAACTAATCAACTGGCTAGCTATGCCAGTTACTAGTCTAAAACAACATAGATATGTCTGGGAACAATATAAAGTTCTTATCTATCTGATGCTAGATAGGACTCCCCAGTCTCTCCAGGCACCCTTCTGTGGCAGGCGATGGAGTCGCTCTGTTCCCAGGAAGTACCTCTGGTCCGCTCCTGTCCTGTGTCTTTACAGGCTTGTTGTTAGTGTGGGGTTTTTGGGTCACTTCTGTTCCCTGAAAAATCTCTCTATTAACAAGAAGCTTGGGTCCCTGCAAACTTGGAGCTTGGTGCTGACTTTAGGTTCTAGCCAGTCCCAGTCAATCCTCCTGTGACCCTCCTCTTTTTCTTTGTAGGAACCCTGACAGGCAGTGACTTCCTGCCTTTTAAACCCTGCTCAATCAGGAGTTCCCTTGAAAAAGCTTAAAGCTGAAACTAGGGCCTGATTTCCTGAGAGAACAGAGAAACTTTAAGTCTTCACTCTCCCACAGATACGTTAGGTGATGAAGGTTCCGATCCATCTTGTATAGAGTGCCCTGCGACTAGAGTACTTCAGGAGTAATTAGTACTATATTTGGACCTACAGTAGTGAACTTATGCAGCTGAAGTAGGCATTAACAATGTTTTTAGTACAGCAATAAAAAAACTGTTTAGTTTAGACTAGCATTTTCCAACTATTTATTATCATTGTATATACTGTAGACCATTTTATTTACAAACATACTCAAGTCAGTGAATTACATTTAAATCTTTAGACTTGCAAAGTTTTATTTTGCAAAAAAAGCAACTGTGCTTCAATCTGTCCCTTTGTCTGCACTATTACATATAGTTTTCCGTAGTTAGGACAATGAAATAAGTTAATTATATAAATAAGGGATCTGAATAATTGCCTCGCTTTTTCAAGCAAAGCATTTGATGGCTTCATGTGTTAAAGCATTGCACTTCACAAGATCAGATACTGTACATATCAAAGTGTGTGCAGATAAGCAGGAAGTGTAAGCTTTAGTTAAGTAATAAGCAAAACAGTAAGATGTCAAGTTAATAACATGCTTAATGAAAGCACATTTTCAAGCAACCATATAAAATACTTTATTCCTCCTTATTTTTGATTAAAAGTATTTTAGACATAAATAAATATTTAAACAAGTACTATATAAAAATAATAAACATGCATATGTTGATACAAAACTCAAAATGTCATTTCCCAAGTTATGGTTATTTTATAATATTGTCCCCAGATTAGATAGAGTTTACGGAACCCAGTGAGGATTGGAGAATCACATCAGGATGCTTTTTAAGATAAAATACTACGTAGACACAAGTAAAAGTCACGAATGAGCTCAAAAGCTCAAGACTGTCACCACCAATGCAACCCTGACACCACTGAGAGAAAGAAGCATTTATGTATTTACAAACATGTTGGTGATGGCAGACAATGAGAATGCGGAAGTCCACAAACACCATGTGTCACATAATTTATCCCCCATTTTCTCAAGAAGTTTCAAGTGATAAAATATGTAGAGGATTTGATCAACTTCATGCTACCGCTGAACTATGTCACCCTGAAAGTCTACTAAGGATTACTAGTGTACTGTAAAATGTGGTGGATAAGAAATTTGAAACACCATTCATCACAATATTTAATAATGGGAGAACGAGTGGCTCAGTGAGTAAAGACACTGACTGGCACTGGGTTTGAAGCAGGGGAGCCTGCACAATTCCTGGTGTCAGCTCTTTGTGACCTTGGGCAAGTCACTTTATCTCCCTGTGCCTCAGGCACCAAAAACATAGATTGTAAACTCCATGGGGCACGGACTGTGTCTGAAAAATGTCTCTAAAGTGCTATGTAAAACTAGCAGCGCTAAGTGAATATTAAAAAAATCCAAACACGTGAGCAATTCCTAATGTAATCTACAGTATATGAAAGTGTGTAATGATTAGGGATAATTCCCTTTATCAACAAAGCCTGCTCTTACCAGGACTTATGTGCCAGGCTGAGGGGGGAAAATAGGGAGGACGCTACACTTTCCCCCTGGTGAAAATCCTCATCGATCTCGCATGAGGCAATTATTTCGTTATAACATCTTACTAAAAAATCCCCAAACAGCAGTATTTGCAGTAACATACATCTTAGGATAACCTGATACATAATTATAGCATAGCATTGATACAATATGTATACACCTTAACTATGAACTATAGGCATCATAGACCAGTACCGTGACACAGTCTCAATACTAATGAGCAAGATCTGGCTTCATGACTATCTTACCCCAATGATCAGGAACATTAACTGAGTAGCAACACTGCCTTCCGTGCTCACCCACATATCCCACCCTATCCACGCAAGCTCGCCCTGGCAGCACCCAATTTATGGGTCCCTCCCATGCAAACTCATAATTATTGTCCTCCTTAATGGAAGGAGAGAACAGACCTTCCTCCATTTTCTGCCTACGCTGGCACATAATCTCTGCCCCCTGCTCAGCAGTATACTGGCCCTCTTCCCACCAGTGGTCCACCTGATTTCCCTTTTCCATAACTTACCGTGTCCGGTTCAGGTGTGGCACATACCCTTTAAACAGTAGGCCCCACCAATTAACACTTAATTCCCAACAGATGTTACCGACATATCACATACATTAGCAGCATTACAATGGGGTACCACGGCTATCAAAGGTGACTGGGGCCGAGGTGATAGAAACCTATACTGGTTATTTAAGTCGTGGGTCTTGTGACTGGTTTCAGGGGAAGTAACAGGGTCAGAACGGATAAGCACTTTAATGTCTTGGTCCTGCGGGGCCACAGGTGCCTCCGTGCTCGGAGCAATGACAGTGTTCTGAGTCCCAACCTGGCTAGTATCACAATAACTGTCCAAACAGGGGAGCGGTGATGAATGCCATGTAATAAAGAAAAAAACACATAGCGCAATAACGCAACAAAAAAAGTGCAAATTAAGGGGCTATAAATGTCCTACTCACAATGGAGCAGGGTTTATAGTCAAAGATCCAAACAGTGGCAAAGTCATTTCTGGATGGTGTGATGCATGTAGTCCCTTGAATCTCAAAGACAGAAGAATAGAGCCATAGTGCAGATCAACTTAGAAAATATATATTTAAAACACACACTCACAAATGGAGGCTTACACTTAGTCAGTGATCAAAAGGCAGAGTATAGCAAGCTATAATAGTAGCCAATCAGTCGCAATTTCACCGCTACTGTATCCCACACACTTCTGACCTCTCTGTGTCCATCGTCACCGTCTGACGTCACTTCCGGTCACTTTGATTCGCCCATTCGTCTCCGCTGACAGTGGGTTCTCTCTCCTCTCTCTGGATCCCACGATGAGCCACACTCTATGCGTTTCGCTGTGCAGATTGACAGCTTCCACAGGAGTCAAAATTGCTACACTCAGCAACTGAGGAGATGTGATGTCACCGGCTAACTATTAACCCTAGCACTGCCTGCTCTTACCAGGGCTTATGTGCCAGGCTGTGGGGGGGGGGGAGGAATAGTGAGGATGCTACACTCAGAATTATCTGACACTACTGTTACTTTAGAAAATGCAGATAAGGGAGGGGCATAGTGATCTTGAATACAGTGGATTTTGTACAATAATGTAGTAGACAATTGTCTGATACTCATTTTGATATTAACTTGGATACTGATCTCACAAAGGCAAAAAACAAAACTTGGTGTTTTTTTGTTTGTTTTTTACAAGATTGTCTGACAAAAAAAATAGATACATTTTCTCACTGTCCCGTTTCCTAGAATAACTGTGTTTAATACAATGCCAAAATTACACAAAGAAATCATCCCTCCAACACGGCGCCCAATAGTCTTAGGCATATGTTAAAACATTTTTCAAAATTTGGGGCAAAGAATTTGACACCTAAGGGCCTTCTTACCTTGGGGTAGCTTCGATAACCAACTTATCGAGGATTTTGAGCAGCTATTGCAAAATGTTGCTAGATAGCTATTCAGAAAGCCTCGATAAGTTGGTTAAATCAGGCGGGGAAAGTATTTTCTCATGATTTCTGGCTCCTGGCCAAACACATCACACGCGAGCTGTCAAGAAGCCCAAACTCGCAATTTTAATAAAATCAAATTCTCTGAGAATAGAATATATTAAAACGACAACTGGAGCAGGTGATCAATACAAAATGTTATTATGCTCTGAGATATTCTGGATACAAGAACTGAGGGATGTGTCTACATGGGATTGTAACCGAGAATGTGATTTCAGTGTGTTTCTGTAAATAGTTCATATGTTTTTAATTAAAAATTCAGGTTTCTAAATATACTCAAATTTGAGTTGCTGTATTCCTTTTGAAAATCGGGTCTGTGAACACTGAAACCAGTCAGACGGCCATTGTGCTTTTATTATGAAGAAAGACATATTATTTTACAAATTCCTGCATTCAAAGGAGATTGTGAGCTATTACAAAGTCTTTCAATTCTTCTTATTGGGATATTGTGACGGAGCTGCCTGTAGGGGACGTCAGTAAAACATCCACATGATGTACTTGTGGTTAAACAAGCCCTGGGGAGGTTATTTATAACACAAGTAAACATAAATCATTTGCTACACCATCCTTTAAGCCAAAACAACATAAAATAAAGCCTACTCCACCTTGGGGAGAATTACTACACAGGACAGGGCCATAACTAATCAACTGGCTAGCTATGCCAGTTACTAGTCTAAAACAACATAGATATGTCTGGGAACAATATAAAGTTCTTATCTATCTGATGCTAGATAGGACTCCCCAGTCTCTCCAGGCACCCTTCTGTGGCAGGCGATGGAGTCGCTCTGTTCCCAGGAAGTACCTCTGGTCCGCTCCTGTCCTGTGTCTTTACAGGCTTGTTGTTAGTGTGGGGTTTTTGGGTCACTTCTGTTCCCTGAAAAATCTCTCTATTAACAAGAAGCTTGGGTCCCTGCAAACTTGGAGCTTGGTGCTGACTTTAGGTTCTAGCCAGTCCCAGTCAATCCTCCTGTGACCCTCCTCTTTTTCTTTGTAGGAACCCTGACAGGCAGTGACTTCCTGCCTTTTAAACCCTGCTCAATCAGGAGTTCCCTTGAAAAAGCTTAAAGCTGAAACTAGGGCCTGATTTCCTGAGAGAACAGAGAAACTTTAAGTCTTCACTCTCCCACAGATACGTTAGGTGATGAAGGTTCCGATCCATCTTGTATAGAGTGCCCTGCGACTAGAGTACTTCAGGAGTAATTAGTACTATATTTGGACCTACAGTAGTGAACTTATGCAGCTGAAGTAGGCATTAACAATGTTTTTAGTACAGCAATAAAAAAACTGTTTAGTTTAGACTAGCATTTTCCAACTATTTATTATCATTGTATATACTGTAGACCATTTTATTTACAAACATACTCAAGTCAGTGAATTACATTTAAATCTTTAGACTTGCAAAGTTTTATTTTGCAAAAAAAGCAACTGTGCTTCAATCTGTCCCTTTGTCTGCACTATTACATATAGTTTTCCGTAGTTAGGACAATGAAATAAGTTAATTATATAAATAAGGGATCTGAATAATTGCCTCGCTTTTTCAAGCAAAGCATTTGATGGCTTCATGTGTTAAAGCATTGCACTTCACAAGATCAGATACTGTACATATCAAAGTGTGTGCAGATAAGCAGGAAGTGTAAGCTTTAGTTAAGTAATAAGCAAAACAGTAAGATGTCAAGTTAATAACATGCTTAATGAAAGCACATTTTCAAGCAACCATATAAAATACTTTATTCCTCCTTATTTTTGATTAAAAGTATTTTAGACATAAATAAATATTTAAACAAGTACTATATAAAAATAATAAACATGCATATGTTGATACAAAACTCAAAATGTCATTTCCCAAGTTATGGTTATTTTATAATATTGTCCCCAGATTAGATAGAGTTTACGGAACCCAGTGAGGATTGGAGAATCACATCAGGATGCTTTTTAAGATAAAATACTACGTAGACACAAGTAAAAGTCACGAATGAGCTCAAAAGCTCAAGACTGTCACCACCAATGCAACCCTGACACCACTGAGAGAAAGAAGCATTTATGTATTTACAAACATGTTGGTGATGGCAGACAATGAGAATGCGGAAGTCCACAAACACCATGTGTCACATAATTTATCCCCCATTTTCTCAAGAAGTTTCAAGTGATAAAATATGTAGAGGATTTGATCAACTTCATGCTACCGCTGAACTATGTCACCCTGAAAGTCTACTACGGATTACTAGTGTACTGTAAAATGTGGTGGATAAGAAATTTGAAACACCATTCATCACAATATTTAATAATGGGAGAACGAGTGGCTCAGTGAGTAAAGACACTGACTGGCACTGGGTTTGAAGCAGGGGAGCCTGCACAATTCCTGGTGTCAGCTCTTTGTGACCTTGGGCAAGTCACTTTATCTCCCTGTGCCTCAGGCACCAAAAACATAGATTGTAAACTCCATGGGGCACGGACTGTGTCTGAAAAATGTCTCTAAAGTGCTATGTAAAACTAGCAGCGCTAAGTGAATATTAAAAAAATCCAAACACGTGAGCAATTCCTAATGTAATCTACAGTATATGAAAGTGTGTAATGATTAGGGATAATTCCCTTTATCAACAATGAAATACTAATGGTTGGCTTGGAGGTAAACCCCAAGGGTGTTATAGATGTAGGAACTGCATCATGTGAATTTGTGGATATGGGTAATAAAACATTACAATCACATGCAAAGTCACGAGACAAGAAGTAAAAATGAAGCAGTTCATTAAATGCCTCGCCACTTATGTGGTCTATATGCTGGAATGTCCTTGTGGCATCCAGAATATAGGTCGGACTAAAACACCCTTTAAAATAAGATTGCAGGAACAGAAACATCAAAATAGGTTTCATGAAGCATACTGTGTCTCGACATTTCTCCATGCATCACAATTGTAATCCAGTAGGATTTAGAGCGAAAGCTATCAAACATGTCAAAATGGGAGTTAGGAGGTAATAGGCTTGGTTAAGTCTCCAAAAGAGAGACTTTCTGGATTTTTCAGATGAAAAGTCTCACACCGCTAGGTCTAAATGAAGAAATAGATCTGAACCCTTTTATACAGGACTTGTTCATCACATTGGTACTAATGATATCTGTGCCCATGTGGCTCAAAGTCTTATATTGTAGGTCTGTATGGCCATATTTACAACTAGGAGGTTCCTGATAGTGATATATTTTGTTATTTCCTCTATATTAGAATGTTGTTCCTGATTGTTATGCTGGATTCTGTTCATGCTGAACGTGAATGTACTCATCTCTCCGGTCAACTATATTATTATCTACTCTCTTTGATTTATATTTTATTAATGTTTTGGATGCAGGCACCTTAGATATGTCTTCCCCTCTCTATTTACAAATAGCGATTTAGTTTTATAGAGTACATGGTTTCCTTTTCCTATGTATAAGATAATATAGAGGTCTGCGCCTTAATTTGTATTACACTACAGCTATATTTAAATATAAGTAGCATTATTCATGGATATATGTTCTCTTTTCTTTACTGATAGCGGTGCATTATCATATTGTTCTCTATAGATTTTCCCCCTCTAAAGATTGATCAAGATAAGGGTTGTTCCCTTATCTTTATTGTATTCCATTCTGAAAATACAACCACAGTACATCTAAATATAGGCAACTTTATCTCCAGATATGTCCTCTTCTCCTTACTGACAGAGGTGTATTATCATAGTGCTCACTATAGATCATATTGTTGTTACCCTTTATAGATCAGACAAGATTATGTATGTATATCTTTATTTATATAGCGCCATTAATGTACATAGCGCATCACAGTAGTAATGGTTTGTTCCCTAATCGTTAGTGTACTGCATTTGTATTTACATAACATTATTCAGTAGTGGATAGTTTTTATTCCATCTGCTTTTTTTCCCTGTGCTTATTTGGCATTTTTATGTACAGGTATATCAAAGATTAACTCCAATAATCTTTGCTCCTTTGTTTGGAAACAGTTGTACTCTAGTAGTTAATTGATTCAATAACAACTCTGTAGCTATGTCTCCTATTACAACAGGCAGCTTTGAAATTGGCTACACTAATTAAAAGTCTCCAATGAGTTACAAACTCTCTGTGGTATTTTAAATATTCCTCTGACATTTACCCACATAGCAGGAACCTCTTTGTATTTGAAACAGACGTGTGAGATTTGGTTCCTTTTTTCATGGGTACCTGCAATAATGTGTAAGGTTATTTTTATATACAGTACTGTAGTTATGTGTTCATGTGGTTATGTGTATTTTTTTTAATATTTATATATTTATTGTTGTTACAGTATATGATTTTCATTTATGTGAAAAAGAAAGTACACCCTCTTTGAATTCCATGGATTTACATATCAGGACATAATAACTATCATCTGTTCCTTAGCAGGTCTTAAAATTAGGTAAATACAACCTCAGATGAACAACAACACATGACATATTACACCGTGTCATGATTTATTTAACAAAAATAAAGCCAAAATGGAGAAGCCATGTGTGATAAAATAAGTATACCTTATGATTCAATAGCTGTAGAACCACCTTTAGCACCAAAAACTTGAAGTAATCGTTTTCTGTATGACTTTATCAGCCACTCACATCGTTGTGGAGGAATTTTGGCCCACTCTTCTTTACAACGTTGCTTCAGTCCATTGAGGTTTGTGGGCATTTGTTTATGCACAGCTCTCTTAAGGTCCCGCCACAGCATTTCAATCAGGTGGAGGTCTGGACTTTGACTGGGCCATTGCAACACCTTGATTCTTTTCTTTTTCAGCCATTCTGTTGTAGATTTGCTGGTGTACTTGGGATCATTGTCCTCTTGCATGACCCAATTTCGACCAAGCTTTAGCTGTCGGACAGATGGCCTCACATTTGACTCTAGAATACTTTGGTATACAGAGGAGTTCATGGTCGACTCAATGACTGCAAGGTTCTCAGGTCCTGTGGCTACAAAACAAGTCCAAATCATCACCCCTCCACCACCGTGCTTGACAATTGATATGAGGTGTTTGTGCTGATATGCTGTGTTTGGTTTTCACCAAATGTGGCGCTGTGCATTATGGCCAAACATCTCCACTTTGGTCTCGTCTGTCCAAAGGACATTATTCCAGAAGTCTTGTGGTTTGTTCAGATGCAACTTTGCAAACCTAAGCCGTGGTGCCATGTTCTTATTAGAGAGAAGAGGCTTTCTCCTGGCAACCCTTCCAAACAAACCATACTTATTCAGTCTTTTTCTAATTGTATTGTCATGAACTTTTATCACACGATCCAGGGAGAGCATAAGGGAAAAAACACATAAAAAGAGAAAATCTAAGTGCAGATGTAGGTCCAGTGCTAGGAATAATCCCTATTCAATCTTGGCTCCTATGTCTGTCCTACTCACAAGAGATAAGAGGTTTTCAGGCAGTGTAGATCAATTAACGGATGGTGGGAAGAGAACCAATGGCTGAGCTGTCTCCTCTCTTTTAAACTTTCGCAAAGTAGTGGATAGGATTCTAATGCTGAAGCAAGCCTTCCAGTCATAGTGATCTAGCTTGGAGGAAGCAGAGTACGTCCCCATTGGGAGTGGAAAGCTAGTTACCTATTCCATGAAAGAGTCACACGGATCTTCCATCCGTTCTGGGGATGCAACAAGGTTGAGTACAACTAAAAGGTGTTTCCTTTCCTCCCCATGGGATCATCTGCTACCATGCTTGGAGCAGTAGCACAGACGGACATGGGCAGGAGTAGACTATGAAGATTCTTGAATTTCCATCTGAGCTACACACTCTAGTGATAAAGATCTGATTTCCTGTATGGGTAGTACTGTTTTTATTTTATTTTTTTACCCCAAGTAAACGTTATTACACTATTGAGTGTCCCCACACTTTTCTCTCTCTGTGTTTTGGGAGAGGGAGAGGGAAAGGGGTGAATCCACAGCACTCACGTGTTAAAAAAAAAATATTTTTTAATCAAAAATCAACAGGCACTCAAACAAACTCCAGAGCGACGTACGTTTCAGACCCCTAGGTCTTTTCCTGTTTTTGGAGCCATTTGATTATACTGTGTAATAAATTATATACGATGTTTAAACTCAGTTGATTGCTGACTATTTTTATATTCTAATAATGTTGACCTATCAATCTGTTCTACAGACCATGTGACTGCGTAATGCTAAAGACCCCAACAGTAGGATAAATGAATGAATGAATAACCAGATACTTGTAGGGGGACCACTAAACATAAACTTGATAGAAGACAGGTACTGGGTTGCAGACCCGGATGGTAAGCTCACTAATAAGTGACGCTGTTGTTAACAATAACACCAGGAAGATTGAGCATAATAACACCCTATAACGTACCAATTGTCTAAATAAAGTCCTGAACAGGAAAACATGTAGCAAGCAATTGACTCACTCTGAGTGCTGCACAGTCCATGCGATCCAAAGATGAGGGGTCAACAGGTGTGCTTCCGTCCAAGGGGTAGGCTAGTAGAGAAGGAGAAAAACTGGAAGAGCACTACTGTAGGTATCAAAAAAGTAGAAAGGAGGGTGCGTATCCCATAAAAAGATTATTTATTGGTCATGGAAAACAGGGCAATGGAGAGCCCTACCTGTATCACAAGGTATTGAGAAAGCGCTCTGTGAAGCGTGAAACGTTGGTAGGGCTCTCCATTGCCCTGTTTTTCCATGACCAATAAATAATCTTTTTATGGGATACGCACCCTCCTTTCTACTTTTTTGATACCTACAGTATTGCTTTTCCAGTTTTTCTCCTTCTGTGCTTGTACCAACGCATTATCTAATTGGCTTGCAGAGTATTTCCTATCAATGAACTTGTTTTTCAGCTCGTTGGCCTACGGTAGAACCGTAATTGTACTAAATGGACTAAATATGGACTTTGAGTTGGGAGTATTTATTGAAAACTAACCACACATTTTGGGACTGGTTTTCTCTCTCCGTTACCCTGCTTGATCAAAAAAAGGGGGAATAAATATCTCTCCAGTAATGTTTAAAGAACAGGTTCTTGAAAGGAATTGTATGTACTGTATATATTTTCTGCCTCTTCTTTCCCCCATACATTGATTGCATAATGTGCTGTCGTTGTTTCTTTATATATAGATTCCTCCGGCAGCCATTATGTGTTTATTCCATGCATCAGTTTGTATTTTTATTCTAAAGGGTAATATGTACTTGTAATGTCATATTTAGTACTGCTGCTATATGTGTTTGTTATTGCTGCATGGTAATTGTATTGTTAATGTCCATTTGGTTAATGTTCATGTCGTGTAAGCATTTGTTATTTTTTTGAGGGTTGTATTTTTAAGTCATTTGATTGATCGCATTTGAACCAATCAAAGCCGCTGAATGGGTACAAGTAGTAGCACCTACAGTATCAGACATCGTTATACCCCTGAGGAAGTGACACACACGAAACACGTAGGGTCAGAGGTTACGGCTATTCCTGGGGAGGCGCATGTGCAGTATCGCAAGTTTGGTACATATATCCAATCCTACAGGAGTGGCTTCTTTCCCCCAGCGTGTGCATTCACTGTGTGATAATAGCAAACGGAGTGCACGGGCGATATACAGTAGTGACAGGTCTGCAGACATCCCCCCCCACAATGGAGGAGAGAGCAGTAGCTGTTTTGACACAGTGGGATTTGCTAGCTTGATTTGAACTGCCTTGTTGTGAGTAGGATTCTGGTTTTACCACCAGATCATCTTACTTGCACCATCTCCATTTTATGGAACTTTGTTGTCCTTTTATTATCTATTTTAATAAATTAGCTTAACTGTTATACAACCTTGTTTGTTTTTGTGTTGTATGTTGTTTGTTGCTGGAGTTTAATGTTTCTTTGTTTTTGTTAGTGTTGTGTGTTTTTATCTAGCAGTATACACTATGATTTTTCTTTGTATTTAATTTCACATATCACGTGATGTCATCCACGGAGCCATCAAGTCAGTCCAGTGTACAGGATTGGATTACCCTAAAATGTACTCCAAAACTATTTATTAGTACAGTTGGACATTTATTGGAATTTTACTTTGAGGCGCGGGTTTGTATCTATCTTTTTGTACCCACTTCTTGATACAAAGATCCCCATATATCTAGTTTTACAAAATTGGTAACCAGATTTTTTTATTTTTTATTTGTTTCAGTTGGAGACATATAATAAGGTGTATTAAGCACACGTACACACTCATGTGCAGTTACTTTTAACAAATATTTCACTAAATGCATGTTGGGTATGTTGCTTAGCTCCTCCAGTTTTCATTAAAACAAAAATGTAAGGATGTGTACACATACTGTACATATCAGGCACACTATGTTATACTAGTAATGTGTAAAAAGTGTGTTATATTAAGGTACATAAGAAGAGTTGACATATTGATTTAAAATCCTTTTTTTACATTTGGCATTCCCTAATGGTTACTATGGAAGCACATTCTTATCTGTGTTTCTTGATTTTGTTTGTCTTTCAATTTTTGGGCACTAAAGGTCTCAACGGCTACAAATCAAGTGCTGATAATTTTCCTAGCAAGTGTTTTGTATTTGATGCTGATGGTAGAGACATAAGTTAGGACAATTTGATATGCTGACCCCAGGTTGTACCATAATGTCAGTCCTTAGCTGGTAGTAAAAACCAGGGCATACTTCAGTCTTATCAAGCTTAAGAACGAGTGCTTTATTTACTTCACCTTTTTTATTTCCTCTGCTCGGGAATGGTCCTAAAACTTGCATAAATTATATTTATGTTGTATAATCTTTAAGAAGTTTGAAAAAAAAAAAGGCTAAAATTAAGTCAAATAGAGTTGTGCAGTTTTGTGGGAGAAAGTGTGTGCATTCAGTTACAGTACTGTAGATAATTGCGTATGAAAAACACAGCTCCAGCAATAAATAAATTATTATTATTTTCAACTTCATGTTGTGTCAATTTATGTAACAATTCATATAAGTGGAATCACTTTATTTTCTGGGACTTTAATTTCCCTGTGTCCCTTGATAAATAACCTGTATTATGTGTAAATTGTTTTAATTTGTTCTTGTTAGAGAATGTCTATGACACCATTGAGTAAGTGGCTTTAGCAATCTATATTCACAGACATCTTTACTATGTCTAACATAATATTTTACATACTGCTGCACTTTCATGTTGATTTAATGTGCCTGTCCCTTTTGGGGTTTTCTTTCTACATTATCATAAATTATATGTATCATTTGGCATTCTTTTGTTAATGCGCATTAACATCTCATGGTGGACTTGGCCTCAAATTGAACCATGGAATAAAGCTATATTAATTAAGCATGCCAGACTGTAAGTTAAATTAATGGTACAGGTTTGCTGAAAGTTGAGCACCTTTTTTCAGTTTGAACCTGAACTCACATCAATTACCAACACTTCAATTATGCTGATTGGAAGGGCAATTTGTTTCTCATGCTCAATCAGAGATCTAAATATACTATGACATAAATACTTTTTACCAATTGAGTTAAAAGGACTATTTCTGGGACACAAAAGGTTAAATCCACATATTTCATTAAATCTGGGCTACTAACGTGACATTACCTAAATAGGTAATGACCATTAGTTTTCCACAGTATAACAGGTATTCTCAAAGCTAATGATATGAAAAAACAATGTAAAGTAGGCAAACTAGAATCATTACGCTAGCTGTACTGTATTAACATGGGATTTTCATTGCACAGAGACGAGTTAACCAATACACTGAACATGCACATTGACTAAACTGTTATTTCTGTTCCAATTAATGCACATGCGTTAAAGACACGTTACACATGTATGTTGCGTAAACCAGGAGAGCCTAAGAGCTCCCTCAATCCTCAGCAGCCCTGCAGTATCAAGTCAGTCCCTATCCACATCAGCAGTCTTCTTGGTGCTGGCCACTCCACCTCCTCCGCCATCTTCTGGGGAGCCACCTAAGCCATCTCCAGAATTACTGGTCCATCCAGATTGAGGTGTCCCAGGCTTCGCACTAGGGAGTCCAATATATATATATATATATATATTAAACAGTGTTTTATTGCATTTTCAGAGAATTCACCGCCAGTGTAAGGAGGACAACTTTACGGCTGCAAAAATTAAGCAATGTTTTGGGCCCGAACTATCCTTTGTCAGACTGTCTAAAAAAGGGCACCTGCCCACCAGCCTTTAATAATGTCTTTGAGAAAGATGCCAGGGTAGTATTGTACCTCACACTGATAAGAGTACCTTAGACCAGTGGGGATCAACTCCAGTCCTCAAGACCCTCCAACAGGACAGATTTTAATGATATCCCAGCTTCAGCACAGGTATCGTAATCAGTTGCTCAGTCAAAGGCTGAACAACTGATTGAGTCATCTGTTGTCATGGGAGACCAGGTGTTTACACCCTTTTTACCGGGATCATTCACTGAGCAAAAAAAGTTAGTAAAACAAATTGTAATTTAATTCCTTGAAATAGACATACACACAGTGATTACAAAATACAGAAGAAAACACACTTACTGGGGGTCTGGGCTACAAAACTGGACTTTCCTAGTTAAAATAGAACATAAACAAAGATTTTAGGTTGACCAGGCCAGAAATATCCTGGAAATCAAATCGGCATGAAGTTCCTGCTGCCACTGCACTCTTTCTTCCGGAGATGCTGAAATCCCTTGACCGGGAGTTAGTCCCAAACGTCCTGGAACTGTTTTGGGCCTGCAATTCTAGCTGCGACCGCTACATTCTATTCTCAGAACTTGGCCCCGAAAAGTGGGAAAATATTCCGACATGAAATATCTGAAGCCGGCTCACTGCTATTTCTCCAAGAGCATCTTTTGGTCATTTCAAATTTGCCACTGCTGTTCTGTCACTTAGAATCTCTCTTCCGGATTGGCTGAGGGTTTCTTATAGTATTTCAGAGTTCATTCATGAAATACTACAGCCAATCCGAGCGTGGGAAGAATCCTACCAGCCTATCAGACCGATGTCAGTCTATCTAAGCCGGGCAAGCGTGGATTCAGATTCTGACAATGGCATGCGCCAACCTGGCACCTCTGCCACTTGTCAGGCAGAAGGCACTCGCGGAGTTAGGCCCGTCAAAGTCTGGGCTGGGGTAAATGGTGGTCCGATGAATTCAATTCATCCCAGGGCGTGAGTACTTGAGGCTATCCTGCTGCCCAAATGGCTTTCACACCTGGCAACCTCTGAGGCTTACATGTCCGGGACTCGAGCAGACTTGATGGCACAAAGCTTGGTAGCCACATGGTCTTTCGGAACCGTGTACCTGGAAGTCCCCAGCTCATATACCGTGCAAAAGAATTTATACACATTAAACATCCCTGTTTAATAAAATATGCTTTACAATGGTGCACTTTCTAATTCTTTTGGTTATGAGGGTTAGGAGGAGAATCTGCACGTTTATTCCCACTAGTCATATTCCCCACACACTGCAAACCTGACTTAGCTTTTAAAACAATTCACAACCTTATGTATGGTTGGAGTACCCCAAGAAACCTTATACCAGGTTCTGGGTGATCTGGGCATTAACTAGAAATCCCCCCTTATACTAGGGACCCCTTTACCATTTCAGGGATACCACACATCCTTATACCCCATTTACCTTTCTGTGCTGAAACAGGGAATCCAAGCGATTTCAAGGCAGGATTTTGACCGGAGCATTGTGCCTATACTGTATGTATCTGGGATTCCGATCGATTCCCGGGTATATTTTTGGGGTATCCAGCAACTCTGGACCCCAACTACCTACAGAAGGCACAATCGGATAAGAATTTCTCCACAAAACCCACACTGAAACTAATAGCCTAGCAATCTCTGCTTGCTGGCACACCTGGAAAGGTAAAATACAGAAAATTATTTATTGTCGCATACATTTATACAAATGACAAACACTGGGTTCAAGAGCTGACACTCCCAAACCCCAATACATGGATCAGGGGAAACCAAGTGGGCTTAACCTTTATTGTGAGCCTGGTTACCCCTCACCGTCACACCTGTGCTGAAGCAGAGTGAGCTACCAGTGCTGAAGCAGAGATATCCTGAAAACCTGACCTGTTGGGGGGGGGGGGTGTTGTCTTGAGGACTGGAGTTGAGCACCACTGCCTTAGATACATATTAAATGAAGTAACTGTCCAAATCATCTACAGTATCAGTCGTGCCAAATACCCACCTTTGTATTAGAGATATGTTGCTATTGATATAGCTGTCGTTATTGTAATCCCTGGTGTGCATTAACTTGTTTACTTTAATGCTAGTATTCAAAAGGGGAGGAAGGAATCAGCACCACACCCATACATATACTAATACCCAACCAGAATACACAGTGGAATGGGTGCATTCGTGGGAGTAGTCAAAATGAATACAAGTATAAAAAAAAACTAAAAGACTAGGCAAAGAAACTACCACGAACAAATAGGGCACTCAAGGGTATGCTCAAATATCAAAGAATCAATATACTGTATTTATAGTGTACACAACTAAATGCACTAATTAAAAGCAATTAAAAAGAGAACATGGACATCAACAGAGAATACAGTACACCCTATACATTTAATGTAAAAATGTCAGAGATGTTATAGAAACATGTGCGTATCTAAAGTGAATATTGAGACCATTCCTCATGAGAGGAAATCACATTGAACCCCTCATGATAAATGAAAAGACGTGCCTGGGTAAAGAGAATGCAATACATTTGCAATACTGCATGTTGCATGTACTGTATACTGGTGTATGCAACATGGTAGCAAACTACTGTATAAGTCAACATTACAATTCACTTTGCTTTTATCTACGAATATTACTTATCCCAATTGTGGTTGGTGTTCCTTTTACCAGCACATTTAAGAAAGTATACATTTGAAATTCATTTAGCTGTCACAGGTAGTGTACATCAGCTTGATTTACATTAAAACCTGGCACTAAAGGATTGACACATAATGTAGGATAATGCGATATGGTTACAAGTTCGGTATTGAACAGACTTTCTTTATCCAATTAAGCGGTGATCAACTTTTCAAAGCATTATTCATAAGATTTAAGTGCTTAACAAACCATTTGCAAATAATAGGTTCCATCTATACAGTACATTATTCATATAAAGCTATTTAAATCAACTAGTTGAGGAAGATCGCTTTACTTTTATTAGATGTAGACTTTCCAATCTGTCTGTAAGACAACAGTTACATTAGGTACATTTATGTTTAAATTGCCAATTTAAACATCACCTCTCTTTCTCAAATGATATTCTAAATGGCGATATTTGATCCACGTGCATTTACTGTCTTGGTTGTACATTACCACGGTGTCAGTTAATAAATTATGTAAATTACAAAAAGTTTCAGTCATCTGTATTTTTGCATTAAAATTTTTATTGCATTAAATGTCCGAAAATTTTACAAATTGCAGCAATAAATATTGACTGATGACGTGAAGCACATGTAATGTAATACGTTTATAAAAACAATAGTGAGTACGTATATACTAAAAGTAGGGGCGAAATTTAAAGCCAAAAAATCTCTGCAGTATAAAATGTGGTGTTCTTTTTTTAATACTTCCTAATAAAGAATGTCTTAGAAATTGGAGGACCATACAGAATGATTAAAGCAAAATGTAATTAGTTTGCTAGCTCTTATAATCAAAAGATGGTGAGAAAAAGAGGGTTGAGAATACAGTAAGCAAGAGTCTGTAAAAAATAATCTGGACATATAGAAGTAAGCACCAGAGTGGTGAGTTAGTATACAAGTACTAATGGTAAATATCCAAGGGCAACAGTTATTAAAGGGCAATACAGCACGTTACCTACAGTATATGTGTAATATATTGCTAAAATCCTCCTCTTCCTCTGTCTCCTCACTACAAAAACTCTTATACATGCCCTCATTACTTCCCAACATGACTATTGCAACCTTTTGCTTTCTTGCCTTCCTGCCTCCCAACTCTATATGCTACAATCTATCGAAAATGCTGCGGCAACAGTTACTGTATCTCACTCTCTTCTACATCAGCAACGGCACTTCTCCTCCTGAAATCCCTTTAATAGCTCCCTATTAAACTCTGCGTTAACTTTAACATTGTATTTCTCTCCTTCAAGGCTTTACATTCTTCTACATCCTCTTACATCTTAGCTTAAATCTCCTGCTATATTTCATCCCATTCCTTAGGATATGCACATGCGCCTGGCTATGGAGGCTGCTGCACATGCGCCTGGCGTATTTTTAAAAATCTGTTGTTAGTACATAATGGAATATTGCATACTTTCATCCTATACATTAAAATGTGGTATCAATACAGATGCCATAGCATACCGTGCGGAATCTCATGCTAGACAGTTTCACTTGCAACATCACTTAAGAGCTGCAGTGCAAACTATTGTATTACAAAAGTAAAATAATCACACTATTATACTTAACAACTCAAATATGGATGTATTTTATAGTGTTCAGAGATATTGAAGCACAGAAAAATAACATTCATATTTTTTCACACAAAGCAAGATTATGGTCTAAAATTATTAAAAGTAGATGAATGGAAAAATGTGTTATTAAAGCCAATTTATTTTTAACAACGTATTCATTAAAGTCATATAACCAGTGGTAAAGCAGTGATAATGGACCTTTTATCACTGTGATATATCTGTGATACTCACTTTTATCACAGGTGTATACATATGAGTAATTAATAGTTACTTTCTATTTCCCTAAAGTCTGATACCGGACAATACCTGAATTCAAAAATCGCACATTTTTATCACCCAAATTTTCCAATATTTCAGTATACTAAATATATAAATCCCTTAGCAGCCCAAGAACCAGCTTGGCATGACTAACTGCCCACTAAGATCTACTAAACAATTAATATATTTCTAATAAAAGACTACCTAATGTATCTCCATTTGCATACCAAAGAGGCTATCAAAGCATTGCTTAGCATTGCCTGCGTCAAACAAAGAGTTAAGCTCTATCTCCATCCCCTATTGGGTCTTACTGCCATCCCAGGGGCATTAACGCCCATCAATCGCCCCCCCTTATCTCCACCCAACCCAAAAACCACCCCCTCTATGGGAATTACGTATAACCCTATTATCCAAAGATGGCTAAGAGAGCTAAAGGAAATTAGAGAAACATATATTGAACATACCATTAAGAGAATTATTAAAAAGTATATTTCAAGAACTCTAGATTGCATCACAGGCACCAAAGGGGTTAATTATAAAATCAAAACACTTACGCCATACATATTGAGGTCCTCCATAATTTTTAGGGTCAATGACCCTCTGGAACTACACTGAGTATAATCCAATGATCTAATGCCCAACAATAAAAATTAAATCCAGTAATGTAAAAAAAATAATCCAGGCTTCACCACAGCCTGATGGTTTACCTTCATCTGATGTCAGCCTTAACCTTGATTGAAGCCCACAGTTCTCTCTTGATTGTAGAATAATCCTCTTTGAAAATTGGATCAAAAGTTAACACTTTCTCTTTCACAATGTTCTCGATCTACCGTTTACTGAAGATTTTTGTGAGGCACGGCCCTTCTATAGGGTAAAGGCCCCCCATTGGGAGGATAAGCCCTTGTTGGCCATAGGGGATAGTAAATCATTTCCAATCAATGTCTTACTAGCCTCTTTATTATGAATGTGGGTGTGGGTAGGTAGTGTAATGATATAGTGTTTAACCCTTTCCGTGCCTGAAGGCCTTCGTTACTATGCATTGGAGGCCCATCATGTATCAAAGGGGTTAAAATATTTGTCTGTCACAGGATAATGTCATTGTTTTTATTCGATTACCCTATGAAAAATATGCTTTGTGTTTGTAAAGTATTTGGAGTTTTGGTGCTATTCAGTAACTTGTGATAGTGGTTATTGTGGTTCTCGTGGTTCTCCTGAATTACCATCAAAAAGGCATATGCAAATCATGTCAGATATGAGCAGTTATCATGCATATTTCCTATTGAATACAGTGTTTAATCAGAAAAACTATTCAGCATTATTTTTTTACTGTAATGTAGAATATTTTCACCGATTTCCATTAATGATGGTTCCTCTAGGGACCAATATGTTAATAATGTAAATTAAAAGCAGCAATTCCCCTCTTCAGATTTCTTTTTACAGGTTTGGAAATGGGGGCCGCCCTTGTGTACCCCCCTTCATTACAGCTTTTTTCCCTTGTTCTATTGTTACCTATATTTTTCTTCATACCAGCACCGTGGTGCTTATAGATAAGTATAATTTTGCTTTTTTTATTTTTGGCTTTGAGTGTATACTGTAATGTTGTCTGTTCCTGTACAACATTTTTTTCTTTTGTTGTGCACATTATGAGTAAAATTACTTTTTGATTGCTACTTTACCTGTTTCTCATTCAGTGCTTTCATTATTGAGTGTGGTTTAACTACTTGTTGTTAATGCATTATTAAGCTGTTTTAAAATATATTACCTTGACCTCTAATTCATGTTAACAAATGTTGTTACTGTGGATGCACAACACAAATGTTCTATCAGAAGCAGGAATATTACTGCCACTGCAACAAAGTTATTGAAAAAATGATCACAACACAGATTATTCATATGTATTAAATCTAAACAACTGTGTCACATATAAATGATAAAGCAAGAGGTGGGCAAAATATGCATATACATTAACATGCCTACTCCTTAAGAAAGCGCTTTGTCAGCATGAAACACGTGGGAGGAGAACCCCTTTGTTTTATCCCCAGTATGTTTTTTTAATGATGTAGTTTAATACATTTTCTTTTATTTATGTTCATACCCGGTGAGCCGTGAGTGCTTTTCTGCGTGTTTGCGCTGTCAACCAATCCCCTGCAATGTTCTTACATTAACATGCCTCCAGGACAGAGATGTTTGAATTTCTTAAAATTTGCTTTGTATCATTTTTCGCTACTTCTTTCCTACATTTTGCATTTTTTTGCAATCTTTTGGGAATAGTTGACATTGCTCGGAATTTCGCAAATGTCACCAGAAATGATTGACAATTTTTTTTTTACAAAACTCATTGTAAAAATGTTCACCAAAAACTGGTACATTTCATCTGGTTTGCGAAGTTCAGCGGAAAAAAAATGCACATCTTCTATGGAATAAGAGTTTAAAAGGAACATAAATATGAAGTTATTACTAACGAAATATGGAGAATTACTAACCACAATATAGCACATAATGTATCAGTAAAATCAGAACAAGAACAAGAAAAACAGAAGGTTCCCATGTAATCTATGTTTAGAAAAGACTGCAAATGAATTTAGGTGAGTCAGCTTAACATTACTAAAAAGTAAATTGGTGAAAACTGTAAAGAAAGTTTGATTTGTAAAACAGATATATAAATAAAAATGCTTGTGAATCAGAGTTTCTTTTGGAGAAAGTTTGTCTTACCTGTGTACGAGTCAAGCAGTATGTATTTGATAGTGATGAAATTATAGCACAACATGTTAACTCTAAGATTAACGAAAAGAACCCAATTAACTCCACTCAAAGTAATATTAATAGCTAAATTAGCCTGGGATACCAATTGTCCCACTATATGAGGTAGAATCACCCCTACCTAGTGACATATGGGATTTTTTCCACTGCGTACCAACCACTGCATTTATTAACTGGTGTATGTTGAGGATAATAATCCTATTATTTGAGTTTTATCTTATCAATTGACTTACACCACACAGGTCTCGATTCAACACCCCATAGGGGATTTTAGTATTTGTTCGTTTTGTAATTTTAAGTCGTCGCGGTTGTCTTAATTAATAAATATTTCTTATTTTTTAGAATTATTGGTTTTTGTGAGCTCTGACTCACTCTAGTGTGTCACTAGGTAGGGGTGATTCTACCTCATATAGTGGGACAATTGGTATCCCAGGCTAATTTAGCTATTAATAGTACTTTGAGTGCCGTTAACTGGGTTCTTTCGTTAGTCTCAGAGTTAACATGTTGTGCTATACATATCTTTAACCCTTTGCACCCTAGTCTACAACTCTATAGGTATTGGGTTGAGCGTTGAGCCCTTTCTTTAGTTGTTTTCTTAGTGATGAAATTAACAATGTTCCACACCAAAGACCACCAAAAACCACAAAAAGTTGCAAAAATAAGTAGAAAAAAATAATTTTGTGATTTAGTTATTGCTTAAGAGATTTAAATGAAGATCAGGAACACAGTTTTTTTGGAATTGTATTACTGAATTAATATTAATACTGTAATTACCCTAAAGGTCTGTTGTTTATACTTGGAGTACAGTAGTAGATTGTTAGCTTGAGATGATTTGGGAATTTAAAGAGTTAGATCCTTTTCTTATGGTAGTTGCTAGGGGAATACAGGGTATTTTTAAGGACTAAAGGAAGGAGCTGGAGGTTGTTGGCATTTTGTGGAACCCTTCGGGAAAGGGTTGTAAATATGGGGGCTGAGCTTGGGTGATCTCAGTGCTCTGTTCTTGGATTGTAGATATTGCAGTTTCAGTTTTCAGTTGTAGATACAGTAACTATGTAGGGCTACCGGAGCAGAGGAGTATGGCTGCATCCCTGCTCCTTAACTTACCAGCTAATAGTGAGGGTATGTTTAGGATAGGTTCCCAAGATGTGTCCAAGCGCAGGTGGAAGAATGAAGTACTTTATTCATGAAGAGGTTCAAAAATCAGGAGAGGAGGGGATACAATTAGGGCTTAACTAAGCGTCTTAGATATATTCACTGGGTATAATGCTTTCTAGGGGCCTAAATGAAAGTAATGATCTCCATTCATTTTTCTACAGATGTACCAGATCATACTTCCCCCACTGATGCGTTGTTTATGTTCCGTGGCAGCACACCAGCTAATATAATATTATCTGATAGATTTTTTGGCTTTATACAGAGGAACACCTGCAGGTGTAGCGGTCACCCACTCATGGAGTAAACTGCAATAGATCCTTCTTAGTGCCACCTGAGATACTTTGTGGTACTGTAGGTACAGGCTCCTTCAGAAAGTAATCTTCCTGGCATGCCCTCACTAGACAATGTATATCACTTGCAATCTACTTGTTTTTAACCTTGTTTCTACCACACATCATTTGAACGTGATTCTAGCTCTCTTATGCTTTACTTTTACCTAGAATCAACTGCATCCCTCTCAGTTTTTGCTCCCACTTAACCTTTTGTGGCATGATTGGCTTTTAATTTTTTTTTAGTCTGGAGGTCTCGTGCCCCTATATCTTTTTATAGCCATGTAAAGAATTCAAAGACTGATTTAATTTTGTGTTCCCTATTCTTCTAACATTTTAAAACGTGTTTGTTGTCGCTGACTCTCTGAGATAAAGTATATTTATTTCATCTTTTTATGCAAATTTTCAATATCTTTGCTTAGAGTTTATTATAGTACCCGCCAACATTCAGATTTCAATACAGGCACTGCAAGATATTGTTCCTCTTCTCTTTAGTATAATGAAGTCACCATGACAAGAGATTACAAATGATTTATGGGATGTTTTTCTGTGTACAGTAATGCAAGACATTAGATATAATGTATCTCACACTCCTTTGCAGCTATTAACCCCACTGGTCTGGGTTAGACACTTCATGTATGTAAAAGCCTAGGTTGGCAAGAGCAATATTTATTATCTCTGGTTAACAGACATTACTTCTATTGTTATGCTTTACAGTATATGTTACTCATACCAACTCCATATAATCTGCCTATATCCTTTGCTGGATGATATCTGACTCTGAACAACACGTGCACTTACCCAGCCTTTAGTGATCCCTTTGAACTTAGTTTCCAACTAGGGTTGTTACTGCTACTGTATGTATGTTACAGCTTTTGGATACTTCATATCATATAAGTGTAGTCTCCAGTATTGACATATTATAACTAGTATACTGTACTTCCATTTTAATAAACCAGCTATGTGATTGACCTAGAATAGTTGAATTGTTATGTGTCAGACTATTACCAGTACATATGAGAATGGTTGTATTGTCTACGGTGAAGTCTGTATGGGTGTTATATTTATTATGCTTTTACGGTTACCAAATTAAAAAAAATAACACCAGGATGAATATTTTTTCTATCAGTTATTGCTTACCCCATTGAGCATTATATATTGAAAAAATGTGTGCACATGAGATACCAAGACCTAGTGCTATGATGTAACATCCTTTATTTTAATGGCATCCGGGTAATATGGATACGTCTCTCTGTTTTAAATGCATTAAAGAAATAAACCTGGTGAAGGTTATTCCCTGAAACATTGTGCTCTGCTCACATCTGCAAATAAAATTACTTACATTCCTTTTTGACACTGTACTTTCAATTCTGTTAGCAGGAATCCCGTGTATTGCATCTATACCAGCATGCTGAGAGTTCAAGCTTAACTGTTCCAGCACCAACATTACAGCGCTTACAAAAATGAGTGCCACCTCTATAGTTTTTTACTTATAAGAAAAATCAGTTATACTGTAGTCAATAAAATTCAGTTAATTGGTGAGAGGTGTGGGATCTATGGATGCTGCACTTGTAGAGAAGTAGCTGCTGTGGGGTCCTCTTTTCTATGGATTCTAATGTCCTGGAACACCCCTGTTTCTTCCCCCATGTTCTGACCAGTGATTCAGGGGAGCCCCAACTGATGTCGGACAGGGACCTAACTTGGAATTGAAAACAGAAATTTTAAAATAGAAATTCTAATAATCATATTTTAACCACTCCTTTTTATTGTACATTTTACAGTATTTAAATTCAATTATTGCTTTCTACATATATAAGAAGTGAGACCATGTTTCATGATGCATACTACTGTATGAAGAGTTGAAATAATGTTAATAATATTTTTTGTATAGTGCAGGGTAGTACATACAGTACATTTTTGCAGCCATTTGTCCCTTTGCTGAAGAGCTTACAGTCTTATTTTTGAGGCATAGATAAGGTGATTTGTTTAACATCAGAAAGAGAACTGACACTGGAATTAGTACCCAGTTTAACTACTGTACTTCCAAGACAGTAAAGTTACCATAGGGATACACCATAATATCTCTTTTGAGGATTCCAACAGTTGTAATAAAGGGGACACTTTTAAGTATTTACTAAGCTATGATAAGCCTCCTGGTGCAGACCATTTTAATTAATGGACCGTAAGTTGCCTGAAGGCTTAACACCCCTTGTAATATGTATGGGCTTAATTCTCATTTCTCAGGAGAAATGTCAGAAAGTTTGTCTTTTTTAAATGCTAAGAATCTAAAATATCGATGTGCGTGTAACATTGCCCTGCATTGGTTTGCTCATGGACAAAACAGACAGCATGATTGACAGCAGATTGTATTTTTAATGAATGAGATCACAGAAGAAAAATGCACAATGTTTCTACTTACCCTCAAAGATAGGACAAGCAACCATGTCTATTTTCTTCTAAATGTTTATGCTTTTATACCATTGGTAGCTTTTTATTGCGGGAGTAGGAGACCTGTAAAGCTATAAACAGAGGAAAAACAGATTTCCATTTTCAAAATTGTCTTTTCATTTCAAAAAGCAGCTCTTCATTTCTAAGCCAACACTGAGGTTTTTATGAGCCAAGGTATTTTTATTCCCAAAATCAATCTGCACTACTAAGATGTTATTACTATTATAGCAGAAGTGCTGTGCTATTAACAGAAAAAGAAGCAGAGTTTCATTTTCATAATTACCCTTTAATTTAGAAAGGTTGCTGTTAATATTCAGAGCAAAATTGTTGCTGACATAACAGATGTCATTAGAAAAGTATGTTTTTCTAGCTAAGCTAATCAGAACACATACATTAACAAATCATTTGCTGTAGCTGTATTGTGATTTAATTTTAATTCTACAGTACAAAGCAATTCCGGCACTATGTTTGATCAGTGAAAATGAGTCAGATTTAGAAAAAGTTGGTCCAGCTAGGTTGGCCTCTAGTCTGGATTTTGTCCATACCCTGGCTTGGTGTAGTGTTAATCAGTGGGTAAAAGCCAAAAATGCGATGTCAGATTCTGTTAAACATCTCTGATTACACATACATTAGATTTGTAGCAGTGAAGCTTGGAGCTGCAGTAAGTGATTTTGGACTACTGCAATCAGTGTTTTACCTGATATACAAAACAAGATGTGGATATTTCATACCGATAAAATAGTACCACTTTTTCTGGAATTAGTTATATATTGCAACTCTTTTTAAAATATATCCAGTACATTATATATTTACCCTATCTTTTCTCTCTCTTTTTTTAAAATATATATTTTTTAACATATGGCTGTATTGTTGTACAAGTAATACGTCTTAGATATTGTATCCTTTAGTAAATGTTTGTACATTACAAACAGCTGAAGTTAGCTAAACTTTAACATCTAAATACTGTAATAGTGAAGAAGAAACGTTTGATCTGTGTCATCTGTATTTAGTATTTTAGGTGACCCTCTTTTGTATTTAATTTGTTTATATTTTATGTCTGAAGCTTTAATATCTCTTGTTTTTTTGTCTCTATCTTTTATTTGGCACAAGTTCTTGTGAAATTGGCTGCTCCGTACAAATGCCAGACAAAAGAAACCCTGATATTTCTGTATAAGCAGAGATGTATTCATATTGAAGGTATTATTACTCCTGTTAAAGTACAATATTTGTATTTATTTACAAAATGTTTTACCAGGAAGTAGTACATTGAGAGCTACCTCTCATTTTCAAGTATGTCCTGGGCACAGAGTTATAATAGCAATACGTGGTTAAATTAAATGAACAGAGGTTATACATTCAATTTACAGACATTCCATGGGCAGTTAGTATTGTTATGGGTGTATTTAACAATTATAGGGAAGATTAAAATGAGAGAGCTGAAGTATTGAAATTAGTTATACTTGAGACAGTTTTGAGAGACTCTGGTAAATTGTTCCAGTTGTGAGGTACACAGTAACAAAAGGAGAAACACCTGAGCGATGGGCTTAGGGAGGATTTATGCCTATAAAGTATATCTAGTTTGGCATAGGTTTTGATTGTCAGAGTATCAACATGCAGCCCGAATGTTAAGTGGGAGTCAAATTCCCAGATACTTAAAATTAGCCACAGGGGCTAGAATGGTGTTAGAGTTGGTTCTGATTTGTAGCTCTGTCATTGGAAGCTTTCGAAATTTAGCTTTACCCCCAAATTCAATCAATTCAGTTTTGTTTGTATTTTAAAACAGTTTTTTTTGGAAAATGCAGTATTTAAGTCTTGAATAATTAGATTTAAGCTAGTGTCCAAAGTCAGTGAGGCTAGAGCTGTGTGCATGTAAAATGGAGTAATTCTAAACATGTGCTTTAGAGCTGCCTTAAGAGTTGTAGATAGATTATCAATGAAGACTGAAAAGAGTAGGGGCTCCAGAACAAAGCCCCATAGGTGATATCCAAGCAGTTGTAGTTAGAGACTGAGAGAGACACAAATTGGGATCTACCCGATAGGTGCGAGTGAAACCAATTTGAAGTTTGTTCCCCTATTCCAGAGCACTGATGCTTATTTAACAAGATACCATGATCCACAGTATCAAAAGCCTTTGCAAATTTTAGGAATATTGTCCCAGTTCCATTCTACACTAAATCTAATTGCAAATGTTTAAGAGGGTAGTTATCGTTGAGTGGTTTGGGTGAAAGCCCGATTGGAGTTGGCTAAGAAAATGTATGTTGGTAACCCATTTGGTGTGAACCTGGTCCGATGGCGCTACATTGATGATATTATTTTTGTTTGGAAAGGAGACCAACAAGATCTTATAAATGTTTTGAATACATTTTAATCTTGTGTTCAACTCCAAGTCTGATAACAAACAGGTAGATTTTTAGATATTACTTTATTCGTAGAGAACAACAAATAATGATGTTAATATATCTAGTTCTCATCAACAGAGCTGGATTTCAAACATGCCTTGTGGTCGGATTAGGAGAGTAAGATGAAATTGTACATCCAAAGAAATATACACAGAACAGGCCTTAGCTACGGAAGATAGCTTTTTGGAAAGGGAATATGAGGAGGATCTCATCCAGAGGGCCATGATTAGAGCAGGATCTACTGATAGACTGGAAATCTTAAACCCTGTGGAGAGAGCAAAGAAATAAATGTTTGCTTCCTTCATCCCATAATTCAATGTAGAAAAGTCCAGGATAAAAAAAAAAGTCTTAAATAAGCAATGGGATATATTAAGACAGGATGTAATTCTTTGGGAAGTGCTACCGTTGAAACCAGAAGTAATATTTACTCCGGCTTCTAATTTAAAACTAAGGATAATCCCTAGTGAACTGAAAAGTGAACCAGTTAGGACTAACAGCTGGCTATCAAATAAAAAAAAAGGTTTTTTTCTGTTCCAATAACTGTAAGGCATGTAACACCGCACTGGTAAAAGCAGACAGTCTATACTACAAGTTACTCAATAAAAATTTGATATTTTCTGCTTTATCAACTGTAAATCTCACCATGTTGTGTATCTGCTCCAGTGTCCTTGTAACCTGCAATATCTAGGTCGAACCACAAGACCACTAAGGACAAGGATACTTGAGCATTTCAGAAACATAGATATTGGTCTTTAGATACATAGGGGCTCATTCACTAAACAGTGATAAGTGGTTTATAGTACTATAAATGCCCTTAAAGCATGATATTGCCTATTTTGCTATTCACTAAGCAGCAGTAGTGTATCGTGCTATAATGGCCTTTAACACTCTGACCAAAGAAAGTCGTCAGAGAAGTTGAAAAAAGGCCCAAATCACTTTTTTTGCCAGCAACGGCTATTCACCAAGCAGTGATAAGCTTATCAAACTTTAAAATGTAGCAATATTTTGGCGCCAGCTAAAGACTGGTGCTAAAGATATTGCAAGATGCATAAAAGCATTTTATTTTTACTGCACAGGATTAAAACACGAGGCCGACAGGGACCCCCCAGAAACCCCATAGGGTCCCCATAGATCCAGGGGAGTTATTAACCGCTATAGTGATTAAGGGGTTAACCTCTCCCACATACCCACCCAGGAGGCCTAACCAACCTCCTGGGGCAACTACCCATACCCTCTACATTTGATTGGCTTAGTCATATATAATGCCCATATAATATGGTTATGATTTGCCACTATGGCAGTCAATGAGCAACCTAAAAAAAAAAACAATCAACAAAATTTTTAACAAAATCAACAAAAATACACAACAATAAAAAACAAGCACCAAAAGACAAAATTAAATCAAACAAAGCACCAAAAGTCATAACAATTAAATAAACCAAGCACAAAAAAATAAACAATGAAATAAATCTATGCACCTTAACTAAACAACAATTAAATAAACCAAGCACCAAAACTTAACAACAATTAAACAAAAACAAGCCCTAAAACTACACAACAATTACATAAATACACGAACCAAAAAAAACAAAACATTACAATTAAATAAAAACAAGCATTTGCCAAAAAAGGCATTGCCTGTCACTGTAATTTTAAATAGCCCAAAATGGCTACAAAATAAAAATTAAAAATACAATAAAAATACCAAAAATACAAAAATAACATACAATCAATGTTTTTCTTACCTTTTGCTGGCTTCACCCTCTGATTCCGACATCAGCAGGAAACTCTTGAGCATTGACACCATGGTAATGAAGGGGTTAACTCCTCCTGCAACCTTTCCAGTAGGCCTAACCAGGTTCGACGAGGGAGAGATGGAGCACTGCTAAAAAATACAATTGCTAGAGAGTGGGTCCCCAATAAAAAGGTTTAATGGATCAGAGCATGGTACAAAAAAATGAGCCCTAAAGCCCCCACCAATGGCGAGTGATGGCGAATGGCGGGAAAATTAACGTATATCAGGTAAGGGGGTTAGTCAGATCATTATGCACCTTGAGAAAGAGCGGAAGCTCGAAACGCGTTGGTGGGGGCCTTAGGGCTCTTTTTTTGTACCATGCTCTGATCCATTAAACCTTTTTATTGGGGACCCACTCTCTAGCAATTGTATTTTTTAGTAGTGCTCCATCTCTCCCTCGCCGAACCTGTTGAAATCTCTGTAGAACCGGCAGCACATGCCTGGAAAAGGAAAAGACCCACTGAAGACCATTCTACACAACAGTGAGTTATTTGCTCCTTTATACACCACAGAAATCCTAGTCAATGAGTAGGCTGGACACAAGCAAGTGTGAGTATTCACCAATCAAGAGGTGTTACTCTTCCGGTTTATTGATGTTATTGGATGTGGTGATATCATTTCATAGATGGTCTATTTATAGTGTGGGACACTTCAAGGATATAAAATCATGGCTATTACATCATAAGAAGCCTGGCAGCTTTTTGGGTCTGTGTTAGAGCACCATACAGCTTCTTTGTTCCAGTAGGCCTAACCACCCACCCTGGGCCAAATACCTCCTTCACTCACCCCCTCTGTCCCCAATAAACAAGCTACTGTGTCTTAACCCCTTCATTGTCTTAGCGGCTAGCCACTACGGTAATTATTTTTTTTTTTTAAATGTAATACAACCGCATTGATTTCAGCCTTGGGACTACCTACTTCCTCAGTTACAGGCCCCATTGTGGGGTGCCGGTATTTCCTGCACTATTTAAAACCCACGGTCACGTGACATGGAGGATTTAAAAATGGCTGGGATAACGGCAACCCATACCGGGGCCTGTATCTCGAGAAGTAGGGGTCCCCAGGGCTGAAATCAATGCGATTCAGGTCAGGAAACTCCCTGTTCCCACACACTAGAATTACAATTGATATTTTAACTGCACGATCACCTGTAAGAGCCATACATGGAGATGCAGCGTCTCCATGTAGCTCTTCCAGGCAGCAGTTTCAACAAACAGTTGCCGATCGATAGGATTTGTAGCCTGATAATACTTACAAGTGTAACAGGGTATGTCCCTTAGTACCTCTCTTTCTCACATAGTGCATCTGTTATGCAAGTCCCTAATAAGTTCAGGGCAGTAACAGGTTAATCTATGGGCCATTGACCCCCCCCCCCCCCTTATACTCCACTTGTAAGTAATGGAAGTAAGGTGGTGACTCATGGTTTGTGTAAGCCTATCAGGGCTAGGTACAGTGTATGAGCCAGCCCCTTCCAGAGACTTCCAGGTGGGAGTATCAAACTTAGTGAGTCTGGCTCTGAGGAGAAAGGAGAATGCATGGGCTATCAGTCTCTCCCATTGCGAGGATGAGCTGGCCAACCCCAGGCATAGGCCTGGGGAACATCAAGACTCAGGCCCTCTAATATCGGGGTACGCACTCTCCAGAAGTCTGGGACTTTAGAGACCTTACAGCATTGAAGGAGGAATTGCAGTTGCTGTCTATCAGGATACACAATAAAGATCCTTGTTCATCTTTCACCTGCCTGAGTATCAGTTCTTGGGTAGAGTGGAATAAGTATGCAGTGGTGGGATCTGATCTACGGAATACCCTGGAGCCCACTACAGCTGGAGGCGCACAGTACCAACTAAGAAGAAGGAGATCAAAAGCCTGTCCTGGTCTCAATGAAATGCAGATCGCTCCCAGTCTCCTGAATCAACAGGTAAAGCACCACACAGATCATGTAGCAGCATGTAGATCTCCCAGAAGGGAGGGTAGGGGGAACAGGGCTACACAAAAAAGAGAAAAATACAAATCGTTCAATGCTGCATTTTTTTTACCGAACTTTAAAAAAATGCTGTTATTTCTTTGTGAATACCGTTTTGACACAAATGTTTTATAGCGCAATAAAACAATGCAAAGTCAATCGGCAGTGCACTGATTTTATCACTGTTTAGTGAACAGACCTCATACAACTACACAACTGCGGCCGCCTTTATCCTAATGTGGCCGTAACAACGGAACTCTGATGCAGTATTTTTTTTTTCCGGAATATGTTCCGGTATTTTAGCACTCGTTATATTAGCATTTTATTAGCGCTGTCTGCAATACTGCAATACCGTCTAAAAACTCAGGGGAGCGTTCGCGAGCTGTTGTCTTCAAAGTCTAATACTTTAGCAGTTCAACCTACAGTACGTCAGTACACAGTCTGTGTGTGCGCACGCAGTAATTGTAAATTTGCATATTTATACATGCATGTGCAGTGCTGTATGTCTCATTTGAACATTGTTGAAACGCATAGGCGTGTACTGTAACAGTATTACATTTCGGCATATACAGCGCTCTCCCCTCGCTCGCCCCCGCACACACACAGGCTAATTCACTGCACTGCAATATTTCAACTTCTTATCTTTGAATGTGTGTCTTTCTGGTTTCAATCACATTCCTGCTTGCTAGCTGATGATTACTGCGCATGCGTCTATAACTTCACCACTGCTTGCTCGCGAAGTTCAAGAGTGAGTGAACAAAAAAAATATTTTTTTTCTCGTCATTTTTCATTTTTATTTTCTCCACAAGCCTGCCTAAACCATCTTGATATTACAATATTCAATCTGTGCTTTAGCTTTTGACTGCGACACTGTGCGTTTGACTGCACATGGATGATTTGTGTGGTTTTTATGTATTTGGGGGTGTGGGGATCAAATTATTATGATAACCTGCCTGTTGAAAATATGTCATGTCTTTGAACTACAGTACAGCTAATCCTTCATGCAGCTGTACCCTGTACCCCCCTCCCCCATGCACACACACACAAGGCTCGCTCAAGGATTTGAACCTCTTATCGACACCTCTCCAGAACCATTCCGTTTCTAAAGCTTGTCATTGTGCTTTTCAACCTCTCTCACACCATTTGTTAATTTTCCTATTTTTGGCTTTCCCTTATGTTAATCTGATTATGTAACCAATTATTAAAAAGGTAACCAATTATTAAAACTGTATGCCCCACACACATTCACAGTGAATTTAAAGTTCAAAGAAATAAAATCTTAATGTAATTAAATATGTATTTTATTTTATCAGGAAAGAAAAATACAAATAATCATTGAGAGAGGGGGGGATGAAAATTGAGGGCCGGTGGATAATCATGAATAATGCACATTGATAATAAAAAAACAGTAATACAAATTTTCCGTCTTTATCTTCTTCCTCATTCTGTGTAGTTCATTGAGAGAGGGGAGGTTTTGTGTAAATCATGACTGCAGTTTAGATACACTTAACTGTACACACAGTTCACAATTTACACATGATACCCACCCTCTCCCCCAGTCCATCCTTTTTTTCTGAAAAAATTAGTGCAGTTATGTGCATACTGTATTATGGCATTGTGTACTGTATAGCTACTCCATATTGGACTACAGTATGCAGATAGTACTGTCAAACTAGTCTATACTGGAACTACTGTATACTGTAGCTACTGTTAAATACTTTGTAACAGGGTGGCTAGTGCTGCACTCTCAGGAAAGAAAAAATCTGTGCCATACTTACCTGTATCATACTGTACTTACAGTACCATACGACAGTACAGTACTATACCATACTACCTTCCTGATGCTCGCCCATTACGCTTGATCACAATGGGCAACACAGTTGCAATATGGTCAATATATTTATTGCATCGTTCTACGGTGAGTACATCGTTGCAAAAACTCATTATGCCTTGGGCCAACTCATCCTTTTTGGAGGGTTTGATGACTTTTCGGATATGGTGCTTCAGCAGATGCCAGACCATTTCGATAGGATTGAAGTCTGGCGATCTTTCACTGGAGGGGAAAAAAAGGACAATTAGTTAAAGAGATACAGTGCACAGTAAAAACAGCGGGAAAAATAAGACACGGTTACCACACTTACTCCGCTGGCGTCTTCACCCAGTTGATACCGCGCTCAAGAATATGCGCTGTTGACACGGTGTGCTTCGGATCGTTGTCCTGGTAGAAACGGTGACCATCTGGGAACTCACGTGTGATGTATTCCACAATCTCAGGCACAATTTGCTCTTGGATAAAAGCTTTATTCATGATTCCTATAACAAGAAAAGAAAAGTGCTCAAAAAACTGGACACTAGTACAGTACAGTGAATAAGGCAAAAGTGTGTGACTTATTTTACCTTCAAAGATGACAATGCATCCTGGTCCACTCCTAGAGATGGCACCCCATACATGCATCTTCACTGGGTGTTTTGGACGCGACTTCATAGATATGCGACCTTTTTTCTGGAATGCAAAGGTGGCAAATCTCTCCAGCGATACAGTAGACTCGTCAGTGAAGATGCAATTCTGGAAAGTTTCTCCACTGTCGATCCATGCCTGGGCCTGGACCACTATCTTGATCTTGTTAACGTCCCTTATCATAGGGTACGCTCTGTAATGACAAGGAATAATTTTATAGGTACAGTACAGTTTCTTAAACAATACTTTAACCTCCTGTACTGTCCAGTACTAACCTCACACGTCCATATTTCCATCCAATTCTGCGTCTCATCTTCTTTATGCTGGTCTCTGATACAGTGAGATTGTGATTTTGCAGCAGAGTGTATTTGACCCTTAAGGCACTCTTCTCATCATTCTCTTCACTTATTTTGTCGACCAGAAGAGTTGTCTCCCTACAGTGTACAGAAAAACAACAATCCGGTAAGTTACAGTGCAGTAGGCCACAAGTACAGCACATCATTTACAGTAAACAATTATAGATAGCAATATAAACAATAATATATAGATATACTGTATTATATACTGTAGTTATATAAATATACCGAAATAACTATAAAATTAGATAGATCTATACTATATAGTTATATCAATATGCAGCAATATAAACAATAATAGATATATTGTATTATATACTGTAGTTATATAAATATACCGAAATAACTATAAAATTAGATAGATCTATACTATATAGTTATATTAATATGCAGCAATATAAACAATAATAGATATACTGTATTATATACTGTAGTTATATAAATATACCGAAATAACTATAAAATTAGATAGATCTATACTATATAGTTATATTAATATGCTGCAATATAAACAATAATAGATATACTGTATTATATAGTTATATAAATATACTTACACGTTAGTTACCGTTGGTGTCCTCGTGCGTAGTTTGTTTTTTCCGTGTGCATGATAGCACACGGTGGTTGATGGCACAACGAGGCCAGAAGCAGCTAACTAGCGTTGGATATCTGCAATTCGGGTTTCGCTCGTGTACATCTCCTTAATTCTCATGCTGAGATCCTTTGAAATCTTTTTAACAGGCATAGCTGCGAGTAGAAAGAAATACAAGCACAAGAATGTATATTCGATGTTTAGTCGATGTGTATTCAATGTGCAGTAAATTCCCAAAATGGATGGTGTATTTATACGTTAATGACTCATATTAGAGTACGCCCACTTTTAACACCTGTAACTCGTCGCCATGCATAAAAGGTTACACACTTTGCATAGCCCACCACTTGATGATCTGTATCTGAACTTGCCCTTGACCAGATATTGTATTGTGCCATCTGCTACCATGGATCAACCCCGATTCTACGGACGCAGGAAGCCCTCGCCTCTGCCATGCCTATCACACAGAAAAAGCGAAAGGCCAAGCCAAGCCAAGTCCAAAGCGACAGGCTAAGGCTAATAAAGAAAACCTTCTGCTGACCCCAAAGGCTAAGGGTTTTAATACATGTAAGCCTTATTATGTCAAGAAGAAATTCGGTGATGTACACTCAAGGCAAAACAAATGGCAGCCAACCCGTCGAACCCGCAGGCCACTTCCTTGATTACGCTTCGACGTCTCTGCCGCTGCTCTCCCGGAACTCTACAGCCCATCTTCTCCACTACTCGTCCACGACGCTACCGCCGCTCTCCCGTAAACCCACAGCCCATCTTCTCCACTACTCTTCGACGATGCTGCCGCTGGTCTCCTGGAAATCCACGGGTCACTTTCTCCATTACGCTTAGACGACTGCCGCTTCTCGCCCAGAAATCCACAGGTCACCCTCCATCCCTCTTCGACGACGCTGCCGCTTCTCTCCCGGAAATCTACAGGTCACCTCCTCCATCCTTCTTCGACGACGCTGCCGCTTCTCTCCGGGGAACCCCCATCTCATCCTCCGTAGCACCCATCCACCCAGATGTCCTCAGCACCCCATGCACAAGAACCAGCTCGTTAGACCGCATGCTGAATGGGTTAAGTGTCGATATCCCCGGGAACTCTACTATGCTGGTAAAGATAGATCTTCTTTTAGAGACCATGCTTAATATGGATCAACGGATGGAGAAGATGGATCAACGGATGGAGAAGATGGATCAACGGATGGAGAAGATGGATCAACGGACGGAGAAGATAGAGACTGACATAGTGGGGATACATAATTTGCTCTGTGTTCATGCCCCTGTATCCCCGACGCCGGAGCAGGATGGTGGCATGTATGTGATGAATGGGACCTTCGACCACCTTCCAACACCAAGCGCACCCCCTCCACCAGAAGAATTTATGTACATGTATGCTGTTGATGAGAAGGATAATATGACAACCCCGTCAAGACCACGCCAAAAGACAACACGGCGACCAAGACAGGAGGAAAGCTTCCTCCCAGACAACCAACCTCGCCCGCCGTCACAAGCACAACCGCTCCCAGAAACACACCTGCTCCCAGAATCTAACCTACATACGCTTGCATCGATACGGTGCCCGACATCATCCTGCGCGAGCTGTTACCGGCACTCAGGGAGACGTATAGGGTGATGAGTGCTGAGTATGGCATGTTAATTTTTAAGCACCACGTGTCCTACTTCGTGTACTGCGAGTGGGCCAAAAAATGTAAACTACGAAGGAAATCGCAAAAAAAGGGCGCTTCCTGAAAATGTAAGAAGGACTATTGTGGAGGAATTGCGGCGCTATTTTTCAATTTCAGATCCTTTAATGAAAATCGTTCGAGACTCCATTAATGGCATTTTGCGTCATACAAGGCATCGGCCCTGGAAGGACAATCTGGTGGGGATCGAATTTGCGTGACTGTTCAAATGTTGTTTAATTTTAGACTTGTTGCTTGTTTTTAAATTATATTAATAAAGAAATGTTTTTACTTACACAAGACCTGACTTACTGTACTGTACACCATCCTACTGTAAATATTTTGACTTTATGTAATTAAATTAAGGAGATGTTGTGTGTTTTAACTTGTATTAATAAAGAAATGTTTTTTACTAGCACCATACTGTTGTGCTGTAAATGTTTTGACTTTCTGTACATAAATGTTTTCACTAGCAGTAAACCATAAACCTGTTAATATTTTGAATTGCTGTACAATTTAAATGTTTTTAAATTGTATTTGTAAATAAATGTTTTTGTACTTACTCCACCAATAAAAGAAAATGTTGATTTGTTTTAAATTGTTCCATTGTCTCCTTTTATACTGTAACAAAATATAGTGTTTCTAGAACATACAGTACTGTCCAGGCATACTGTAAATCACAAGAGTATTAAAACAATACATGCTGAACTGGTATAGAATACACATATGTACTGGAATACATGTAGAATAAATGCATACTTTTATTTTTCGGGTTTATTATACAGTATATATATATATATATAAAAAAGTATTGTATACGGTCTGAAAACAACAGCATACTGTTTCAGGTTTTCTATGAAGCTCTCAGTTAGAGTTTTCTATCCTAATCAATAACAACGGCAACTAAACTGTAGACTCCGGTACGTGTTTTTTTTAAATCCGATTCAGCAATGTGCAGGCATTGTTACACAAAGCGATATTATCCATCTGAAATCCCTCCATTTGCCGTTTTCCGCATGAGATGACAAAGTTTTCTTTTCTGAGAAAAAACAAAAGTACAAGTTTTACTGTAATGGTCAGTCAGTCTCCTAAAGAAGTTCCCACAGTCAGTCCCACCAATAATTTTCTTGGGGGGGCATCTCCTGTTCACATGCGCATGCGCCTACTGTAGATGTGATGACACGCATATGCGTTTCAAGAAGGTTCCAATGCGCATGCGCCTAGCTTTCCACCAATTGTGCAGTATCTACTGTAGAAGCTGCCCAGCCAATGATATTGCTTACAGGAGAATCGCTTGACTGTGCATTTATATTGATATTTCAAAAACAGAATAAAATACGGCAACATTACTCACCATAGACTTTGCCAATCAGCTGGCGCCGAGCCACTGCGAGTCCCGTATTCTTGATTATACACGTAGTTGACATGTGCCAGCGGATGAGGCTGGAAATAGCTTTGGTACATGCAAGCTTGCCGGAATCTGTATGCAAAATCCGGCTCAGGCTGCAGGTATCCGGGCGGGGACAGACAGCAAGGGTTGCCGGTCACCAGGTTTTCACTGACGGTCGAACCATTATTGGATGCTGGCGCTGTCGCTGGCGCAGTCGCTGGCGCATTGCTTTCCAGCGACTGACGTTTCTTAGTTGGTTTTAACATGACCTTTCGCCTTTTGAAGTCTCCATGAAAAAAGATACGGGAAAAATCTGGTGATACACACCAATACCCTCCAATAACACCGGGATCAATACGAAAAAAACACAGATCAATATATAACTTTTTCCTTATTGCACGCTTCCACACATGAGCATCCGGTGAAAATTTGTAAAAGTCATAGTTTTCGATAAAATACTGATAAATTTGACCAACTGTTGCCATCTTATCATCTGTTGCATTAATCGCGGCCTATATTAAATAAGCGTACGTTATGTCGGGTTTTTGGAACACGGACTGCGGTGGTGCACTCATGTCGGGACTCTCAGGACAATAAAACACCAGACACTGTGCATGTATTTTTTTATATGAAAAGCCTAAATTCATACATTATTGTAACTTCTTCAGTACCAAGGCCAATTTACAATGGACCACTGTGGTATTTTTTTAAACACCTGCAAGTCGACACATTACTGAAGCGCATGCGCGTGACAATTCATGAATATCTGCCACCTGGCGGATACGCGAAGAATTGCAACCAATTAAATCCGAACCATTATCAATAAACACATCAATTAACACATCAACCGCGGGTGACGCCGGCATGAATGCAACATGAATGCGGTATGAATGTGCATGAACGTGGTGAAGTGCGGTGAAGTGCGGTGAAGTGCGTGGCATTTGAAAAAAATCCGGAGATGGAGAATAAAAGGGTCCGCGGCTGTAGTGTCTCACATTTTAAGATCAGACACATCTCTGTTCTACAGGATTATTGTATATGGATGTTGATCACATAAGAAGAGGGGGAAATAGAACACAAACCTTGTCACCCCCCCCCTCCCTTATACATATTCCTGAAAGATATCACATTTAGATATATACAGGCATACCCCGCTTTAAGTACACTCACTTTAAGTACACTCGCGAGTAAGTACATATCGCCCAATAGGCAAAAGGCAGCTCACGCATGCGCCTGTCATCACGTCCTGAACAGCAATACCGGCTCCCTACCTGTACCGAAGCTGTGCGCAAGCGGGGAGACTATAGAGCCTGTTACAAATGCGTTATTTACATCAGTTATGCACATATATAATAATTGCAGTACAGTACATGCATTAATAAGTGGGAAAAGGTAGTGCTTCACTTTAAGTACATTTTCGCTTTACATACATGCTCCGGTCCCATTGCGTACGTTAATGCGGGGTATGCCTGTATGTAAAATGTACTGTATTCTGTGTATTCTATAATATTTACATCTGACATACAGTAGAATGTAATATGTGATAGTAATCAAACTTGTTATTATCTATTTTGTACCTACAATAATAGTGTATTTTAATCATTTTTATGCTAATGTCTGGCTAGGTAATATATCATGTGTATATTTACATGTTGATATTTGCTAGATGTATAAGTTCTATTTTCTTATAGA
The DNA here is from genome assembly GCF_040206685.1 of Ascaphus truei. Classification (NCBI taxonomy): domain Eukaryota; kingdom Metazoa; phylum Chordata; class Amphibia; order Anura; family Ascaphidae; genus Ascaphus; species Ascaphus truei. The sequence continues at coordinate 345,100,117 of NC_134486.1, forward strand.
TGTTTTATATGTTTGTTGTATATGATGTAATTTGTATAACTGATACATTCTGGCAACTGTCGGTCTGTCTGTCTGTATATATATATATATATATATATATATATATATATATATATATATATATATATATATATATATATATATATATATATGCCATACAGTATGTTTTTAGATCGTTACTTTCCAGCCCCATATTTAAACTGAGTCTATACGCATATGACAGCCAAGGACTGCTCATCAGTAACTCAGCTGTGTAAAAGGAACTCAGCTGTGTTTGTGCAAACTAAAAAGCTGAGCCAAAGTCTCTGGACATGCAGGACTGAGGAACCTTTGTGCTGCTTGCATGTCCAAAAAAAATGGCTGCTGCTGGGTATGGAGGGGGAGGAGAGGTTCAGGAACAAAGGAGATGCTATCCAGGGGCAGAGATCAGGCCGGAGTGCATCCACCCAAAAAGCAGAGCAAATGGTTGCCTCCTCAGCCAAAGTGGTGCCAGCCAAGCGGGATATATCCTGTCAGTCGGGGGAAGCCATTGTCATCTCCCTCTGATAGGCGCTGCTCCATTGGCCAGTTTGTATTTCCCCCCATAAAACCCTTTATGTGGCGCAAATGTTTTGTGTATATAGGCCAAACGATGAAGCGCGTGACTAGGAGGCGTGGCCATGACATCATAAGGGTAGGTTTTTTCCCTGCCTCACTGTGATTGGCTCACAATGGCAGCTGCTTGAAAAGACACATTTCTTTGTCTTTCCACACAGCTGCTGCACTAACATTCTCTGCCGTGCGTGCACAGGTCTGCACTAGGTACACTGTCATAGGGAGATAGGTACAGTATTTGTTATTGACACGTGCATGCATGCTAGCGCGCACGTGCTTACTATAATACATACCTAAGAAGCTACTGCGCTATGATTAGTCGCCAACCACTCTTCATCGGTCGACAGCTCATTTAGATAAGGTTGTGTAGGTGATCTAAGCATTGTCCTCTGAGGCTGTGCCAGAGACCCCCGAAGGAGGATATGAGAGCCCTAGGAAGTGGGAAATGTGAAACTGCTTTCTGTTATGAAGGAATATTGAGGTAAAGGTCCCCCCAATTGACTAGTGCTACAGAGCATTATGTCCACATATTAATGAATTGCTGCATCCGGATAATGAAATGAAAATAAACAGTGGAGCTGATGTAGATTAACCCCTAGTTGGGACGTGGTCTGGCAAGACTGTGAAGGGTTGTCCGGGGGAAGTCCTCAGACCCACCCAGACCCCATAAATAAGTCCTGCAACTCAATCAACCAGTGCACCTGGGGAAGCTCCAACTTTCAAAGTAGTAACAAAGTACTTACATATATCTTTAATTCATCCGGTTTCATGTGCTCCACGCTGTATGAAGATGCAAGGAGAAATCACCATCACTGAGGAGGAGAGTGAGACAGCGGGCACGGCCGAATAGCAAAAATGGCAAAGGCTGGACTGTGCTATAAAGTAACTTTATTAAAGCATGGGTTTTAAAAAACAAGGGGAGGGGTGACACCCCCCGCGCCTCTTACGCGTTTCACCTGCTATGGGCTTTTTCAAAGAGTTCTGTTTCTGTTATGAGACTGTAACTAAGCCGAAGAAGAGGAGAGCAGGACTCTCAGTGAGAGATTTAAAGTGCTCTGCCACAAATTACACCAGAGAAGGCTGGACTGTCTCTATTTCACAGGAGAGTGAAAGCAAGCTACGGGTAAGCCTTTTAGATGATGCCCAGCATCTAACCCGCTAAGGTTCCGCCCATATGCCCTGGTTTTTGTGAGTATTTCCCTAATTGTGTTTTTGTGCTGTGCTGTGCTGTGTTGCTGGCTCCGTCTGAAGTAAAAATGTGTTATTGAACTGCTTGTTCTGTATGGTGCCTTGGGTTAAGTTCTGGTGTCCTGTGACAGTAAGGTTAGCCAGAAATTGTTGTGCCTTAACGTTTCTAAATGTTCTGATGAGTAGCACTTCAAGGCTTGACTTGAGTGGTTTTATATTCCTTCCAAAACACACTATTATAGAGTCACTGAAAATGTCACTTACAGTAGGATACCAGAGCATTGGATTCTGTTGCGACAAGAGGATAGAATTGAATCCATCACGGAATGTTTGCCAGATTTTAGGTTTGTCGTGTGTGTTGGGAAGTTAGTTTGATTAAATTTTAAGACTTGAATTGTGTCCAGATTTAGTTGTTTATAGGATCAAGCCCATTGAGTTTGAAATCCCCAAGAACTAACAGCTCACTATTCCCATTCAGGAAGGAAATTGTATAAAGAAAATGAGTAATATCAGTCAAGGATTGTAGTGGGGCTTTAGGGGGGCAATATTGCATTACTGCTGGTACATGTTTTAATGCATAATTTCTCAAAACTCCATTCAAACAAATTATCCATTCAAACATCACCAACAACTTTGCATACAAATCACACAATGCTGTGCATTAACCTCACATATTCTGCGAGTTAACGGGCATAATAACACCTGTTACATATTTACACTGTGGAGATCTGAAGAGGAGGTGATCCAAATTGTGATTGAGAGTGATGCAGACCAGGAAGCTAATTTGTGCAAGTATGAGCAGAGCAGAGGGGCAGAGGATGGCTTTGCCTTGGATAATGCTCACTGGCTTCGGGTCCCATGACTGTTGTACTCAGTGGATTCGAGCATTCTTTCCGTTATAACATTTTGGACATTTAAATGCCAGATTATTTAAAGCATTGTGGGCAAGCATATGTTGCAACACAGCTGCATCTCACCTTATAGTATCAACAGAAGAACACTGGAGCGACAGGTGAAGTGTGAGCCAGAGCTGAGGTACCAGTTGAAACTTGAAAGACTCTAGAGCAGTGATACCCAACCAGGGTTCTGTGGACGGACCCTCAAGACTGCAGGAGCGTGCTCTAGCAGTGCAGCACTTCTGGTGCCTGCTGCTAGCTAGAGCGAGCGTGTGCGTGCAGGCCTGCCTTTTCTGCTGCCATCTCACCGCCTCCTCCTGCCTGCCGCCACTGCCTCCTGCCCAGAGATGTGAGATCAAGGGTGGCGGAGGGTGATGTGAGATATAGGTGGGGGGAATGATGTGAGATGCACGGGGGGGGTGATGTGAGATGCAGGGGGTGTTGTGAGATGCAGGGGGGTATATGAGGATGATGATGATGAGGGGTGCTGGGGGAGATAGGAGGATGATGATGATAATGATGAGGGGTGCTGGGGGAGGTATGAGGATGAGGGGTGCTGGGGGAGATATATAAGAATGATGATGAGGGGTGCTGGGGACATGATGATGATGATGATGATGATGATGATGATGATGATGATGATGATGATGATGATGATGATTTTACCCATGCGGCCTGAACTTTTTAATATGTATTGAGGGGGTGGGGGTGTTTTTAATATGTATTGGGCGGTGCAGGTCATTTAAAATGTATTGAGGCATTGGGGGTCTTTTTAAAATGTATTGAGGCAGCGGGGGTCTTTATTTAAATGTATTGGGGTGGCGTGGGTCTTTTTAATATGTATTGGCAGGGGCCTTTTTAATATGTATTGGCGGGGCGGGTATTTTTTATTATATATTGTGGGGTGGGGTTATATGTATTTAGGGGGGTGGGTTTTTTTGGTATGTATTTTGTGGGGGATTGAGTGGGAGTGGGGTAATTGATGGAAGGTAGGGGCGAATGAGAGGAGAGAGGGGGGGTGGAGTGAGTGTGGAAAAGAGGGAATAAGAGTGAGAAGTAGGGAAGAAATGCATGCAAGGCGGGAAGGGGAAAGAGTGCGTAAGATAGAGGGGAGAGAAATACATGGGTAGAGGGTGGATATAGAGGGGGCTCGTGAGTTGTGAAATGAACCTAATATGTGTCAGCCAGATAGGGGATCCCCGAGATTTTTTTTAAATACTTCAAGGGTTCCTTCAAACAAAAAAGGTTGGGAATCCCTTCTCTAGAGAGAAACCTCAACACCCAGCAGCAAATATGCTAGCCTTTCCAGACCCCATCCTGAATTTTTTACTACTCTTGAGATCAGTGGTGGATTAAAAACAAAATGGTCCCCTGAGGCACTTACCTGATTCTGCCCTCCTGTTCTAGCACCATGACATCCCATTGTCATGGCAACATGATGCCATGTGACGTCGCGTTGCCTGCTCACGCATATGCGATCGGCGCTTGCCACTTGTGCGCATGTGCAATTGCCTTTTGCCGGCCCACGAATGTGTGATCAGCGCTTGTCACTTGTGCACATGTGCACATAGATTTCCCGCTGGTATGGGATGCTGTGGTCTGAATTCCTCGGCTTCCCCCGGAAGCGGACACAGTTAGTCTGGCTACATCTGTAAAATTTAGAGGTGCAAAACCCTTTATTTGTCCATTTTTTTACGCATAAATCTGAAAGCCTTGCTAAAATTTGCCAAGCATTAAAAAGCAACATTGAGAAAATGATGGCAAAACTGCTGTCAAAAATAACAAAATTGATGCAATTTCACTCAGTTTTAAGCAATGTTACGTGATCAAAATATTTGTTGAAAAAAGAGACATTTCTTGAAATTGTTCCAACATTTTGGAGAAGCACTTCTGAAGATATTTTCACATCTCTAGTAAAATATTATTTCAAAATTCTCTGTACTGTATGTGGCTTCTTTCTATGGGACATTAGTTGATTCATCATTCAGTGACATCAAAAATGTACTCTTGTGGAGAGAGTTTAGGGTATTTTCTTTCTAAAACTAATATGCTTCTATTGCAGTGGGTTTCCAGGTAATCGGACGTTCACTACTCTAGTACAGTATACATATTCATTCAAACAATGTTGAGGCAATACCAAAACTGTACTATATGTTGCATTTGCTCTTTAAGTCATTTTTGATATATGTCTTGAGGATTGTACAGTTTATATTTAGTGACCTTTTGTAGTGGTAGTCATTTATTTTATACACTCTATATGATTTTCTTATACTTAATCTTGACATATGAATCCCAAGAGAGCATCCATGTCCTATCATCAAATATGTTCACTGGTATGAGCAATAGAGGATGCTAAAGCAGCAACTGCTAGGGCATTAGATGTGTCAGCATCACTGCATTGTACTGCAGTAAGAGCCCAGAAACTCATGTGGATGACAGATAAGCGGATTCTAGTCATTATACTAAGAAAATGGCAATTCAAATCACAACAAAACATTTATTGTTTGTTTTGTCTTGCTTTATTCATTGTGTTATTTCTTCCTAGGCATTATAGTTAAGACATAATGGGTTATAATGTAATGTAACATCAATAAATCCAAAGAAGATGACTGTATTTTAACTCCATAAGTAATTATGTTTTGATCAAAAGATGCAACCAAATGATTCCTTTATTACACAGACTTAGGTTCTAAATGTCAAAATGCCCCATGTATATTTTAGCCCATTTGGTAGGAGCGCAGAAATTGTTCTTTGTTTTCCATAATTAATTATGTATCTGATAACAAGTTTATGAAAGTTTAATATTATTACTGTATATTTTTGCTGCTTGTATGAACTTTTTACAATTATGTTAACCCATCTGAAATAAATATCCATAGATTATATTTAAATTGGAATCCTAACTATTTAGGCTTATACCTTATTTTTTGTAAAGAGGAACCATGGTGATTTTTTTTAAAATAAGAAGTTCTACTGTAAAATATACCTAGTTAAATTTAATTTTCTTAACAATGGAAGAATGTTGATTACAATTTTGTATGTCTTGACTTAACAGATAATAAATAAATGGGAAACATTTCCTTCTACAATATGTACTGTGCATCTGGTCAACAGCTACTTCCGGGTCCTCATGTTTCCGAAAATGTAAGCCTCACTCATGAAATTAATGGTCTTCTCAATCAAAAAATAATAAATAATCTGAGCAGATGGATTTTTGTAGTACATTTCTACCTTATTTTTTCCCTTAAAAAACATACATACAGTTGCAGCGGCCATAATTTTACGAAATCACGCGGTTTATACCTCGGAATACCCATGTCATGGCGCAGGATTTCTTCCAACCGTACCGCCCTAAGACATGAGTGCAGGCGAGTACATGAAATGGCATTTTAGTGTTCTGGCTTTTAAACACCTGAAATTGACACAGTAGCACAGTAGCACAGTACTGTACACATTACAATTCATTCATTTCATTGCATATAATTGCACACAATCCATATAATTCAAACAAAGCAACCGCAATAAACACACATGCCTGGGGCGATTGGCCGCGTTCATGCCACGTGGAGTACAGCAGCGCACACGAAAACGGCGCCGTGATGCCTTAAAATAACGGCCTCTGCATCTGTAACATAAAATAGGGATGAATTTTTATTTCTTGAGTTACTAGAAATATATACAATATAGATTTAACTAACCTTAAGGTTTGCGTGTCTGCAGGCACACGCGGTCCCGCGGCCACACGTGGTCCCGCCACCAGGATTATCATGGCCCAGATAGATTAACGCTGCAGGGGTCCAATTTGAAAGGATAGACCCCCACGCAGCGTGATCATGGCAGATACTGTCCTCAGCGCCAGGAACACAGAGGACAGCAAGTCTTGCTACATCTGTAGTATAAAACATTTGAAATGTACAATGGCATATTTCGCTTTAACATGATGCCCTTTAATAGTAGTTTTGCAAAGGAAAGGCGCTTCTAAAGAGCCTCTAGTGTTGTTATTTACGACAATAGTAATTACAGTATAATTCAAATCCTAGTATTACAAATTATTATTTTAATAATAACATGTATTATATTATTACAATATAAATTAAAAAGGACAAGTGTCCCAATCCAAGGAGATGCACACGCTTGCAGAGTCCATGTGCTCTCCCCTTGGAGCCCACCTGTGGAGCGGTAGTGGCAGTGGTGATGGAGGTTGCCCACCCAGATGGCGATCACAGAAACCGGTCCAACTTCTGTGTCAGCTCCCTTCAGCGCCTTTGCCACAACTGCCGCACAGGTAGAGCACTGGGGAGCTTAAGAGGCCCCACACTCAGTTTGCACAATACCACACAATTGTTTATGCTGCCCTGGAAACAATGAATTCCTACCAAAAAGCATACAACATTTTGGTGAGGGAAGAACAGGCAGATAAAGTGACATACCACCAGACATAAGAAATTGTCAATGGTCTTCTAACTGGGGAATCCAACTGAAATATGATGTCTGTACTGGTAGGTTTTCTCTTCACTATTTGTCTGCCTTAAGACTATATTTACTCTCAACCACAACCTAATAAAAAATAACAATGTAAAGTACATGTAAATGCTAAATAAGACAATACTAATAATAATAATAATAATAATAATAATAATATATACACATAATGATTTATTATTATTTAATTATATAAATTAGATCCATATATATGTAATTCTTGACTAACTATGGATATGTTTTCCTTGTGACAGACAATTATATTATTGGTACCATTGAATGGTACTGTTACTAGAACAAAAAACATTAATGGCTCAAAACTGTACTAAATGTTTCTACCACTAGGAATTATTAACAGTGCCATTATGAAACTAAACCTACAGTAGGTAACATAAGAATTTTTTTTAATAATTATTTTTCAATAAAAAAATGGAGCTTCTCCAAAAAGGTTATTATTAAATAAGCACGTAAGAGACATCACAGTAAAGTTATTGGAAGCACACATTAAAAGCTTCTCAAAGGAGACAACATTTTATGCTTGAACATTTTCTTTAAAAAATTAAATTTAGACGGATGTAATGTGGGACCAGTTAAAAGTGAAAAGAACATTTAAAACACCTGTTTAATGTGTTGGTATGATGTAGCAGGTTAGTCAGTAATATCTCTGATATTTTCCTCTACTGTTTAACATCTGTTTTGGGATAAATAAATGTTTTCTCAACTTGAAAACATTAGCCTTAATTATTAGTGTGCTCCAAAATGTTTTCTTAATCCTCCTTAATGGATTTGTGAAGAAATTGACTTATTGTTATTATTTATTTACATTATGTGCCAACATAGGAGAAGGAGTGGCTCAGTGAGTAAAGACACTGACTGGCACTGAGAGTTTGAGGCAGGGGAACTTGGTTCAATTCCTGGTGTCGACTCCTTGTGACCTTGGGCAAGTCACTTTATCTCCCTGTGCCCCAGGCACCAAAACAAAAAAAACATAGATTGTAAGCTCCAAGGGGCAGGGACCTTTGCCTGCAAAATGTCTCTGTAAAGCGCTACGTAAAACTAGCAGCGCTATACAAGAACATGCTATTATTATTATTAACATATTTCATAGCGCTGTACAATAGGGAGGAGAAAATAATAAGTAACAAACATATTGTTGCAGTAGTTAAGGAGGGCCCTGCCCCAAGGATCTTCCAATCTATAATGAAGGGTAAGTAGAAACATAGGGTACATGGAGGTAAGGTTAGTGTGTTTCCCTTCAGATCAGTGGTGGATTAAAAACAAAATGGTCCCCTTAGGCACTTACCTGATGCTGCCCTCCTGTTCTAGTGCTATGACATCCCATTGCCATGGCAACATGATGCTGTGTGACGTCGCGTTGCCTGCCCACGCATGCGCGATCGGAGCTTGCCATTTGTGCGCATGCGCAATTGCTGTTTGACAGCCCATGCATGTGTTTCTGGTTGTTAATTGAAGGAAGTTGCCATTGGGGATAAGGAAGTGGTATTACATTATGCAGAGGTAGAGCTTTGAAAGCAGGATTCTGTGTGAAGATGGAAATGCATCAATATGTTAAGTTTGTTTTTAAAGTGTGTGACATCACACAATCCCTGTGGTAGAGGTAGAGAATTGGTACTAGCATATGCAAGGTCCTGGGTTAAATTCCTGTATTATATGGTATAATGTATTAATTATAAATAAAATAATAATTTATAAATTATACTTTAAAATAATAATTTATAAATGATTATTTTATGTATAATTCATAACTTATACCATATCATACAAGAATCAAACCCAGGACCTATCATATGCTAGTACCAATTCTCTACCTCTACGCCACCTGGTGTAGGGTTGTGTATGTGTCTGTTAGCAATAAAGCATTGAATGTTTAAAAAAAAAATCCCACATGGTGTAGGGGATGTGTGTGTGTGTCATGTAACCCTCCTCTGTGCTCAAAAGTCTACGTAAGTGCTGCGCACCTGGACGCAGTCCTATGAAGCTGTAGAGAGGAGAGAGCTGCAGATGCCGGTAAGTCCTCACGTGGCAACATTTTATAACGCGATCCCGGTTATAACGCGGTCTCATTCTGTGGACCCGAGGACCGCGTTATAACGGGGTTCAGCTGTATACATGCTATATAAAAATGCATTATTATTATTAATATTTTTAGATTGTTTGTTAAAAATGTGGTGCATGGAGAATAAAATTTTAAAGATTAACTTTCTAAATTGTAAAATGTAAAAAAAATGAAAATAGCAACTGTGCAACTATAAATTGGCCACTCCAACCTTGTCAAATGTAATGTTAAATTAATAAAGGCTTTATCAGTACACAATTGCAAGAAATGCTTAGAGCATGTACGTACTGCACTTACTGCAGGGGCACAGTGTCATTTACAACAATTCATAAAACACATGCCAAGCTTGGACGCTTCTCCCTGCAGTTATTAGTAAGTGGAAAATGGCATTTAACATTTACCATATCAGTGACCCATAACTACAGCAATAGAACTGTGTGCTCGGGTGATTAGGTGTTCAAAGTAAATATATCACCGATCTAGTGTTGTTTTGCTAGTTGATAAAGTCTGTGCTTACAAAGGTCAATGGGTCATTGAAAAGGAGTTACAGCAATATTTTACTTAATTATTATTTGGCTTTATAATTATTATTTATCTTAACATTACTATACTCAATAGCTATGTCAAGAATAAGTGTATATATATATATATATATATATATATATATATATATATATATATATAGAAAAGGTAGATTGGGTGTGCAGATTGTTTCAAATAGGAACTAAAATGTAACACTAAATGCTGCCACAGTGTATTAGCTACACACAATAGCCACACATAGAAAAACACAGGAGCAATTAATGTAAAAAATACTAGAGTTAACTAGATCAGAGTAACAGGGACAAAGCAGTAAAATACAATTGTAAATAGAATTACCAAGTTTGATGATGAATCTGAATTATTAGAAGAGAAACAGAAAATGGTGAAGTATGGTTGTATTATGTACAGCGCAAAGAAAGACAGCTACTTACAAACTAGCAGATGGTACAGGCATATAGGATATATAATCCTCTCCTAGCTGCAGTATTGGTCTGTGTCCTGTCCGGTCTCCACGTGGAACACTCAAATGGAGGATTAAGAGTAGGAGATCGGAGGCAGCTGCGATTTTGTCTGATACGGATCCGGCATTCGAGTGTTCCACGTGGAGACCGGACAGGATACGGGATACGGACCAATACTACAGCTCGGAGAGGATTATATATCCAATATGCCTTTACCATCTGCTACTTTGTAAGTAGCTGTCTTTCTTTGCGCTGTACATAATACAAACATACTTCACCATATTCTGTTTCTCTTCTAATATTTCAGATTCATCGTCCAACTTGGTGATTCTATTTACAATCATATTTTACTGCTTTGTCTCTGTTACTCTGATCTAGTTAACTCTAGTGGTTTTTACATTAATTGCGCCTGTGTTTTTCATACACATATACACATATACACATATACATATATTGTGGCAGGACGGCCTCACGGCGTGGTCAGTAAGATGCTAGACACAATGGGAAACTTTAAACTGTAGTGGTTTGTTAGCCACAACCAAATAAAGTACGGGTGCACTGTCCCTTTAAGAAACCAAATTATAGAAAATAAAACCTATTCCCGTTAGGGGAATTAACTCAACTTCTTGAGCCCTTACTAACAGGGCAGCCAGCAAATCTGGTTATGCACAAAACATGTGCTCCACAAAGTATAACAATAAAGTATAACAATAAAGTCTTATCTGTATTGTAGCTCCAAAAGCAAACAGGAACGCCGGTTCTGGGGAGCAGGCTGTGTCCAGCTCGCAGCAATCTTTCTTTATCCTGGGTTGGGGTCCCAGCTGGTCCCAGCAGCAAAGCTCCTCACAGGACTGGGGGACCAGAGCAACAGCTAGGGCTTCCCAGCCGGGAGAAGTCTCTCCACACTCCTGGGGAAAAACAAGCTCACATTGTGTGAGTCACTTCCTGCTTTTAAACCTGCAGTCTCTCAGGCATCCTGCTTAATTAGGCTGCAGATGTATGCAGTTCTCCAACTGTAGGTTAACTGGTTTAGTGCTGGAAAGTACACACACATCCTCCATTCCAGCTTACTGAGTCAGTGACTCTGTCACAATATATTGTAATATCATCTCTATACATCCGTATGTACTCTTTCATGCTTATTTACTCAAAATGTCCTACTTTTTTCTCCACCTATATAACTTTGGTACCTAGATTAAGTTATATTCTATTTACTGCTCCTGGTTTTGATATGCACCAATTACATGACAATTAAATTGCACCACTAGAATTGTAATATCATCTCTATACATATATGCTACTCATTTACAGTTGCACAAGTCAAATTCCTTAGTCATGAGCATGTTTTAGTCATATTAGAAACAAGCTTAAGAACAAAAAATCCCAAACTCGAAAATAAAGGACATTAACATAAATGCAAATGCCAAAGTAGAAGAGGTGTCACTAAGAGGAAAAATTATGTACAAGGAATACATGGAATCATATATGATTTTTTTATTATTATTATGTTGACCATGATTCCTTTAACCTATGAAATAGTATATAGGCAATGCTTAATGATCATGTTTCTTTCTGCCCAACAAGGTGTTTTGACATTTGGTATTTACTGTGAGTTTCCATATGCCGTAACATATCATTTTCAGAATATATTGCCTTTCTTTTTGACAATATAAAGATGTTTTAGATACTGGTATAGGATTGTAACATACTTAGAAATATATAATCTCTGTTAACAATATTGCTTACCTGAATGGTAGTAAATTAATCTGCAATTCCCCTTTAATTTTTTTAAATGGCCATTTTGCAAGTGCAGTACACAGTATAGGTAATCAAACACACACACACACACAATTACCTTTTTACATTTAGCCCAGATCTCTTTTGAGCTGAGGCTAGAACCTGTCAGATTTGAAATGAAAATTGCACTAGTTATAGACACATCGTTAAATACATTTCAATATAATATTGCGCTGACTTTCTCTTTCATTAACTCCTTCTATAACCACTCTCCAATACGCTCATGGTGCAAGTGGAGTAAATAAGGGCCAAAAATGGAGCAGTGCACCTTGACACGTTGATGCAGTGTTAAAATTACACAATATGCCCCTGTTTTGAAGCTATAATAAAGTTTATTACATTCGATACATATCCCCCATGCTCTTCTATGTCTTTCTGTTGTCAACATCTTAAATTCTGAAAAATAAAAATATAACTTTACAAATATACAGATGTAATAGACATCACTGCATTCACTGGCGCTCACCTGGGATGCTATAATGCATTAGCCCTGTCCCTTTTTTGCTCACAGCTAATGTGGACCAAATGATGTCTGCTCCCACTGAAGTGTCCTGCTTCAACGTGCCAGTGAAAGCATTAACGTCTGCTGCATCTGTAAGAATCCATGGTTTGTGGTGCTTTGACTATATAATTTAGCAAATAGAGGAAGAGGGGAAGAAAAAGCTGGTTCTCTAAGTATTGTATCACATATTAAATCAAGGGCAGAAAATAGAGATAAAACATATTTTTTATTATATATATCTTTTTTAAATTACATTTTTGCAAGCGTATTGGAGAGTGGTTATAGAAGTTAGTGAAAGAGAAAGTCAGCGCAATATTATATTGAAATGTATTTAACGATGTGTCTATAACTAGTGCAGTTTTCATTTAAAATCTGACAGGTTTTAGCCTCTGCTCAAAAGAGATCTGGGCTAAATGTAAAAATAAAGATTTGTAAGATTCATACAAATGTCACTGCTGCCAAATTGATACAGATGCAAATATTTACTCCGTGTTTGGCACAAATTGGATTTTCTTTTACAGTACATGTTTTAAGGCAAAAGTGGAGCAATTCTGGGGCAAAACAATTGCATCAGATGTATTAAAGAACTGACAGCTTTCTATGGCATTTTTTATTTGATACATATGGTTAAGATGTATTTGTCCCCTCTCACCACTGTTGTCTTGGTACAATCTCACCCAATTGTAATTATTGTAACATCCGTCTATTGCATATGCTATTATTTTTAGTATTTATCTCATGCCTCATGATAGTTTATAGGTTACAAGAGGAAAGTGTGTGATTGTAAATGTATTGCTACCGACTTGCTCAAGCGCCTTGTCTTGTGATTGTATACATTTGAAAACAGAAAATAGAAAAAATGGGTGCGCTCAGAAAAACCAGCTCCAACAAACATATATCTAATGCTCAGAAGATGGAGTGTATACACCTGGAATGGGGATGGAGCTGTAACCATGTGTCTAAGATGTTCAATGGTTAACAGCTAGCGAGGAACATATGAATAAAATGTTAAAATAAAGAATAAAAATACACTTGATATAAATCAATAATCCACTGATGTGGTAAAGAAAGTGACATGAACCAATGAGGAGCTTCACATCTAGGGTTGGATCAGTAGTTTGATGAATATATAAGGAAATATATATAAATAGATTGATGAGATAATGTTAATGCCTTAGTATTAAATGTCCAATGTCTTATTCATATGCTGAAAAGATGCAGCCTCTCACCGTAAGGATACCCAATTCTTGATATAGCCAGAACATCATTGCTCTTTTTGCACCTTTCTTCTGTTTTGTCTCTGAGACTGTATACATTTGTTTAGATGTTCAATATCATGCAAGCTATGAGTTGACATTTATCCTACAATATATTATGTTGTTATGAATCACTGAGTAACTATTTCTGCACCTTTTTAGCAATAATTTAAACCTGGCAATGAGACCAAGTTATAAGCGTGGAAACCTGCATAAGGCAATGAGGCATCTAGGAAGCTCAAAATTGAGCTATGGGGCTTATTCACTAAAGCCTCTCAAATGTAAAATGTGTTAAAACCAGTGCAAAAATAGCACTATACTTATCAAAGAACATAAATTTAATTGAAAGTAAATTCAGGATTTTCTTTGATAAACAGGTGCAATTCTTGTGCAGTGGTTTTTCCCCAGTTTTGTGACCTGGACACATTAACACGTAAAGCGCTCTCCCATTAAGCGATGGTAACTTTGCATTACTGTATTTCTTTGTATTGCTTGGTATTGTCAAAAACGAAATTGTTGGAAGGGGTGAAGATATTTTGATAGGCTTCCTTCCCTAATTTGTCAGAAGCTTTCTGCCGGCCTAAGAGATGGTTCTCCAAAACTTTGACACAATGAAAGCTGCACTTCTCTCCCTCTGGTGTTATATGTGAAAAATATTTTTCATGGGAAGAAGTAATTGTTTTTATAAAATGAGGCCATAAATTATCTAATAACCTGCTGTGGTTGACTGGGCTTTCAGTGAAGTGAGCTCTGCCCTGATGCTGCACATGTTACTGTAATTGTCATATATTGTCATATATTAACTTGAAAATATAGCAGCAGTTATTATTTTTATTGATATTATTGGGAAAAAACAATCCCAAGAATACTTATTAAGTTTACATACCAGTTTAATTGTAACTGGCAGTTATTTGCAAGGACAGGAATAATATATCCAGTGCTTTATTCCAGCTTAATTTTCTATCACTCTCTACTTGTACTATTGGCGTTGAAGGGTGCTGCTTTACCGCTTTGTTACACTAATCAAAAATCACTCTAGTGTAAAATAGTATACCTTGTTTAAGTAAGAAACATTGGACCTAGCTGAACTATTAAAAACAACAATCAGGCAACCTATTGCTGTGATTGACTGGACTTTCAGTGAAGTGGGCTCTTGCCCTTCTGCTGCACATGTTATTGTGAGTGTAGTACTGTATATCAATATGAATATATACTGAAGCAGCAGTTTTTGTTAGTATTATTATTACTTGGAAAAATTATTCCCATAATTATTAATCTTCAACATACTTTAGTGTGTACTGTACATTTTTGGATCATCAATGTGATAAACTAAGCTGGTCCCAGTTTGAGTCTCTCTCTCCAGTGCAGCTAGTGAGCAGTTTATTGCGCAGCAGCAGCAGGACAACAAACAACAGCAGCAGAGGTCACTAGTTGCTATTGCATAATAATATTGCTCTCTATACAACAAAAGTGAAGTAAAATAATTACATCAACTTGTCTTATAGTAAAAATACCAGTTAGAGCCTTTTGAATAAATATTTGGAAAGTAGCCATAGAGGCGAGGGAAGAAGAGCTGGACGTAGTTTTGGTGGAGGTCGTTGTGGGGGTGGCAGTAGTGGGGATGAATCTTATAAATCAGTTAAAAGTGATGCTGTTTGTTTTGATGATCATGCTGTTACTACTACAGTAGTACTCAAAGTAATCATCATAACAGTCACAGCAAGTACTGTATAAGCGAAAGGAGAATAATGAAACTGTCAATGAATGACAACAATTTCACTGGAGAAGGCTCACTTCCCCTGCGCACCCCCCACCCCCAAAATTGCTCGAATGCCTGGTTAATAACCCCCGTCTGGTCAGTATAAAACGGATATAACATGATCTCATTTGAAATACATTTTACCCATATTATATGGGTTCAGCAAATACTTTGGGGCCGATTCACTAAGCTACGTTAACTAGCGCTAAAATGTGTTATATCGCTCGGCCGCAAAAGGCTGAAGCCATAAGCGCTATTCACTAAGGCTGCTCGGCGCGTTTACGGCCGGCCTTAGCCAAACGGCCGGCCTTAGCCAATAGCGCACGATCACCTTTTTCCCCCCTGTTATCGTGCTAAAAGTTATTTAGCACGATAACTATTATAAACAAAGCAGCCTGTAAGAACTGCATGGAGACGCCGTCAATACACGGTTCTTAAAGGCGATCGTGCTGGCCAAATATGATTTTTAATAGTAGTATACATGAGCAGGGGGTCTTCTGAGCTGAACCGCATTGGTTTCAGTTCCGAGGACGCCCCTACTTCAGGAGATATAGGCCCCGTTATGGGGTGCTGGTATCCCCTGCAGAATTTCAATGTCCCAGTCACGTGACGTAGAAGCTTTAAAGTGCAGGGGATACTGGCACCCCATAACGGGGCCAATGGGGTTCAGCTCAGGAGACCCACTGCGCATCTACACTAGTATTAAAAAACAGATAACAATAAATAATAATTCATTACCATAGTGGCTATCCACTCAGGCAATGAAGGGGTTAAGGCATAATAGCATGTATATTGGGGACAATTGCCCCCAATAAACATAGCAATATACCACACATCCCCCCGCCCCCTAACAAATACACTACATTAATGTGCAAAATTACTATTATCCACATATGGATAATAATGCTTTTGCCCATTAAATATACATTAATACAATAAATACATTAAATACATGTTGTACTCACCCTTGTCCAACACCCACGATGAAGGCCAGCCACATCTTCCTCCTCATCCATACACTGGGGTGCTGAAAAATATACAAAATAAGAACAAGTACCAAACTAATGTCCCCTAACCCCTTAATGACCTTAGCGGTTATTAACCGCTACAGTCATTAAGGGGTTAAGCCACCCTGACCCGATACCCACTTATTTGTACTGTGGCTTCATCATGTATATATATATATATATATATATATATATATATATATATATATATATATATACTGTATATGCATGATCAACCAATATACAAATAAATACTGTACATGGCCAAATACAAATCTCTCCCAATATCAAACATCACCAAGCTTAATCAATATCTAATAAATCAAAATACAAACACTCAATTTGACAATGTGTACATGATATAAATAATCTTTGCATCATATATACTATGTCAAACAATGCTCCAAATCAAAGACACTAATCCAAACAAGATACAGATACAATTATTAAAGAAAAACAAAGCATCAACACAATTAATTTACCATCAATTAATCCAATCACCAATCAATTACAATCCAATTCAATTACACACTTCATATCCTACAATCAAACCATTGTGTAAATTAATCTATGACAAAGTAACCATCAAACAAAATCTATATGCCAAAAATAAGCCAATAAAACAATCTATAGAAACCAGCCTTTAACTAAACATTTGCAAAAATTAAATGTACATTAGCAACACATTTTTACACAAAGCAGCAAATTACCATTCAAAAAAACATCCAAACAAGGCAAACCAATACGTTTTTATTATACCTGTATGTATGTCCATCTATAGTTTACAGACATAAATACAGGTGCAATAAAAGAGCATTAAAAACAATTTAATCACATTAAAAATGAACATACAATACAACCACTGATTTGTCCTGTACGTATGTATACCCATAGTGACATACATTCAGGACAAATAAATGGACATTAAAAAAAATGGACGTTAGGGAAAAAAGTCCAAAAAACCTGAAAAATAAAATTAAAATACATTTTCTTTTTTTACTTACCATTAGATGAACCAGTCACACCAATCAAGGGGAACCGGAACCACTGGAGCAGCTAATCCAACAGGAACTAGTGCATTATATATGTACTGTATTGTCACTTACCAGGTCCCAAAGCATTCTCTATGTCTACAAGGCCTGGAGACACACTACCTGGGAGCTAGCAATTACCAAGGTGACCTGCTCCTCAGTAGGGGTCAAATATAAGGGAACAGGTGGCCCCCCTCCTGTCTTCCTTGCGTGTGCAGCATTTTTGACCATCTTTTTCTTACTTTCTGTCAGCCCAGTGCTTCTTCAGCATAAAATGCTGCAGACAGCGTTCCTGATGGCATTTAAGAAGTGTAATATTACCCCCCAAATCCACAACTTCTCAGTAGTGCTTGTCCTGGAACAGAGAGACCCCACAAGTTTGAAGTGTTTATTAACCACTCCATTTATTAGGATCTTTAGTTCCTCAACCATTATTTTTGGGGTTCTTATTCTCCCAGCCTCAGAAGCAGGAGCAGCCCCGACAAAAGAGGTGGAAGTTTGTTCAGCCATTTCTACAGTAGAGCTGTTTATCTGAAATGGCTGTTATTCATCTTCTAATGTGTATTTATTATTATTTGAAATATGTGTGCTCATAGTCACTCTAATGGGTCGCAAACTGAAGTGCGCTAATAAGACTGTTTACCAATGTGCATGTGCAGTGTGTGGTTTAACGCTTTTCAATGTTACTATAATTCCCGTTACCTGACAGGTAACATTACGATGGTCATTTTGCTAATGGACATCATTGTATCTCATTAGCTTTGAGGATACCTGTTAAAATGAAGAAAAATAACATCCATTCCGATTTCGGAAATGAGCGTTATTAGTGCAAAAGTGGCAGACTTCTGTGGATCTACCACATAGTATCAAAGGTTCTTACTCACTGAGTTGTAGAGTAAATGTGAGGAGCTGCAATAAAAATAAATAAATAAATCAAGCTGCAAGTACTTAATTTTACATTTTTTATTTTTTTGTATACATTATTTTTTGCGTTTTGTATTTTTTATTATAGCAAAGTCTAAATACATTTTCTGTTTTTGCTACAATGCAATAGAAACATTGAGACCAGTCAGCTGCCATCTCCTCATATACAAATCATTGATTTCCATCAATTGTACAGTACATAAAACAAAACGGATCATAAGCATTTTAAAAAATGGTTTACAATCTATCGATCTTCTGTTTTTTCAAAGGCACTGGTGCTTTAAGAATCATTTTACGGCTATAAAGATTACCAGGAGAGGGCAGTCACTGATGCTACTAAAACGAATATTGAACAGTAAAAGAGAGTGGTTAATGAATAATGATCTCAATAACGGTAAAGAGATCAAGGAGGAAAAATAAATTACATTTAAAAGTTCAGTACTGTAATTTTACTGACTTTGTTGATTAATAGACCAATTAATGTATATATGATAATACCTTCCAGTGAAGGAACTATGTCTATTGATTGTATGATACAACAATAAAGGACTATTTTAGTTATTCATGCAGTGCTGTTGGTATATTTTCCATTTAATGACCTCTCATATATTAGAAAAAGGAAATTATAACATCTTCATTGGAAAGTGAATGATGAAGTTCTCTTTAATTGCACTTAATAACTGTTCAGGAATTAGGAGAATGTATACATTTAATAGACAATTGTGAAGGGAATGCTAGAAATAATCATCTATTGAATAGTGCTCGACATCATTTTGACATAGGAGAAAAAAAAGTGTGCTACATCAGGCTTGAAACCAACTAAAGATATCACCTTGTAGCTCAATAAATTGCAGCAGGCTTAGCATTGCATTTAAAGTCTGTTTTCTTGGAAGTATGCCAGGTTCTATTCAGGAAGATGACCTCATACAAGCTTATTTAACAGAGATCCCACTAATGCTTTATATAGCAGCCAAGTGACATTATTTGTTGGTTCTTTTCATATTGATTAAAATTTACGTGTGAGGAAAAAAGCATACTTTAACTAAGCCACAATTACCCTTTTCTTAAATCCCCATGTCTATTTTGTCTGAGAACTAAAATCTCCTTTTCAATGAATTTATAAAGAAGTTTGTCAGATGGTTAACGGTTCTTAATAATTTAATACACTAAGAAGGAATTATTGGTTAAGAACTTGAATTGGCATACAAACGGCCATTTATATACAATGAATGGTGCAATACTTTATAGCACTATGCACTTATATTATTAAAACAATATGTGTAAATGAAAGGAATAATTACTTGGTTTCCTTGCTAGCAGTTAAGAAATTGCTTTTTTTAATTGTCTAAAATTAGAAAAAATATTATAATGCTAATAGTTACAGAAGCAATCAATATTGAAAAAACTCTTTAGTGCCCAACGGATATATTTATTCCTTCCCTTTTATTATTAAAAGATTTCAATCTAGTTAGGTTTTCAGTCCCAAATTGATTTCGAAACAATGACTAAAGTATCCAAAAATATATACTGAATTAACAACTGTGTGATTAACCTTTACAATACCAGTGGTCTGACATCACCAGTGTGCCACTAGACCTACGGCACTTACTGTACTCACCGTATGATTGCTTCCCTTCTCCCCCTGATGAAGCGTGGTGAACACATGAAACATGCGTCGGGAACGTAGGACGTCACATCTGTGACGTCACTCGAAGTGGCGACATCCACACTACCTAGTCAATGAGCAGGCTTGTATTTGCAGCGTTTTTTTCATACCTAGTACCGCCGATGCTTATCTTTGCAAAAGAGACAAGGTTGCAGTAAATGTTTATACTGAATTTCAACGAATATCCACTGCGTTGTATTGGTTATATGTTTACATTTATGAGATATCTTGGAAGTGGCGTATACAGGAAGACTTTGGCATAACATTATATGCTCCTATATAGAACACACAGGGAGAGATATTTACCATATCTATCAGCCACTATAATATTTACACCATACCTAAAGAGGATTTTCCATTTATTTCATTGACATATACCATGCCACGCACCGTGACCAAGCTCCCTAAAGAGACATACTAGTTATTAATCAGAAATATGTGTTCTGGGTATGTGATTGCTGCACAAGTCTGATCTCTGATTGAGAGATATATCTGATTTAGTTGTAATAACCTGGACAGTCAGAGAATCGTTGCTAGTTAGTATATTAAGATATCAACTGGATGTACAATAGGAGTATATGCAGGTATTAGCCATTAAGCATACCTATTTTTTGACGACTTACTCTCTATGCCACATTAGTATGGGGATTTTTAATAATGTACAGTATCTGTGTTTTTAATTTTCTATGTAGAAGTAATACAATTTTAATATTTTTGATTTCTCTGGTGATTCTGGGTCATTGACCTGAGTAGCAGTAATTTACTGCATGGCTACTATGTCCATTGATAGGTAATATATATGACATTGAGTGCTTACTAAAGGGGGAAACTTTCTGATCATTCTTTTGATCAACACTGTTATTATCATACCATTATCCTCCAAAGCACCTGTTATTTATTTATAGTTCAAATATGGTG
This sequence comes from Ascaphus truei, assembly GCF_040206685.1. Classification (NCBI taxonomy): domain Eukaryota; kingdom Metazoa; phylum Chordata; class Amphibia; order Anura; family Ascaphidae; genus Ascaphus; species Ascaphus truei. The sequence goes on from NC_134486.1 coordinate 345,121,218, forward strand.
AGTGCGGTTTCACTCACATTTTCAGTGCTTCAAGAGTGACCCGCAAAATGTTAAACAGGAATAGATACTATAGCACTCAAAGGACTCACGGTCTACAGAGTTATCCTTACAAGGATTAGAATAAAGCTTCAACCTGGGTATCAAAAATCTTCATTTATTAGGTCAAACAGCAGCACTAAAACAACATTTCAGGCACACATGGCCTTTGTTCAGGTAGGTGTGGCTAACATATATAAACTAAACCACCATTTAAATACACTGATGATATGATTAGTCCATCCTGAAAGTGAAATAACTAGTGAATCAATGTGGACTCTGGATTCCTTTGGATATCAAACAGCACATTTGGTCCCACCACCATCTCAGATAGTGACATCATGCATATCAAATCGATGCTCCATGGAATGCCAATGTAAAATACTCTTAACAAGACCTTCATTAGATTTACAAAAACAATAATTGAGAACATTATCAGCAGATCTATAAATCAAAACAGCAATTCTTAAAATTGTAGAGACTGCGCTGATCTGGGATCTTCCGTTATTTAAAGGGTCAAGCCGTTCCCGCTGCTCCAAAACTCTCCTGCGATCCACCGGGACAAAACAGACATAAAGTACAAAAGAAGGAGCGCAGGGAAAACGGCTTTGTTAGATAAATATTCCTAATTTATTTAGCATACAATATCAATAAAAACTTACAATGAAATGTCATCACGTGGACTGCGTGTTTCTCTCACACCAGCGACGATCATGAAACGAGATCCACGGCGTATCTTCTAGTCCATCCGACCCAGACGACCAGACGGTCACCAAACCGGAAGCAGACCAGGGCAGATTTCCAAAGGTATGCTGCAAATCCCGCGGGAGCAGCTGCCTAGCTAGAGCAGCACTTTTGAATCACCAGAGGGAGGAATCTCTGCCTTGTCCTAAACATGCTGTCACACAACGTTCTAAGTTGTGGACACTTCAAGAACCCTCTACGTGTTTCGCGCTATTGATGCTTCTTCAGGAGAAGTTCCTTACAGGCTGGGTAATGTCTCCTTTATATCAACAAGATTGATTCTATTGGCCCAGACCGCTTAACTTAAAAAACAATTATTGGCAATTGCTCTAATATACACAGGTGGTTAATGTTATCTAAAAAGGACAATATTATCTAAAAAGGACAATAGTGATCCAACATACATATATATTTAACAGGTGCTTTGCATTGTGTATGCCATTGACATGCTCACCTATACGCACCTTCAGGGGTCTTATAGTTTTCCCCACATAGTACTTGTTGCATGGGCAGTTAATGACATAAACTACAAAATTCGTAAGACAAGTAATAAATTGATTAATTTTATACTGTCGCCCAATTCTATCATCTACAAAGGTTTTATCTTGTACCATAAACATAATACATTTTCCACAATGGTAGTTCCCAACAGGTCTCCCCAAGAATCATTTTAATAAGCTGTTTTAAAGTGCTAGGTGCTAAAATACTTTTTAGATTCCTAGCCTTTCTAAAAGCTACCTTGGGTTTAACTGGTAATGTCAATCATAAAATTAGATCCCTTTTTAGAACTTCCCAATATTTATACATGATATTTCTTATATTAGTCTCTTGTTTGTAGTAATCTGTAAAAAAAACATTTGGTGTTTTGTTAATGTTAGAGGCTTTAGTCTTATCTCTTGGAATTAACAGTGTATTTCTGGGTCTAAGTTAAATTTTTCTGATAGAGTCTTGTATCACATCAACATTGTAACCTTTTTTCAAACATATCTGTCTAAGGACCTTAGATTGTTCTTCACAGTCCACAGGTCAGAACAATTCCTACGCACCCCTAAGAATTGGCGATATGGTATATTATTTAGCTATTGCAGAGAATGATTACTTCGGTAATCAAGATAGGAATTTACATCTACCTTTTTAAAATGTGTTCTGGTCACTATGTGTTGTTCCACTGCTTTCAAATGGAGATCCAAGAAATTGATTTCTATAGGGTCAGTCTCCCCACTAAAAATGATAATCTGATCATTACTATTTAAAAATTGGATAAACTCCGCCAGGTCTTCTGAGGACAAGGACCAGATGATCATAATATCGGCAATATATCTGCCATAATAGACTATGTATTGACGAAATCTATTGTTTTTCCATACGTTTTCCTGTTCCCATAGACCCATAAAAAGACGTGCGTAATTGGGGGCAAAATGTGTACCTATCGGCGTCCCATTGGTCTGGATGTAATAATCACCCTCAAACAGAAAATAATTATGATGCAAAATAAATGTAATGCTATCAATAATAAATTCCTGTTGTGCACTCGATAGTGTTTTGTTGGTGTAAAAAGTGTGCTACTGGCTTGATACCCAATTTATGTCGTATACACGTGTATAGAGAACTAACATCTAAAGTGCTCCAAATAAAATGATCCTCCCAAATAATATTGTAAAGTGAATTTAAAACTTCCATAGTGTCCCTAAGGTATGATGGAAGTGAGGTGGTAAGTGGTGCTAAAAATGTGTCAACATACCTTGATAAATTAGCAGTAATAGATTCAATCCCAGACACAATGGGACGACAAGGGTAATCTAATGTTTTATGGATCTTGGGAATGTAGTACTGTGTAGGCATACGGGGATGGGTATTATGAACAATTTGGAATTCCTTTAGACTGAGTATTCCTGCTGATTTTGCACCAGCTTTTCCTAGCTTTTGATATGATACCCCATCATTCAAAAGTCAACTACTGTAGCTTCTTTTAAATAATCCGCACTGTTTTGTAAAACCGTGCATCTCAACCCTTATCGGCTTGTTGGATTATTAAAGCCCCATTTTGATTAAAATCCTTAAGAACCTGTATTTCCTTATGTGTGAGGTTAGCATTAACCACATAGTACCGATTTTTACCCAACATCTGAAACTCTTTTTTCACTAATTTTCCAAACAGCGCTGTATAAGGTCCTTTGGGCTCATATGGATAAAATATTGACTTAGGTTTTAACCCTGTATGCAATATATTTTTACTCAGGTCACTTTCTTTGTACAAACTCATGAGATCCTGATACATTTTCTTATCAGTATTAATTTGATTGATACTAATATGTGGTTGACATTTAAAATCATTGACCATAGTATCTGAATCTTCAAATAAATGGATCCATTTACTGGATCCATTAAGCAAAGATGTATACATTTCCACCTGATTGTGTAATATTTCCGGTGAGGTTGTGTGTACTAATTCTCCACCTTCATCCTCTCCACATTTTGTTCTCCTCCTTTTTCGAATATTTTAAATTTAGAAAAATGTATGTTTAGTGTAATTTTCTTTAGACATGTTTGCAAATCAATACATAGGTTAAATTTGCTTGGTTTCTGCTCATGAGAAAATGACAATGCTTTCTTTAACACACTAAATTGAGATTCAGTTAATTGAAAACTAGACAAATTGTAAATCACACTTCCCTTTAGGCATTCTTCTGTAATCGTCCCCTCTTGGGGCTATTGGAAATTTTTTCTTCCCTTACCTCTACTCCCCTTGTGCCCCCCTCTGTCACTTCCTCCCCTTAACCAGGGCAACAAGTCTGGCGATTTGGTTTGTATTACTTTCTTCGGTCTCGTCCTCAGGCGAGGTGGTATTGGAACTACAATGGGAGTTTTCTACTTTGTTTGTTTGGCTAGTTTTTAAAATTAATTAATTATTGTGTTGGTTAGTGCGTTTATTTTTTAAATTGTTTTGTTGGCTAGTGCTTTTATTTATTTAATTGATTGGTTGACTAGTGCTCTTATTTAATTGGTTAAATAGTGCTTTCATTTCTTGAATTGGGGTGTTTAGGTGCTGGCGTATATCTTTTTATTATTGTATATTTTTGGTCTTCATGTTTTTTTATTTGGGTGACCATTGACTGCTATAGTGGCTTATCATGCCCAAATTATATAGGTATGATGTACCGCTATGCCAATCAATGGGTACAGGGTGGGTATAGTTGTCATGGGGTTGGTTGGTTAGGCCTCCTGGGTGGGTACTGGGAGAGGGTGGGTTAACTCCTAAATTACTATATTGGTTATTAACCGCTAAGTTGATTATGGGGTTAGGGACCATTAGATTGTATTTTTTCTTGTATTCTTTCTGGCATCGGAAGACATGGACCTGGAGTATGCTAACAAGGATGCCCTTCATGATGGCAGGTGTAAGTAGAAAGGTTTATTTACTTTATTTATACTGACTGGCTAATGTTTTATTTAATAATGGGCAAATGAGCCCATATCTGGATAATAATAATTTTGCCCAATACTGTACTGTACTGTATGTATTGGGGATGGGGGGGGGGGTGTATTTATATCCATGTATTGCTTTTTTTTATTATTTCAGCACATGATTGTTACTACAGGCCCGCGGGAACCACCCGAGGACCCCCAGACACACAAGGGGACCACCCAGGGAGCCCCGTGGGGCCCCCGAACACAAATATGGACCACCTGGAGTCCCCCGGACACCCACAAGGACCACCCATGGACCCCCGCCGGTGTCTGGTATTAATCCTGTGCAAAAAATATATAAAAATGCTTTAATGTAGGGTTGGGTAGTAGGTATTGTAATGTTTATTGGGAGTAGATGGATTGGGTGAAGGGGTACTTGGCCCAGGATGGGTTATTAGACCTACCAGCTGGGTCATGGTAATGAAGGGGTTAACTCCTCCCGTATCCTTCTCGTTAGGCCTAATAACCTACCCTAGGCCAAGTACCCCCTTCACTCAGCCCCTCTTCCCTCAATAAAGCTGCTATTGTGCCTTAACCCCTTCATTACCTTAGCGGATAGCGGCTAAGGTAATAAAGCCGCTTTAATGTAATTTTTATTAATAGTGTGCGGGAGCAGGGGATCTCCTGAGCTCAACCGCTTTGATTTCAGCCTCAGGGACCCCCTGATTCCCGAGATACAGGCCCCGTTAGGGGAAGCCGGTATCTCCTATGGATTTAAATCTCACGGTCACGTGCTGCGAGACATTTAAATGCATAGGAGATACTGGCACCCCATAATGGGGCCTGTATCTCAGGAAGCAGGGGGTCCCCGGATCTGAAATTAACGCGGTCCAAGCATGAGCACCGGGTGTCCTGGCTATTTCGCAAGCACGGGGGGGTGGGGAGGGGGGGCATTGCAGGCATGTTGAAGGCGCTTAAAAGTTAATTTATTTTGTTTACTCAAGCGCCAGCTTGAGTGAGCATGTGTGCCCACGCACAAGCATGCGCACACCGCGTGACCGGGGACTTACACATATAGATTTAGTAAGTAAAAGCAGCAAGCACCGCACACTCAGCATGGTCAGTGCCAGCGGGGCCCCAGCCTAAGGCCTTTTCAGAGAGGCGATCTTCATGTTGCCGGCTACTCGCCTGTTTTATGAACTTTGCTATCACAGATAATTTAGGCTTTCTGAATACCATGATACCTACACTAATAAAAATGACGATTTAAATGGCCCGCCGATTTTTACCTGATATTTACAATAGTTATGTAACTGCTTTCAAAATAAAACACCAGTCTCTCAGATTTGCACATTTATATTAGTCATTCCCATGGGTTCATGATGATTTTAGATGGGACTTAAGCTTTAAGCTGAATTCTTGATTCTACAAATGAACGGTTTTCTGGAGATGTTGAACATAAGTCAATACTGTTTGTAAGCTCTTTGGCTTCAAGCCAACAGCATGTCTGTTCTGTCAAATGGTTTTCTTTAACAATGGCCTCTGTGAGATACTTTCTATAGTGATATTCAACTGTAGTTGTGTTGTACCAATGTACTGTAGTTGTACTTAAAAATGACATAGGGCTCTCTGTACCAAAGCAAATCCTTTTTTTCACAGACAAAAAAAAAAGACATTGTGAATATAACAAGTGCATGTAGGTTTTTCTGAAGTGTGCTGACATTGTATGTTAGAAAATAAGTATTTTGGGGAAAATAGCAGGTTGCTTAAAAAGCTTTGTTGTAAAGCATAAAGCTTTAAGATGCCATACAAGTACAGTGTAAAAAAATGTAATAGTATCTATGCAGTGATAGCTAAATGGAAATCAAAGAAAGGTCAGCAACAATTCAAACTGGGTATCAAGATTCTGGCTCTGCATCATGCTGCACATGCTGTGCTGGTCAGTGAATCATAATTCTTCAAGAGAGGATATTCAGTTGAAAAACAAACACATTTGGCATAAAGGTATACTCTACATGTTTGTGTCTCAGTCAACCAATTTTACTATTCTGACAATTAGACAATCAGCAGCCATATGAAATGAACCTTTATTATTTTGGAAGGCCTTCTAACCCAAACATTTCCACAGCTGTAGAGCAGCTGTTTCACACAGTAGATTATAATGATAAAATAAAATGGTGCTGTGTATCAAAGATTTCCAGTTGCAAAACGAGGGCAAACTGGAGCAAACAACCATATTTATCAAAGGAAAAAATCCCATTGTATTCTATGCAACCTTTTCCTTTGCTAAATGGGGTGTCTTTTTTATCTTCATGTTTGCCCACGTTTCAGGGATACTACTGTACTGTTTGTTTTTGTTAAGCGCCTCTATTTTTTTTATATTTGAGTTACTTGAATCTTGTTATCATTAAAAGATAGTTGAGAAATAGACCCACTAGGATTAAGATCCAGACTCTGTACTACGCTGCAGAGGACAAAAGGTGTATGTTATATGTGGACCCAAATGTAAGGGTGGTGCTAGCCAGGAGTAGGTTAATTGTATTTACTTGGGAAAGAAAGAATTCCGTTGTTGCTGCACTAAAAAGCACGCTAAGCAGTGTAAAAGTATTTTATTTGTGAATATATAAAACATATACAGGTGAGTCTAATAGTTGTAATGGCGAGAACAATAAAATAAATTAAAATTGAAGAAAGGCGTGCGTGCTTTATGGGAAGTGTATGATTAAACTAATCTTCTATATCCCTTTGTTATAGTATATAATGGGTGAATGCATATTTTTAAAGGTTCCCATGCTGCAGAGAGCAGGGCTGTAGTCCAGATCGTTGTAAGGATCTGGGGCTGAGCCTGCTTCATCCTTAGCCAGGGTTAGGTTAGGTCCTGGGAGGAACTGTAGGCAGAGCGGGAACTTCTGCAAGAGAAACATACTGAAAACCTATCCTGTCTATGCTGTGTGATGTGCTGATCCTGCTGACAATAAAAGCAAGCATCCTGTTTTAAAAGTTCCTGGCGCCCTTTTCTACTTATACTACTCCTCACTACAGCCTTGGCCTGGATCCACTGGAGAAGCCCTGAGACAAAGGTAAAAGTGGCTGAGCTACACTATGCTGAAGCAGGTAGAAATCCTGTTTGCAGTGCAAGAGAGAGAGACTGATTGCATGTACACCCTATCTTCTGCAGCCGGGTGGGGGTTACATACAAATATCTTTGTTCCTCTTCCAAATGTACAATCTTCTTCAATCGTCATCTTCTTTGGGCTAGCTGGCTAGCTCTCAAATGTTTTTATCTGTAAAGAGAATATGTTGTATATAAATAATCAAGAAGAAATACTGTAGTGTAGTGCACGAATTACTGTAAATTGTGTGGTACGCACCGCACGAGGTTCATCTAGTTTCCGGAGTTGGTTGGTCCATATTAGTAATGGTATTGGGGCAGCAACTCAGGTTGGAGCAGATACTTGGTTGGAGGCAGATTGGAGTTACTAGTTCGAAAAGGTCGATTATTCAATCTCTTGGTCCCAACTAATCTCTTTCTCCTTTGAAAGTTGCCATGATCGAACATACAGATGCAGCCACCAGTATTAGAACTCATGCCTGGGAAATTCTGGGGCAGTCTCACAGTAAATGCCTCAACATTGCCTCAACATTTCTGTGAGATTCTTAATGGCCCATCGGATTAACACAGCGGGGGTCCCTGCAGTCCCATTCAGTTTGACTGCCCCAGAATCTCCCATATTTTCACAGGTAAGTGTTCTATTACTGGTGGCTGCAACTGTACCCATCCATGATGCGTGCAGTGCCCAGCACTGGCCCCTCTTTCTGGGATGCGGAGGTGTTCTAATAAAGCAATCGTTCATGCTTAAATTGTGTCTAATAGAATTCTCCACTATTCTTAGTTGTATTGTATTTTATTGTATGTCTTTATTTATATAGAGCCAAAAGTGTACTCAGCGCTTCACAAAGAATACAGTACAGGGAATTATAATAATATAATAAGTGCAGCAAAATCATACAATAGGAAAGGAAATTCCTGCCCCAAAGAGCTTACAATCTAAGAGTTTTGATGGGGAATTTACAGAGACAATAGGTAAGGGAATACGTGCTGTAGATGGCAGTGCTTGGGTGGTAGGAGTGACTGAGTGTGGGACATTAACCATGAGTGCAGACTATTGGGATGCTTGATTTGTGGGGCAAGTTTTAAGGTTAGTCAAATAACTTAAGGGTTAACACACTTTACAGGGGAAGAGATGGTTTGGAGTTTGTTTATAGAATTCGTACTTCAACATCAACGATATACTTATAGATCTCAGATTGAGTTGCTCTCTTATCTGTCCTGACTTGAATGGCACAATTTACAGTATCATACAGTATAGGCATAACTGCAAGCTGGTCTTGTGTGGCAAGGAGTAAGCCCCATGTCATGAACAGCACATACGTTATGACACAGATTCTGTAAATGCATAGTGCACAGTAGATATGTATTGTACAAGGTCATACAAAGAGACGTGTATATTTTATCTTCTCCTCAGACACCTGCTTCAGTCACGCACTGTAGCATCCAGAGTATCATAGTCAAATATATTCAGTGTGCCACCTGCTGTATAGACACTGAGCTGCAACAACACAAATAAAAATTCCGTATGTAAACACATAGTAGAAGTGCCCTAAAAATACATGAGTTAAGGATAGGGGAAAAAACCCACATAACTCCTGAGGAAACCTTGGTGTGATATGTTTCGTATCGGTCTAAAACGAGGAGGAGGGCCTGGAGGGTATTCAGTACTCAATAGTCCAGAAAGGTATGTGTGTTTATATACTGTTATGTTAGTAGTACTGTTAGGATACACCGACAAGTGGAAAACTATTGCTAAAGTAATGACATTCTTTTTTTTGTCTTTTCCTTTTCCCTCCCCCAGTTTTTTTAAGTTAAATTATTGTATTAGTTATTTTATACGCTGTCCCAACAGTGATGTCGTTATTGTCTTCCCACTAAAAGATGTTATATACCTGATACAAAGATATGTAATTCAAAAGTATATCCTCCCCTTTTTATGTTCTGTACCCCACTCCCCATTGGTCTTAACAAAAAATGCAAATAAAGAACAAGTTTACAAAAATTTTTTTTTTCCGTATGTACTGTATGTATGTATATATTTTTTTATATAGCTCCATCCAGGTACATAGTGCTTCACAGCAGAAATACACAACATAATATTATAACACATAATGGGAATAAGCGTTTCAGACATGAAAGTAACAATAGGAAAGGGTAACAATAGGAAGTCCCTGCCCCAAAGAGCATAACATCTAAGTGGTAATCAGGGAGGACATACAGAGACAGTAGGAGTGTGTATGGTACCAGTAAGTGCACCTGCAAGGGGTCAAAGTCAGTGCATTCGAGATGTATAGTTTCAGCCAGCAGGGCTACCAGTATGCTTCGTTAAAGAGGTGTGTTTTTAGTGATGAGAGAGTTTGTGCCAGTCGGATATTGATGGGTTGGATATTCCAGGAGTGTGGGGCAGTGAGTGAGGAAGGTTTTGTGAGAAAATTGAGGCGTTCAAGAAGTTTAGAGGAAAAAAGCAAGAGGAAGACAGGGCGATAATTAAAGAGACAGGTAGGGTCAAGCTTGTTGTTTTTGAAAAAGAAAGAACACAGGAGCGCACCAAGGTAAGAGTGATGTAATGTAAAGCAAAGAATAAAAGTAGTAACTTACATAAGATAAAACTTTAATGAATCCCGATATAAGCGATGTCTTTCTCCGGCAGGCACCACTTGTGACAGTATGCAGGGGCGATATTAAGATCTTCCAGGTAACAGTCCCGCGCGCTGGGGCTGTCTCTGTATCACTGTTCGCATCAGGCCTCCACGAGTGTAAGCGTGGTGTGGCGCGAAGTGCGCATGTGTGGGAATGAAGCCCCCGTAGTCGTCCTGGGTGCCTGTCCGTTAGGATACTCGTAATAGGGAAAAAACACTTGTGTGTATGCCAGCTATTGGAGTGAATAACAGCTGGTTACACCATTTGTGACGCGTTTCATATACCAAGTATACTTCTTCAGGCTGTAGCTAGGGCACCTATGGAGGGCCCTTTATAAGCCATTCACCTTTTACCATTGGCTATTGATGTAAACAATTCAGCCAATCATGGCAACACTCAGAGGGGAGGGTAAAGTTACGAACCCTCCTCTCTGGTAGCTTGGAAAAATACTAAAATATGCAACAATATATGTGGATCATAATTAGATATTGCAATGGTAAAATATATGCCAATGGTATCAGATGTTGACATGCAAAGTTACATTAATAGGTGACCCTAGTAGTCAAGTGTGGTAGTAAAAAATACATATATAATAATATTAACAGCATCTAAAACATTGTGTAAAATACATACAAAACAATATTACAAAACATATAAAACAAAAATGAACATAAAAATAAAAATAAAAACATGGGGAAAGAGAGAGGAATGGGGGATGGAAAGGAAAGGGAAAAAAGAGGGAAAGGGGGAAAAAGGGGAGGGTGGGAGGGGGTGGGGGGAAGGGAAAAGGAAAAAGGGAAGAGAAAAAGGGAGAATGTACCTGTAAATAGATAGCTAACATGTGACAAGGGTTAGTAAACATGATATATTAAAAAAGTTAAGAGAACATATAACACCAAATAATATGAAACATAAAGGGGAAGGGGAAAAGGTGGGGGAGAAGATACACAGGGGAATCATCAACCCTCACAGTGAACATATCAAAATCAGGTCAGACTTCAAAAATATGAAAAATGTAAATGTTCACCGCAAAAAAGGGAGTCAGTTCTACATAATCATTCAACCCCCCAGGATATTTTGTTTGGAGGGTAAAAATCCAGAACTGCTCCCTTCTTGCAATTTGCAGATCTTTATCACCAGCTCTAATATTGGTCTTTATATGTTCTATGCCCATATATTTGACCCCTATGGTGCAGCATTGGTGAACATCTTTGAAATGAGACAAAAGATGTGTAAGTGGTTTACCCATGGCCAATAGTTTGGGAATATTGGCAATATTCCTTAAGTGCTCCACATTCTTAGGAAGCAAGAGCGCGGACTGAACATTCTCAGACTTGTTTTTGAGTAAGGGCATAACTGTTGCGTTTTTGAAGGAGGCAGGAAAGGTACCAGAGTATGGAGGAGTTTAAAATATGTGTAATTGTAGAGATTAGAGTAGGAGCAATAGGTTTGAGGAGATGGGAGGAAATGGGGTAAGGACTGCAAGTACTGTATTAGAGGAAGACCACACACACTCCACACTCCATTCTTCTCCTCACTTTGTATTCACACTCCATTCTTCTCCTCACACTTGTATTAGAGGAAGACCACACACACTCCACACTCCATTCTTCTCCTCACTTTTAAAGCTTTACACTCTTCTGCCCCTCCTTACATCTCAGCCCTAATTTCTCGCTATGCACCATCCCGACTCTTGCTTTCTGCTCAAGGATGTCTTCTTTCTACCCCCTTTTTATCTAAAGCCCTCTCCCGCCTTAAACCTTTTTCACTGACTGCCCCACACCTCTGGAATGCCCTTCCCCTCAGTACCCGACTAGCACCCTCTCTATCCACCTTTAAGACCCACCTTAAGACACACTTGCTTAAAGAAGCATATGAATAGCACTGTGAACATTCTGAACACATGATACATAAAGCTTGGCCCCCTGCAGACGCACTTACCAGAACTCCCTCCTACTGTCTCTGTACGTTCTCCCTACCTACCAATTAGATTGTAAGCTCCTCGGGGCAGGGACTCCTCTTCCTTAATGTTATGTTTATGTCTAAAGCACTTATTCCCATGATATGTTATTTATATTATCTGTTATTTATTCGATTACCACATGTATTACTACTGTGAAGCGCTATGTACATTAATGGCGCTATATAAATAAAGACATACAATACAATACAATACAATACACAAAGTCCATGCAGGTTCAGTGCAGACTTACTGCAGCAAGATGTGTGGTGAAGTGTGCGGTGAGGCACACACTTTTTTGGGGGGCAATATCACATAAATTATGCGCTATATGTAATTGCCATGATCCATGGTAACAAATTGGCCATCTGGTCATTATTACTGTCACAACACTATATTTGTACATCATCATCATCATCATCATCATCACAAATGTACAGTAATTTCCAAGCATGCTGAAAATGTATGTACAGTACTTCATGTTTAGGTTAATTTAAAGCTAGCTACAGTATATAATGATATGACTCAATGCTATTTTTTTACTGCTTGTGTATTTGAATTAATAAGGCAAGAAAAAATATATTAATATGAAATTAAACTTGCAGTGCATACTGACTTTAAAGTTTATCTATAGAGTTACTTTTATTTTGAAGATACAGTATAATGCACACTGTAAATTTTGATGGAAGTAGTATTTGTTATTACATAATAAACAAGCCATACATAATGTTCCTTAGCATTAAAGAAGCAATTTAGGGTCTCTTAACATTGTACAGAATAAACACAATGCCAATAACAGCCTTAAAAAGAAATCCTTCCAAATGTCTTTAAGTAGAACATGTACGTGGTGACAGATTTTTTTTCACTGTAATGTAGGCGTTTAGACACTGTGTAGGAAGCAAATGCCATATGGAAAGTAGTAATTTGATAAAATTATATGAGATTTAAATTGGATTTGGGAATCATGATTCATGGTGTACCCTAAAACAATACATTAATTTGTTAGTTATAATATTGATATATTTTATCTATAACACCCTTTGATTGAAACGTGCAAGTTGATTAGTTTTACATAAATAACATATTAATAAATATATTCTGAGTGTTGACAATAAATCAAAACCCATTCACATGCTGACAGATGTATCCTTTTAAGAAAACCAATTTGTTACTTTTTGTCGCCTGTTTAAACAGCTATAAATATATATTCAACCTTCAATTTCAGAATTCCATGACTTCGTGTCTGAGGAAACTAATCATTTCTCATGTTTAAGAGCTTCATAATAGATATAATATGTTACTCCAGCTGTAGGCTTTAAGTCAGCAAGTTTTTTTCTTTTACTTTTCTTATCTTGCAACAGTATAAATGGTACCTGAGAATTCCTGCGCTTTAGGACATACAATCAGTTATGGTGGTTTGCATGCAGACAGAAAAAACATATTTTATTGTACTAACAATTTAAGTAGACAGCAAAGGGAATAAGTAGCTACGTTTGGTGAGTGGATTGTTCACTACAGTACTTGGTTTTAAGGAGTGTTAAATTGTCAATTTAGATTTAAAAGATAGTTCTTTAAACCAGAGTTGAAGGTTAGGACACATGAAGTTTCGTGAAAACTATTAACAGAGGCATTGCAATGATAGTAAGCATTGTAAAAAACCTTAGCTGAGACAAATGAGATACAGGGGGTTGTCATGACAGATGAGAGATGGAAAGAAACAAAGGAAACCTTGACATTGAAGAGGAGAAGTTTGTAAGTGGTGATCAATGTACCTAGGATCCAGGAAAGAGATTGAATGAAGGAAGAGGCTGGCAATAATCTTGGTGAGATAATGATCATGGCAACCTTTTTGGATTCCTAAAAAAATCATGATAGAAAACATATGGATACCTATTGGAATTTTAAGATAAAGAGCATTACTGTGAAATTGGAAAGAAGAGGCAAGATATTGCAATTGTTGGATAAGACATACAGGGGCCTATGAAGAAAGGTCCGATAAGTCAGTTATTTGCAGTTTATCACCAAAAAAGCCTACTGCTATTCTGTAAGCAACAATCTTTTGGCGATACTAGAAATTTTCGTCAAAATTTTTTTCATTAAAAAAAAAAATTCCAAAACGCGCAGGAATAAGCCACTTACGCCACTTAACGGCAGTTTCTCAAACTCGCTCAATTCTAGTAGCCCCGATCAGCTTATCGAGTCTGATCGCCACTCTAGAATTGAGATTTCTTCTCCGAAACACCTCGCTAGAAAAAGTTGGCAAAAAGGTGAGGAGTAGCTACTAAAAAGCGAGACGGCACTTAGAAAAGAAATATGCATTTTTCCTGCATCGGATTGATGCCGGGAGACTCCGGAAGGACCCACGGCATGAATCAGATGCATTAAAAATGCATTTACAGGCAACTTTATTACCTTAGCGGCTAACTGCTAAGGCAATGAAGGGGTTAACCACCAGTGCCATGCTTATTGTGAGTAGCAGGGGTGGGTAAAGGTGGTATTTGGTCCTTGGTGGGTGTTTTGGCCTTGTGGGGGGCTTGCAGGTGGACTTAACCCCTTCATTATCTTAGCGGTTAATATCGCTAAGGAAATGACGGGGTTAATCCCTGCCACTACCCACCTGATAAGCCTAAACATACATCCTTGGGGATAATACCCCTTCACCCACCACCGCTACCCACAATACAAAAAAATACAAACAACAGACCTGCTAGCCACTTCCCAGGCCATCAAAAACCATTACAATATTTAATAAACAACAATACAGAACCCACCCCCTGTGCCCCCACATAAAACAATTATTTATTTTTTTAGACACAGGTGTCTGGGGGCACTCGGGTGGTCCCCGCTAGTCTCCTTGGCCCTCCAGTTGGTCCTTGCGTGTGCCCATGAGCCCCAACGGGGTCCATGGGTGGTCCCCACGGGTGTCTGGGGTTCCCCGGATCATCCCCATGAGTGTCTAGGGCCCTCGGGTGGTCCCTGCAGGTGTCCGGAGGCCCCACAGGGGTCCCTCACTGGTCCCCACAAGTGTCCGGGGTCCTCAGGTGGTCCCCGTCAGCATACAGGGGTATTAAGGTGGTCCCCGTAGGCGTCCGTGGGTCCTCGGGTAGTCCCCATGCGTCCCGCTGGCATGCGGTACCATTCCTGTATTTAAAAAAACAAAAACATGGCCTACATTTCAATAAATACACCTCCCCCTCCCCCCACCAAACACATACAGTACAGTAATGTGCAAAATAACTATTATCCAGATATGGATAATAGATTATTTGCCCATTATTAAACACAACATTAGCCAGCCAGCATAAATAAAGTAAATAAAAACTGTTCTACTTATCCCTGCCAACATGAAGGGAGTCCTCGTCAGCATACTGCATGGCCATGTCCTCCGATGCCAGCAACAATACAAAAAAATACAATCTAATGGCCCCTAACCCCTTAATCACCTTATCGGTTAATAACTGCTATAGTAATTAAGGGGTTAACCCACCCTCCCCCACTACCCACCCGGGAGGCCTAACCACCCACCCCGGAACCACCTTGTACCCATTGAGTGGCATAGTTGTACAGCATAGCCATATAATAGGGACATGATATGATACTATAGCAGTCAATGGTCACACTAAGACAAAAGCATGAATGTCAAATATACACAATATTTATTATTACAGATACAACAAGCACCTAAACACCCAGAAACAAAAATTAAAAGCACTAGTCAACCAAGCAATTAACTAAATAAAACCACTAGCCAATCAATTATAGAAATAAAACCACTAGGCATTCAATAAAATAATTAAAACCACTATACAATCAATTACATAAATCATATCACTAGGCAAAAAAATACAGGTAATACCTAAATGCAGTAACCAACACAAAAATGAATTCATTCAACTACTAGGCAACACATTAATTAAAAAAAATAGCCACCAACATACAGTACATCATTAAATAAAATTGCTAACCAATCTGAAAAAATAAAAATCCAAGCCATCACAATTCAAATCGATTTAATCTAAACAATAAAAAGAAACAGAAAATAAACAGCCAATAGAAGAAATGCATTTGCCAAAAAATGCATTAGTTCCCACTGCATTCATCTGTACCCTAAAAAGGCACAGATTAATACATTAGCAGTCAATGGACAATGAAAAACATAAAGAAAAGAAAAATCCAATAAAAAACATGTAAAAAGAAAAGTACATACATTCAATATTTATTTTACCTTTAGAAGCGTTGGCCCTCCGAATCCTGGGGAATCAGCAAGCTCTCGTACCGTGACGTCATTAAACACAATCCAACGCCATCCACCGTGAAGAACCAGGACAGGTAACTAAATTCTTCTTTCTTTAATCTTCCATCATCTTCTTCTTTCTTTATCTGTGATTATTTCTTGCTTTTCATTATCTTCTGTCTTTATCTTCATCTGCTAATCCAATAACCCCATGTTAAATCCACGATGTTGACCCGTCGGCTTCTTGAACTGAAATGAGACGTCACAGCCTTAAATATGGCCTGTGATGTCACATTTGGGCAGCAAATGTTTCACACGCCATCTGATTGGCTGTGAAAACCATGTGCCTTTTTTTTATGTGACGTCATGAAAGGGACAGCCAATCAGAATGGCTGTGCTTCATTCCCCTTTAACATGACATCACCAAACCCACATTTATTTATAAAATATTTTACCAGGAAGTAATATATTGAGAGTTACCTCTCGTTTTCAAGTATGTTCTGAGCATAGAGTTACAGATGCAGCCACGAGTATTAGAACTCTTGCCTTGGAAATTCTTGGGCAGTCTCACATAAATGCCTCAACATTGCCTCAACATTTCTGTGAGATTCTTAATGGCCTTAGTCTTATGGGCCATTATGAATCTCACAGAAATGTTGAGGCAATGTTGAGGCATTAACTGTGAGACTGCCCCAGAAACTCCCAGAATTTCCCAGGTACAAGTGTTCTAATACTCATGGCTACTGTACATCTGTAAGACAAATAATTCATGGTTACAAATACAGTTACATAAATGAACAGGGCATACATTATATACAAGACATTGCATGCACAGTTAAAGAAAATATATATTATTGGCGTATGTAACAGTTACAGACCAGATTAAAATGTGAGACAGCCTTAGTTTTGAAAGAACTTAACCTGGTGGTGGATGTGAGAGTCTCCGGTAGGTTGTTCCAGTTTTGGGGTGCACAGTAAGAGAAGGAGGGGCGGCCGGATACTTTGTTGAGCCTTGGGACCATGAACAGTCTTTTGGAGTCAGATCTCAGATGATAAGTGCCACCAGAGTCCCATGGTAGCTCAGCCAATCAGATTGTGAGAACTATATCCCCAATCTGATTTGTTGTAGTAGACCATGTGACTCCCTTTGGATGTTGTCACGTCCCTTCCAAAGAATTACTCTGTCACATGGTCTACTACAACCAATCAGATTGGGGATATAGTTCTCACAATCTGATTTGCTAAAATACCATGTGACAGCATGCTTTTATTAACATACATCACATAACCCGATAAGGGCCAGAGTGTTTATCCAATGGGTAAAGACCAATGGTACTCACTATGGCCCACAATACCCACCAACCTGGGCACTTCAGCGGACCAGCCATTTAGCAAATATGGGCCACAGGAAATCATACTTAAATGAGCCCTACCCACTCACTATTCCGAGCAACCTCCGGGCTTTACCAAAACATAGAGCCCCATCAGGCAAAGTTAAAGTGCACTTACCCCCAACAACCACCGTGACAGAGGCAACAATACGCCTTGAAATGCTCACTCAAAAGAATAAACAGACATTTGTTTATTCTTTACTTTCTCTATTGTTTTTCCTAATTTTTTAGAAGTGAAACTTCTTTGTTCGCACCTACCTAATTCTCATAGAACTAAAAATCCTTGATGGAGACGATAAAGTGTCACGATCAGGCGTGTACACGTTCGCACAGGAAACTCATCATGGAGGTCAGGAGTTCACAATGGTGGCTGTCTTACAACTGGGAGTGGGGAAAACTGTAACTAAAACTGAACTGAATGTCTCTATTCTGCTTATTGTACCCTGTGTGTGTGAGAGAGTTTTTGTCTGTCTGAGATACTGTGTGTGTGTGTGTCTTTGTGTTGTGTATATGTAACCCTGCTTCCCTCCCTCCCCCAGACTCTACGGTGGTGTCTAGGGTGCATGAGGGCAGATTACATGCGGTGTGGTACATACCTGTGAGGAACAGGAGGGCCTGAGCTTCCCGCGATGTTGTGGGGGAGCCAGGACCGGGCTTCTGGGGTGATAGCCTCCATCTTCTCTTAGTGGTGCAGCGCCTCCATCTTCTATACTCCCTGGAATATGGGACAGGACCTGTATAGAAGAACCCCTTGGGTCCCAGGGTAATACCTTCCAATTCACACACAGTCTTTGGTAATAATGAATAGTCTCTTTCATTGACAGATCAGCAATCTCCCAACGGTAGTGGCTTCCAGTAGCCGCAACAACAACAGCAAAGACTTGTTATTACGCCGCTCTCCTTCCACACAGATAATTGCTCCTCTCCTTCCCTCCAAGTCTCTCCTCCGACTGGATGGTCTGGGCTTAGGGCTTCAATACCCCATGGCCCACCCCCGAGGTTATCCTCGCGGTGGGGCTTGGATTCTCTCCATCACCCCTGGCAGTGGGGTGAGGGCATTGGTCCACCAAGTCTATAATTCTATCAGCTCTACTAAAGGAAGCTGAATCTTCCCACTCCTCTCTCTCTCTGCTCCTGCACTCTGCGCAGGCGAGACCTCGGTCTCCTACTTTTACCAGTTTATATGTATCAATGTGCCCCTTCCACCCCCTTTTTTTCTTTTTGTATCCCTCTCCTTAAATGTTGAAAAATGATTAATAAAAACTTAAGTAACAAAAAAAATTAAATAATAAACTCACGAACCCGCAGTATTTGATTCCGTCGACTTCCCGCAGTTGGACCAAGCACACAAAGTGTTCCCGCTGTTGGAATCTCACGCCTTGTTATGGTACCGAAGACAGTAAGTCTAGCTAAATCTGTACTACCAGGACTAGCGTGCTTCTGTCTCATTTCAACTTTTTTTTTGGCTATAGACTTAGTGGACCCAGGCTTACTCACATTCACAGATGACCCTTGTGGTCAACTGCTGCATTCAACAGTTGTTATAGGTACCGCCCATATCTGAAGGAATTGGAGTAACATACAGTGAGGGCCTGACTCTGCCTTAGAAATGATTAATCTCCCAGAAAATTGTCACGACGACGCTGCATCCAGCAGACGGACAGACAGAATGGAGAAACAGACACTGCAAACGTTTTTGTATGGATAAGGAACTAGATTTTACAGAATAGGCAAATACCACATATTCTTTGAATTACTCCACATGTGGGAATGGGCATGAAGGCCATTTGGACTTGAAACGTTGCTCCTCTAAACTACATACCTTTTTTAACACAGTTTGCTCTCCTAGAGTATATTCTGGCCATAGATACCACTATAGCATATTTATTCACTTTACTATAGAATAGAATATATACATACTTGAACATATGTTACTCCTCCTGAATACTGATATAATGTAGACTCAGGCCAAATTGTACAGTAGTATGCTTGTACCACCCCTAGAATACTATTTCTGAATATTTACATTGAACATTCACTGGTAACCTAACTGTGTTAACCCAACTGGAATTTGGAAACCTAGTATTCAACATACAGAGAACATACACAGGTAACGTAATGGTGTTAGCATAGCTGGAATTTATGACTGGTATATAGGAGTAGAGACAGCAAGGTCACATAATGTTATCCCTGTACTCACCTACTGAATTTTAAATACTATATATCCCTTCTTATCCTCTCCCTCTCTCACCCTCTCCCCTCCCTCTTCCTCCCATCACTTTCCTCTAATACCGTATGATGGCCCCAATTATTTCCGCCTCTCTCCTTCTCCAGCATTCTTACTTTCTCCTCACATGCCAACTGACTTCCTTTCTTTCTTTGACTGCTTTCTGTGTAAACTTTATAGCTGTGTGTGTATCTATCTATCTATCTATCTATCTATCTATCTATCTATCTATCTATCTATCTATCTATCTATCTATCTATCTATCTATCTATACTGTACCTATATGTGTGTGTGTGTGTGTGTGTGTGTGTGTGTGTGCGTGCGTGCGTGCGTGCGTGTGTGTGTGTGTGTGTGCGTGTGTATCTGTTTGTGTGATGATGTCCCCAATTTTTGTCTGCCTCTCTTCTCAACCCCTTTCCCCACTTCCCTCTCCCCCCTCATCTTGCTCTCCCCGTCATCCCTCACCCGCCCATCACTTTCCTTTAATACCTTATGATGTCCCAAATTCTTTCTGCCTCTCTCCTTCTCCAACATTCTTACTTTCTCCTCACATGCCAACTGACTTTCTTTCTTTCTTTTCTGTCTGTTTAAACTTTATAGCTATGTGACTCTCCTTATCTTCCACAAGTCTATGTATGTTATTATGTCACCAGTATGTCACATGCTAGATACATAGCCTACCAGGTACAACACCCAGTGGCTGACTTGCTTGCGATAACCGTTGGAACCTAACATTTCTAGCACCATCCCCTTTGGAGTGTTCAAGAGGTTTAAAATCATGACATTTCACCTTATTTTGATACATAAAGTAATTCTTCAAAATGTGGTTGCTCTAGGTCTTATACAGTAGTTTGTGCGTGGATAATGAGACACAGACAAACACACAGATAAAGATTCTGAAACATATATATATATATATATATATATACTATACTATACATTCACAGCAACCCTTGAAGAATTGTTCAAGACATTGAATTGGGAGAAAAAAGGAATACAAATCAAAGGTGAATATGTGAGTCAGCTACAATTTGCAGGGTACATTTTTATTTTTGCCACAAGTCTAGAAGACCTCCAGCAACAAATCAAATAACTCACCAAAGCCAGTAAGAAAGTGAATGAATCTCAGCAAGACCAAAGTAATATGTGAACTCTGCACAGATCAAAATAAAGGAAATAAAGCAAGAAGATGTTGAAGACCTTAACTTTACCGGCAAGTAACAATGGATTTGAGCCTTTTGAAATAAATCAATAGGGGAATGAAAATGAGGTGGAGTGCATTTTTGGGAGAAACAAGACAATCTATCAAGAGAACCTTTCACTGTGCCTTAAGAGGAAAGTTGTCATCCACTTTATTCTGCCTGTGCTCACGTATGGATGTGAAACTTCGACCCTTAATGGAGAGATGTATACTGGGTATTACCCAGAGAGACAGTCAAAATAATGAATGGGTTTGAAGCCAAACAAAAGTCTGTGACATCATCATCTGGGTGAAGAAATGAAAATAGCAGTGGTTCGGACATATCACAAGAAGCAATGACTATAGTTCAACAAAGATGTTACTCTATTGGATTCCAAGGACCAAGACAACCAGCAATATGGAGAAGAGAGGCTTGCAATCACAGAACCTGGAAGATCATTAGGGGGTCTTCACCCACCAGTGAATCAACAAGGGCTGTGGTTGATAATGATTGATATATGTATACTGTACATGTATATACAGATGTAGCCAATGATATATATATATATATATATATATATATATATATATATATATATATATATATATATATATATATATATATATATATATATATAAACCATAATACTGAGTTAAGTTATGGTGAGTAAAAAAAGTGACAAAAACCCTCCACAGGAAAGCAAATATGCAAATATAACTGTATGCTCATCTGCATGTCTTAGGCAGGTCTGCAACCCCGCCTTTCCCCATCATCACCCAGCATACAGCACTTCCACTGCAGCAAGGGATTCTGGGAAATGACATGCAAATGAGCACACAGTGTCACTTTTTGCCTCAATAACCATTTTTAACATGGTTCCCTATAGGCTTAAGCTTGCTGCATGGACACAGCTTTGAGCACAGCCAGGGTTAAGGTGCATACCCAGAAAACCACCCACAGACAGCTGTTTCGACCTTGATGGGTCTCATCAGTGTGGGGTTGATTTTACTGGGAATGCAAGAGAGGCTATGGGATAGGCTAAATCATAATACTGAGTTAAGTTATGGTGAGTAAAAAAATTGACAAAAACCCTCCACAGGAAAGCAAATATGCAAATATAACTGTATGCTCATCTGCATGTCTTAGGCAGGTCTGCAACCCCGCCTTTCCCCATCATCACCCAGCATACAGCACTTCCACTGCAGCAAGGGATTCTGGGAAATGACATGCAAATGAGCACACAGTGTCACTTTTTGCCTCAATAACCATTTTTAACATGGTTCCCTATAGGCTTAAGCTTGCTGCATGGACACAGCTTTGAGCACAGCCTTGAGACCCATCAAGGTCGAAACAGCTGTCTGTGGGTGGTTTTCTGGGTATGCACCTTAACCCTGGCTGTGCTCAAAGCTGTGACCATGCAGCAAGCTTAAGCCTATAGGGAACCATGTTAAAAATGGTTATTGAGGCAAAAAGTGACACTGTGTGCTCATTTGCATGTCATTTCCCAGAATCTCTTGCTGCAGTGGAAGTGCTGTATGCTGGGTGATGATGGGGAAAGGCGGGGTTGCAGACCTGCCTAAGACATGCAGATGAGCATACAGTTATATTTGCATATTTGCTTTCCTGTGGAGGGTTTTTGTCACTTTTTTTACTCACCATAACTTAACTCAGTATTATGGTTTAGCCTATCCCATAGCCTCTCTTGCATTCCCAGTAAAATCAACCCCACACTGATGAGACCCATCAAGGTCGAAACATCTGTCTGTGGGTGGTTTTCTGGGTATGCACCTTAACCCTGGCTGTGCTCAAAGCTGTGTCCATGCAGCAAGCTTAAGCCTATAGGGAACCATGTTAAAAATGGTTATTGAGGCAAAAAGTGACACTGTGTGCTCATTTGCATGTCATTTCCCAGAATCCCTTGCTGCAGTGGAAGTGCTGTATGCTGGGTGATGATGGGGAAAGGCGGGGTTGCAGACCTGCCTAAGACATGCAGATGAGCATACAGTTATATTTGCATATTTGCTTTCCTGTGGAGGGTTTTTGTCACTTTTTTTACTCACCATAACTTAACTCAGTATTATGGTTTAGCCTATCCCATAGCCTCTCTTGCATTCCCAGTAAAATCAACCCCACACTGATGAGACCCATCAAGGTCGAAACAGCTGTCTGTGGGTGGTTTTCTGGGTATGCACCTTAACCCTGGCTGTGCTCAAAGCTGTGTCCATGCAGCAGGCTTAAGCCTATAGGGAACCATGTTAAAAATGGTTATTGAGGCAAAAAGTGACACTGTGTGCTCATTTGCATGTCATTTCCCAGAATCCCTTGCTGCAGTGGAAGTGCTGTATGCTGGGTGATGATGGGGAAAGGCGGGGTTGCAGACCTGCCTAAGACATGCAGATGAGCATACAGTTATATTTGCATATATATATATATATATATATATATATATATATATATATATATTATATATATATGAACAGAATCATAGAAGAGACCGAGTGATAGGTTAGAGTCAGATGACAATATACCTTTCCCTTTGTCTTTCTCTGCCCCTCTGCTCTTTGTCTCTCTTTATGCCCTCTGCACCGTGTCTCTCTTTATACTCCTCTGCACTGTCTCTCTTTATACCCCTATGCACTGTCTCTCTTTATGCCCCTCTGCACTGTCTCTTTCTTTATGCCCGTCTGAACTGCCACTTACACTGTCATGGCACCCTTCCTTTCCCTGATGATGCTGACACAAAATGGTTGCAGGGGAAGGAAGGGGAGGTTTTACAGGGAGGAAAATGCTGAGAGACCCAAGCTCAAACCAAAACTTAAAATTAGTTTTATTTTTCAGTTTTGATTTGCTTTGTGTAGTAAGAGTTGCCGGGACAAAGATTTGGGGTATCCAAATGTTGTATACTAATGTATGTAATGTAAACATCTTAATGTTAGATATTTACAGATGAAGCAAGACTAACTGTACCTGCAGCCAGGGGAAGCCGCGGCATCTCTCTGGGGGGGGGGAACCAATTCAGAAGAACAGACCCCTTTGCAAGGGGCAATGGCTTTTACGGTCCCTGGAGCAATGGAATTGTGCTTTCTCTGTTGCAGTTCCGTGGTTCACTAAATGGATTTCAGTGCAGCAGAAGAGGACCAAAGATACAAAGTTCTGTGGTGAAGATCATGTGACCAGACAGTCACTAGATATAATTGGTGCACTGCCAGAGAGAAAGGACAGGACTCAAAAAGGGGTGTGCCAGAGCCTGTTTCAGAAGAGGAAGGCAAAGTGACTTTGTAAATAGTTACTATAGAAACAATAAATGCTTGTTACATTATAATACATTAAAAAAAATGTAATTCACAGTTGTTTAAAAAAAATGCTACAAGTATTTTCTCATAGTACAGAAAGTATTATTTAAAAAACCACACATGTAGGATTTGCTTTGTCTGCAGCTTTAAAATTGAAGTGATTTTAAATATTAGCAAGCTGTTGAATAGCTACGATAGGTCGCGATCGGACCAAATCCTTCTACTTCCATTGTCACTAGCCTTGTGGACACTCTCCCTTACTTCCTGTTACCAGATCAATGTTTTCCCATTGCATTCAGCCTTGCTATCTGACTATGTAATTCATGGGACCTGATTTCTGACTGAACATCTCCCTACCTACTCGTGATCTCCGCATGTCTTGATCCCGGCTTGCCTTTCTACACTGTTGGCTTCAGGCTGCCCTGACCCCTGCTTGTTTATCCTCAACCCTGCCCCATCCTGATCTTAGCCTGCCTGACATTCGCTTCTGCCCTTTCCATTTAGTATTGAATTTGCCAGTCCATCCTACACGACAGCTGCCCTCAACTGGTCTAGAACATTTGATCACTACTATTTTGCCACAACCAAATCTCTGCCTGCGTTTAGCCACCATTTTTCTCGCCACCTATACATCTCTTCACCGGCTGCTTCATTGCCAAGGTAAGCCTAGCCTTACCCTAAAAATCCTAATCTTAAACCCTAATACTAACGCTACACCGTACCCAAACCTCTCTTACACTAAACCCATACCCTAATCCCTTATCCTAAATCTTTTACCCTATTCCTTTACGTAAAAAAAACTTAACCCTTTACCCTAATCCCCTACCCTAAAACCCTTATCCTTAACCCCATACCCTAACTGCTAAAGCCCCTTAAATTAACTTACCTTATTAGAGAAGCAGCTGACGGATGAGTGTCCAGTGCCAAAGCAATGGCAGCAAAGGGTCCGTTGGCGGTCAAACGCTGGCCGAGACTTGGTTGCGGAGAGACAACAATGACCAAATGTCCAATTCCACCCTGAACCAACTCTGTGACACACAGCCTATCTCTTAGGCCATGCTCCGTGCTCAGTCCAGTCCCCCCTGCTCCAGCTATTGCAGTCTGCTCTGTCTTTGAGCCCACCATCCTTGGTGCCTTACAATAAGACTCCATACAGCCCCACTGAGTAAGGGCTGGGACCTGCTGCGCCCGGCGCGCGGGAGGCTGCACGGGCTTTCCCCACCAGCAGGGGAATCCTCCCGAACCAGTCCCCCCTGGCTGCACAGCTCACTACACGCTGTGACGCGTCAGCCACTAGGGGATACAATAGAATTGTAATCCCTAGCTTCAACGCGTCACGTGGTGTGGCTGTGAGCCAATGAGGAGGGGAGGCTTCGGGAGGAGGAGAGGCTACGGGGAGCGGGGAGGAGTGTGGAGTGCCTGCCTCTGTGTGTGTGTGTGTGTGTGTGTGTGTGTGTGTGTGTGTGTGTGTGTGTGTGTGTGTGTGTGTGTGTGTGTGTGTGTGTGTGTGTGTGTGTGTGTGTGTGTGTGTGTGTGTGTGTGTGTGCCTGCGTGTGTGTATGAGTGCCTGCGTGTGTGTATGAGTGCCTGCGTGTGTGTATGAGTGTGTGTGTTGCTTGTGATTATTTATTATGCTTGTCCATCAGCAGCTCCAGCCCGAGCCCGTGGAGGGAGGGGGGGGAGAGTAGCGGGTCCCTCCGCTCAAGCCACGCCCCCCCTCCCGCTCAAGCCTCCCACTCCCGCCCACCTCCCTCTCCGGCTCCCGCTCCCGCTCCGGCTCCCGCTCCCTTCAGACCGCATATCGTGGTCTGTGTATGTCAGCGCCCCGCCTGTCTGCAGTGCGGGAGCGCTGACGGAGGGAGCGGGGCCTTAGCCTAAGTAGCACATACAGTACGATAACTAGTTTAGCGTTTCACTATGTAAACAGTGTAATATCTGATATTTACTTGGGTAATATCCCTTAACCTCTTCACTCCTGCAGTGAAGCTTTCCCAAATGTTGTATTGCAGCTAAGGCCCATTATGCATCCTTTGTCAATTAAGGCATTATATTTTTTCCCACTGGAATGTAGGTCAATAAGTCATTTACTGCCAGTGTTAAAAGATAACCATCTGGAAAGCAAGGCTGATAAAAATGATATTCCAAGAATGTTATCCTTATTTTCATTATACATGTTAGTTGATAGAAAAAAGATTAGAGACACATTAAAGCACTTATAGATACCACTCTGAATACATCAATACACCAAGCCAATTTGATTGATTTGATAGGGACTAATCACACACACACACACACACACACACACGCACGCACGCACGCACGCACGCACACACACACACACACACACACACACACACACACACCAGAAAGGTAGAATTATGTATATTTAACTTCATTACATTTTTTTACCTACAGATATAAAGTTCAATATTTATAGTAGTTTGTAATGTGCCAACATTTAGGGCCATTCCCTTTGCAGTATATTTCTTGATCTTGCATGATGAAGCTTCTAGTCTCCAAACAAGTAATGGTTTATGAATTTTATCTTTAAGCATTACCTAGGGATTTCTTCATGGAAAAATAGGTAGTACTTTCCATCAGAAACACAGATAATGTTCTCAACAGGAAATCAGCATATCCCATGGCTGTGGCCTTGTTCCAAAGAAACAAGTCATGGAATGCAATTGAAGAGATACCGTTTCAGCTATTAGGATGAGATACTGTGCATCCAAACTAAAAATGTACAGTACATTGCAGTTTTTTAGTAACTTTCCTAATATACATTGCAAGAAGTGTCTGTGTGAATGCTGCATTTCTCTAATTTATGTATGTTACTTCATACTCATTTCCTCTGTCATGTGATTTAGTGTTATAAATTGCATTTTACAGAATTCAATTTTACAGAATTCAATTTTACAGAATTCAATTTTATATTTGTAGCACTATACTGTATATTGTTTCTCATTATTATTTTATGCGTTTGTAGAAATTAGTATCTATAAAATCTGCATAGTAATTAATGTATACAGTGTAGATTTGTTGCATATTATGATAGCTTTTAGTTGATGATCATTAGATTTCTTCTATGAAATTTAGAGAGACTCCCTGCGGGGGGCGCAGGGTTTGCAGAGGCTTCCCGAATACATTTAAATTAATGCCGGGAGAGCTGCAGGGCCTCTGTAAACTACTACTTACCTTGTTTGAGACGCTCCTGGCCACGCGTCGCCATGGCAACGTGGCGTGACGCCGCGGCATCATGTGACGTCACGTTGCCATGGCAACGTGATGTCATGATACCAGGACGTCTGAAGCAAAGTAAGCAGGGGACGCGCGAGGAGAGGGTGACAGACGGCAGGGGGCGCAGGGAAAAAAGATTGCGCTTCCCTGCACTAAACGGTATGCAGCCTACCATATGAAAAATGTACAACTTAAAAATACCGATCTTTAATCTGCTGCTACCACTAAAGGGTTAAAACTTTACTTACAGATCATTTGGTCTCTATGAAAACTATGCACCTGTTGTAGCAAAATGTGTCCGAAATTGTAAATTACGCTCTACAAAGCGTGCAGCAGTTCAAATCATAGCCCAAAGAAATACTTTCTTAAAGTTTAGATTTAAAATACAAAAATTATAGTGCTTAGCTTACAGAAAAAATAAAAAAACATAGAGTATAAAAATGCAGATAGTTTCTTCAAATAAAAATGATAAACAAAGAATTCCCATGCATTACCACAGAACACGTTCTTCCCAGAGCGGTCACTGGAGTATGAAAGATGAGAATTCATGTGTCTAATCCCACAGTACATATATAAAAATATATATATATATATTTGTAATCCCACAATACACCTGTATTTAATTCTCATTTTATAACTCAATTGCAGGATGTTTTACCAGGAAGTAATACATTGAGAGTTACCTCTCGTTTTCAATTATATCCTGGGTATAGAGTTATGATGACAAATAATACATGATTACAAATATATAGTTATATTAAGTGACCAGGTTATACACTGTATCTTAAAACCATTAAATTGAAAACAACATATGCCCTCTTCTATGCATTTTCTCAATCCATCCTTTCCATCAATCTCTCTGGATGAAATTTCTAAGACTAAAGAAAAATCTTTAGTTTGACATTTAAACTTTGTTTCAATATATAAAATACTTCATAACTTTGTTTCTACAATACTTAGACAAGCACCATCCTCACTGTTGCATCTGTGTATTTAATATTCACGCCTGAATAGGAACTATGACAACCTAACTTCTACTGTACTTTTGCATCAGAAACAGATATCAAAGATTATACATAAAAACCTCATGTTTTTGGTATTATTGGATTAGTCTAATCGCAATGATTACACATACTGTATCTGTTTGTCATGACCAGGGAGGTTCTCCTCTCCCGACATTGGACCGCATGTGGAAAATAGTAGTGTCGGATATAGTCCGACATTCGACCGGAAAGGGTTAAAGTCGGAAAAATGTTGACTAAAGTTTTTTCCCAAATCTAAATCCAATTGAGTTTTGGCATAACCAGAGCACAAACATTTTGTAGAACCTTAAACCAAAACACCAGTGAAAGTGCCCAGCCTTTACAATTATATAGATGTAGCTACCTGTTCTCCACTGCTTACTGTGCGTGTTTTGCATGGCAACCTCTAGCACAATGCGAGATTTCAGCGGCCAGACTATTGGCTTTTCTAATTGTTTTTTTATTTGTGTTGTATTTTTGATTCTGGTATTTTTTAAGTTTGTCCATTGACTGCCATAGTAGCTAATTATGCCCATATTATATGGGCATGATGCACCACTGTGCCAATCAATGGGTAGAGGGTAGGGGTAGTTGCCCTGGTGAGGGTGGTTAGGCCTCCCGGGTATGTAGTGGAAGGGGGTTAACCCCTTAATTTCCAAAATAGAACTTTAATTCAGTATACTGTATGCTGGCTGGTTAATGTTTTGGTTATGTTTTATTTTTTTTAATGGGCAAAAAAGCTATTATCCAGATATGTATAATAGGGATTTTGCCCAATTACTGTACTGTATGTGTTGGGGGGGGGGGGAGGGGGGAGTCATTATATATTATATTGATGTTTTTATTGCAATGTTTATTGGTCCAGAGAAGGTAGGTGAAGGGGGCTGTTGCCCCAGGGTGGGTGGTTAGGCCTCTCGGGTGGGCAGTGGGAGGGGTTAACCTTTCATTACCATAGTGGTTACTACCACTAAGGTAATGAATGGGTTAACCCCTCCCTCAACCTTCCTGGTAGCTCTAACCACCCACCCTGGGGCAATTACACCTTTCACTCACCCCCACTGCCCCCAATAAACCAGGTAGTCTTGCTTAACCCCTTCATTGCCTTAGCAGTTAGCCACTGAGGTAATGAAGATGCTTTTATTTTATTTTAATAATACAGTATTGTAGAAGGGGTTCTCTGGAGCTGAATCATATTGATTTCAGGTCCGGGGACCCCCTGCTTTCTGAGTTACAGGCCCCATTATGGGATGCCATTATCTGTCTAGTTTGTTTAAATCCCCCGATCACGTGGGCCGTGACGTGGGAGAATTTAAACATGGCCACCGGGATACCGGCACCCCATAACGGAGCCTGTAACTTGGGAAGCAGGGAGTTCCCAGGCCTGAAATCAATGCGTTTCAGCTACGTAGACCCCCTGCTACAATAATATATTATTAAATAAAATAAAAGCCCCACGATCTCCTGTTAGAGGCGCGCAGGGAGAGTCTGCTGTGGACCATCTCGCTGAGTTTTCAGCAAATTGGCATCCTTTTTTTCCTTGATGTGGTAGGGAACAGGCCACAACAACTGTATCTGTGGAGTCTATATGATTTTCCTTTTTTCCCTTGTGATACAGTACATACTTCTGTCATTTGGACCCTAATATATATTGTATATCACCTAATTTAAAATTCAATACAAGTTTGGACTTGATGGATATTCAGATTGTCTTTTTGCAACCTCTGAATGTTACCATCTGTATAGTAACGGGAATTCACAATTTAATGTCCACATTACCCTGGCCAGCTCCAGGATTAGCTACCATCATGTCTCTTTTTGTGACATAGTTATATACTGAATACAACACAGTGACATGCTCAAATTGTATGGTGCACTCATTATGATCTTCAACAAATAATCTCCATTATTAGTAATTATCTGAATCCTTTACTTGTCAGGGGGTTCAGTGATCCAAAAATGTTCTGCTTTCATGACTTAATATGCCATGCAGCCATTAGAATAGTATTATATTAATAGAATCTATCTTTCCTTACAATACATACATCTGGCTGACGGAGTTAGAAAGCATTAAAAGCAGAAAACATACTGAAATCGAATTCAATGCATGTCAGAAATGTGACAAGATAAGCAAAACACGGAGAAGTTTAATAACCTGAATTTGACTTTCAAAGCTACTGTACTTTGTGGCCCAGAAAAATGTCAGCAACTATGACAGTTTCTAAGATACCATGTTAGAAGTAGAGGTAATTAGCAGAAATGTGTCATGTTTCAAATATAGTTTCCGACATGGGTATTTGTATCCATCATTTTTAAAACTTCCATTATAATTTTGAAAATCTTTGAAAACCTTCTTCTTAAGAATCTATTTTATTTATGAGCAATTGATCTATTCTAATAAAAAGGTAATCATTCCTTGGGGTGGGCATTTTGGGTGTGTGTTGGTTTCAGTATTGGTTCGAAAACATTAGTGTTTTGTTTTGGACGTGTTTTTTGGTTTTAACATTTTTCTGTGTTTTCATTTTTAATTCTGTTGTACTGGAACTTGGTTTGTTTTCTTTCCAAACTATAGGGGCGGGGGTGGGAAATGAGTATGAAAAAATCAAGTAAATGCTTAGACTAATTATAAAATCATCAAAAACAGTTAGAAAACCTAAATGTAACTGAAAAACCTAAAACATTCGATAAGATGTTTTGACAATCACCCCAAGTTTTCCATTGCAGTAAATCAGTGTCACAAAGTCATGTGCACATGCATTGCATGTCCTTAAATTGATCCTCAACTTGAAAGATGGAGCAAAAAGCTGTCTTAGTTAATGCTATAGCCTATTATCCCTCTAAGGGATGGTAAACCAGCGAACCCAAGTCACTCTCAAAATGAGTACATTGATACAGTAATCTATATAGAGACACTAGTCAGTCTGTATAATATGTACCATGATCATTTGTACTAGAGTTTGAAAGGTGGCACAACGTGTGTTTAGTTGCTTTCAATTAAATAAGCAAAACATTCTTGGAGAGTACTGCATCTGAATCATCTAAATAACCAGTAGGTCTCGCTCCAGTAGAGGATTCTGAAGATGGTGAAAAGTCATTTGACATTGCACCCGCTCTACCCCGTCTTGGCCCTTTTTGATCTGACAGATTATCAAGGGGATGAGATCTCTGGGTTTAGAGTAACACCAATTTAAAGGTGTTCAAGTTTTCTTTCTCCTGCCTCGGAGTTTACAAATGCTGCATAGATTATCCCAGTGTTTGTCTGGGTCAGGGTAGAATATTTTTCAGACTGGAGAAGATGATTTTTATATTGTGTTTTTGAGCCTGGAATTAGACATAATATGCTGCTTGGCTGGGGATGCTCTGCACATAGAATTAGCAGCACTCTCTCGATTACTTTGAACTACATAAATAATATTAGTACTGTTTTTTTTCTAGCTCCACGGGAGCATAGTACTCAGTATAACACTGCTTTGCAGTGTCAGAAAGTGTAGTTGAAACAGAAACTCCCCATCTCATATCAGGACTTTCCCCAGGTTTAGTATTAGTGTTAGTACTAATTCTAATACTATTAGTTTCAGGAATGAGCACAATAGCACAACATCCCACTACTATTCTTTCTCTAACTCGGAGGTCACAATTCTAAGAATGATGGTGTAATCTGTGCAATTCTCATCGCTACCACTCTTGACCGTGCCACCTGAGATTTTGTTAGTCAGTGGAAACAGAATGCTTGGTGGATTTCTGGGTATAGGACACCTTATGGGTACATACTAATATTCTCTCTTTCCCACTGCAGCTTCTGTGTTTAAATGTACTTGTGTTGATCAATACAGTACTCACATCATGTTTAGGTTTCATTTGCATGTGGACATACTGTAGCTACTGTACATTGAAGAGTTTACTTCCACTTAATATGCTTAGTTTTGGCCACACACATACAGTATAGGGCCCTGGCTTGCCCTCATACTAAAGTTGGACAATTACAACAACAAAAAGAAAGAGGTTAAGAAATGGGCTTAGAGAGATATTGGGAGTAGGCGTTTAGAAAGATAGGGTGGGAAAGGGGTTTAGAAACATTGGTTGGGGGGTTAAGAAAGACATTTGGGGGGGAGGGGTTTAAGATAGACATTTTGTGGATGAAGGAAGTGGTTAAGAGAAGCATTGGGGGTTAGGAAATTGTTAAGAGGGAGGGAGATTACCAGAGGGAGGGAGATTCCTTTTATAGTTTTTCCATGCTGCAGCTTTGCGGTCTTATGGAGATCAGGACAGGCTTTTGAGTGATCTTATGAGTTTCCTCACAGGGTGCTTGTGCCTCTAGTTTTGGTGGGCTCCAGGATGCCAGGAGATCAGCCCCCACCATAACACCATTATCCTCTCTGTCCAGGGACTGACACGCAGGCAGAGTGTAAAAGAACATGGGCTTTATTACAACCACTGCACAGATGGGATACAGTGTTGCAGACGTTCTAGGGATCCAGGCCTAGAGATGGTGCTGGACCCTCAGATAGTACTTGGCCTCTCTGGAGGATTCATGATGTTCCCCAGGCCTAGAGACCTGGGGTGGGCATGCTCATCCTCTCAATGGGA
Source organism: Ascaphus truei (assembly GCF_040206685.1). NCBI lineage: Eukaryota > Metazoa > Chordata > Amphibia > Anura > Ascaphidae > Ascaphus > Ascaphus truei. The sequence goes on from NC_134486.1 coordinate 345,154,287, forward strand.
GAGACTGATAATCCTTACTGGTCTGTTCAGCTTCCAAAGCAGGACTGACAAAACAATTTGTCTCTCTCTCCCATCAGGAACTGAAAGGGACAGGCTCCCAGACTAGACCCATCCCAACAGGCTTACACAGTCTGTGAGTCACCACCAGTTCATGTCCACAGAATTAACCTGTTACTGCCTGCAGCTAGCAGGAGTTACATAACAGGGGAAAGACAGATACAGATGGACATACCCTGTTACACTCTCCTCTGGGTGAATTCCATGGTCCCCACTGGAACCAAATTTTTGCACCATCTGTCAGTCATTGAACCTGTAGAATGAAAATACAGATCATGCATTATGACAGTACACATAATCATATTCCATAGACTCCCCAACCCAACCACTGGTCAGAGCGATGAACAAACCCCTCAACATAAAGCCTCGGCCATGTTTAGTGCTTGCTTGCTGAAGCGTGCTGACGCGCCCTCCTGCTCAGCACTGAGCCCCTACAGCCGCAATTAGAGCGGCTTTTGTAGGGGCTCACCTGCGCTTCCGCAAGTGCGCAGAAGCGCAGGTCTTAGGGGAATTTAAAATTACCCCGCTTGCCGGCGCGACAGGCTGGTCACGTGAGCGGTTCGCCCAATGAGGGCGAATCAGCTCCGTGATGTCACTGGCCCACCCCCAGCCTGTGACGTGCCTGCCCCCGGCCCGCCCCGGATGGCCCGCTGACAGTGCGTGCGGTAAGCAACCGCAAGGCCAGGGAAAGCACCCGCTTTCCCTGCGCCTCAGCACGCATCAGCACGCCAGCAGGGAGCATGGCCGAGGCCTAGAGTATGGGGCACTGGCAGAAACAAAAGGGGCCTTGGAAAAGTCCACAATGTCCTGCACAAGTGTAGTATGGGGTGGAACATGGTTGGGCCAGAGTGGGGGCAGAGGCAGGATTGGGCAGGGTCGGTGACGGGGACCTAACCAAGTCCATGGCCTGTCCATGAGGTTTGGGCTTGCCCCTTCCACACGGAGCAGGTATAGGGGTGGCATCAGGGTCACGGAGCACCTCTCCCGGTAATGGGATACAAAACCTCGAGCTCCTGCCAGAAACAGTCCTCTGCTCACCGCAGGCGATCTGGTCAGTGACCGGAAGAATTCCATTGTTGCCGGCGACGCCATCGTGTCGATGTCATCTCTCTGGGCCTGTCTCACGATACCACCATGCAAGCGCACAGCGGTGGCTTTGATGACATCACTTCTGGCTGGACCGGAAGCTCATCAGCATTCAGCGCACCGGACAAGGCCTCACCCAGCGCCTCTGCCGAGAAGGCTGGATCGAGACACTGTGAAGCGGAAGGAGTGGGAACCTCACCAAACTGCAGGTAGGCTACATCCCAGATTCCTCCGCAGACAGGGTCTGGATCAGCATGGGCGTCCTCAGGAACGGCAGCAATGTTGTATCCCCGTATTGGGATCCATCGTAACCAGGGCAACCGACTGGATATGTTGGCGTAGGGCACATGGCCCACAGCAGGATCCGCGGTTGTTGCTTTGAGTGGTACCGAACCACTTGGACCTCCGAGCGCATTGATAAGGGCACACGGGCCCACAGCACCCGTGACAGCACTTGTCGCATGAGAGTTAGCTAGCAGCTCATCATCGTACCAAGCTCCACAAAGAATAAGGCAGAGGCAGCTCTTGAGAATTCTTCCTTTCTCAGGATGTCTTGGCTGGATCTTCTCCGACTCCTCCCCTGGTTGGAATTTAGAGGGGGGGAACAAGGACGGCAGTAACGACTCTGAATGAGCCATTAACCTTAGGGGGTTGGCACCAATGGTTTGGCGCCGAGTGGATGCATGTTCTGTTTGCAAAAGCGTGCAACTTGCCTGCACGAGCCCATGCAGTCCTGTTTCTTAGCGGGAGCGCCCTTTTGGTTATAGAACATGGCCCACCACGCAATAGCGTCCATCTTAGAATCCTCCAGCACATATTTTAAGGTGCACATGATCCCTGTCCATGTATCACAGGAACCTGTCCCTTTTTCTTGCTCCTTCTACCCATGTTTTTGGGTAAGGTCTAGAGCCTTCGAGGTACCCAATCCCCACAGTCACTGCAACGGATTGTCCCTGTATGGCAGTTTCAATTGGGGTACACGCGGCCAGAATAATTTTCCTACTGGTTGTCCCCATAAGCACAATGGTTGAAATTAGAATGTGGGTGTCATGCTACCACGGGGTTCTCAGCCCAGAATGACTCCCCAACAGCACAGAGTACATGCAGTACAAGGTGCTATTTTCGTGTATCACTCTGTTTCACCCTCTCTGAGGGTCAGAGTGCTGCCAGGTGCCCATGCTCCGCAATCAATCCAGCAGGTGGTTCCCTTGATGGCAGTTTACAATTTGGGGTAGCCACTCTCCCAGGAATCTTTCCTACTGGGAGACACCATTATGGAAGTGAAAACCGTGGGTGAAGGGTATCCACGCTCCCTGATGTTTGCTGCCACCAGGGTACGCCCCAACACCATTTAAAAAGGGTTCAGGGACTCCCCCTTCCCCGTGCAGTCTCTGTGCTCGGTACCCAAGGGCCCCCAATACATAGTGAGGCTTACCCCTGGCCCTCTTGCTTCGTGGTGAACTATGGGTGCCCAATGGTCCCTGGAAACATCCCATCATGGGTCCTGACCCCTTTCTGCATTTGCTGCTGCATTTCTCTAGTACTGAAAGCCTGTCCTGATCTCAGCAGTGCCTCCAAATGTAACACTGTCACCCGCCCCTCCCCCCCCAGTGGGAGATACACAACTGTGGTGCAGTTCCTGTTGGATCAGGAGAGCTGAGTTGATCTGCGGTCTTATGAAGATCAGGACAGGCTTTTGAGTGATCATATGAGTTTTCTCTCAGGGTGCTTGCGCCTCCAGTTGTGGTGGGCTCCAGGATGCCAGGAGATCAGCCCCCACCATAACACCATTATCCCATCTGCCCATGGACTGACACGCAGGCAGAGTGTAAAAGAACATGGGCTTTATTACAACCACTGCACAGATGGGATACAGTGTTGCAGGCTTTCTATGTCTCCAGGCCTAGAGATGGTGCTGGACTCTCAGATAGTACGGGGCCTCTCTGGATGATTCATGATGTTCCCCAGGCCTAGAGACCTGGGGTGGGCATGCTCATCCTCACAATGGGAGAGACTGATAACCCTTACTGGTCTGTTCAGCTTCCAAAGCAGGACTGACAAAACAATTTGGTTCTCCCATCAGGAACTGAAAGGGACAGGCTCCCAGACTAGACCCATCCGAATAGGCTTACACAGACTGTGAGTCACCACCAGTTCATGTCCATCAGTGAGGAGCACAGGGGGGTACAAACCCACAGAATTAACCTGTTACTGCCTGCAGCTAGCAGGAGTTACATAACAGGGGAAAGACAGGTACAGATGGACATACCTGTTACATAAACAATGGTAAGTACCAAGTTATTCTCCATTTTTTACAGTGGTATTGCTATCATACTAGTATATTGCCCAAACCAACCAAATATACAGATGGCCTAGTGTTCAATTGCTGCGTTTCACTGGTGCTAGGGGGTATTGTACATGGCAGAAGTTATTGAATTCGTGTTATATGATGTAGAGAGAGGGTTTGAAGCTGCCTTAGACATACTGCCTGAGCCTGACCGATACTAACAACAAATTCCAAAAAGTGCCTTGTTTTGACGATGAATCACAAGCACAATACAACTATTACTGTAGGATGTTTAAATGCAAGAAATAATTCAAACAAAACAGCAAAATGTATGTACAGTATAGCTTCAATGCCAAGAATATAAACTTTATGTTAGAGTAGTACTCTAGCACTACTGTCTTGTCATCATGTTTCCATCAGGGTATCAACACCAGACATGCCTTTTTTTCTTAACTAACAAAAACTTTTAAAACTTTGTGTTCTTTCTTTATTTTTCCCTTAATTTCATTTATTCCCTATGCACCATTCCCCTACTGTCTACCTCTCTTCAATTACACAACATTTTACTACCTGCAATCCATTTTAATATCTATAAATGGGGGTTACTGTATTCATTAAACTCTGATAGTGCCAATTGGGGCACTATCATAAAAAAACTCTACATTAATTCAACATCACCCTGCTGAACCATCCCCAAAACATTTTGGTCAAGAGTGGCTCATTTTCTGAGATTGTCACCAAAGCTGTCAATTTTCAACACCATTCCATTCCTAAATTAAAAGCAATACGCCTCTGAGAATCTGATGTTTGCAGAAAAGGAAACAGAGAAAACATACCAAACACCAAACAGACAAAGAAATGGACATAAATAATTCACTATACAGTATGTGTCCGCTAAGTCCTCTCCAGCTTCTCTATTATCAATTCCAGAATTGTTAACTGATCCTGCTAGTGGCTTAATTGAAATGCATGCCAAACTCTGCACTTAGCATCTATCTAAAAACAAAATTGTTATTTGTATTTTTTATATACAGAGATATAACTATATTAATAAAAAAAAGGAACAATATGGTTATATTTTTAAAATGATGCACATGTAACCATATACTTGTGTTGTTCAAACCAAATGATTTCTTATTAAAACCTGCAGCTTTTTTATTTAACATATTTATGAGTTATGAAGAGTTCTATTACAGCTTTCATTCATAAATAATTCTTAAAGTTTAATTACCTCTGCAATCCTGTGTTTTTTTAAATACATTAGATGTGTAGTATTAGATAATACTAAATGTGCTCAAAAAATAAAAACATCCCTACTCTTTATGCCCTTTTTTTTATAAGTTTTAATATATTAAGCTTCTTGGGTTGCTATAGCAACTATTTAGGAAGAAACAGCACTTTCTCTTTTGAAATAGGCAGCCATATTCAGTGCCTTGGGAAGCAGAATTGTTGCGGATCGATCACTGGAGAGCAGAAAATAACATTGTCTAAAAAATACAAGAGCCAATACAACAGATGCAACGTAGGTTTATGGCTAAAGTGTGACAGCGGTTAACCTCATTGTTTGTGATTCTAAAGCTACTGATTGGCTCGCATATATGATAAATATCAATTAAACTATCAACATTCATTTAAAGGTTCTAGAGTTATAGCTTATCAAACTGCTTGTGTATTACATTGGCATAGTATCAGTTTGATATACACAGTACAGTAAAACCCTAGGTTCACCAAAGGTAATTTCATAGTTAAATGAGAGTTTAAGTCAACATATTTTATTTGGTTTTGCTCATTGTAGGAGATGAGTGCAGAGGTTACAACCAGGAAGACAGATTGGGGAAATAAACAATGGCTTTTATTTAGCCTTTATCTTCCAAAAACACCACGACTTTAAGGCAACACGCAAATAAACAAAACAGGTCTATCCCTTTGTATGGGCTTACTGTACTCACACTTCCCAGCCCCTATCTGCAGGCCTGAGAGGATAGGCCTTTCACCAGCCTCTGACCCAAAGCCCAAAGAGGTACTGTACCTGTTATCAGAGGCTCTTTCCCTCAGTTCGGGTCTGGGTTGGGGTCTATGGAGTGCATCCTCTGGTGGGTTCCAGAGACCGCTGTGTCTTTGAATAGAGTGTTTGGTTCCCAGGGATCCCTCTCTGACAGTACACACTTCCTTAGTGCTAGGGATCCCCTGCAGATAAAGCAGGAGGCTTTTCTACCTGACTGGTAAGCCAGGTGGAAACTGGTTAATTGCCTGTACAGTTGCTGCAATTAACCTGCTCCCTGCTGGAATTATCATTCAGATACAGGCATCCTATTTGGAGCCATATTTAGACAGGGGTTAAGGCCCTGTCACACTCTTCATGAAATGTTTAATAAAACATTTGAATGCTATTATTTTTCTTAGCCAGATTTGAAAAAAGAAATAACTGAATGTATTGATATCCATCATTCACACTTCACATCTCTACTATCATCACCTTGTTCCAATCATTTCACTTTCCACATCACCCTGTCAAAGCATCATAAAAATGATTTGATATGCAAGATCTTCATTTCTTTGTAGCCAAGGGCCGGAGTAATATGTCACAACACTGGTAATTTCATTCATATACTGCATATCAGGGAGTTTATCTGCTGTGACACTGATTATGGCATTGGAATCAACTTCATATCATGTCCTAGCACTTTGATCAATCCCTCCATATTTGTTATATCATGGTGCTTCTTTTTGTGACAAATTATTTTGAATCAGCATGGTCTTGTGATTTGTGAACATAATCTGCACCTTGGTACATTTAAGCTTTGACAGCTTAGTCCAATACAGGTATTGTTGCAATGTTAGAAGGTATTCTGCCCACACCAGGCTCAGAAGACGAAGTCTATCTGAGCCGAGCTTTCTACTCAACATATGCTCACCATGGAAACTAAAAAAAAAGTTAGACTTGAGCAGTTGTTTTAAAATGAGGGTTTGTGAATATAGAAACATATTTAAGATGTACAATATATATTTCCTATCCTGTTTAATATTTAATATGCTTTGTTCCCTTCATTAATTAGGTCACAATGTTGGCTGCTATCCCAGCTATATTAAAGGGAGTAGGACTAATGTGTAAGAGGAGAAAATCCAAAAGATTATAATTGAAGAGCCAACACAAACCAGAGTTATGTTTACATCAAGTAATGCAAACAGAAACATATTTTAGGGATATTTATTTATAGATAAAAATAGGGCCAGCTCCAAAAATCTAAGTAAATGAGAGAGCTTAAGGTAAATAATATCAGGGTGCACGAAGGACTAGGAAGTGCCATACTACTATAGACTAATGACAACGTTTCTGAAAAAGGAACAGTCCACAGCACCATGGTAGCAAAAATGAAAAAAACTTACATTTTATTCGTAATCAGACATCAGGAGACATTGTAACAAATAGCAACATTTCCAATCACTATAATCCTTTCACAAGCAATAATGGCAGCTATGTTACAAGCCGTTCTTTTATAGCAAAACAAACTAAGCACTCCTCTGAGTAAAAATACCTCAGGAGAGTGCACTATTTGTTTATAAGATTTACCTAGAAGTAACTTGAGTTAGACTGGAACTGATAAAGCCATTTGCTATTTTGCTAAGAATAGGAATTATGATGCTATTCCAAAGATCCCTCAGACCAAAGTAGTATAAAAGTACTACATGTATTTACTACAATAAAAAGGGAAAATCAGAAAAAAACGTGTTTATATAATCATAAAAATAATATGTAATTAAATATATATTAATGTAATGCAAAGCAGCAATAATTTCAACAAAGGTAAACAAAAACAAGCCGTAACATTAAAATGTGCCTTTTAAGACTATATTTACTGTAAATAAATGATTGCCATTTTCAGACATTTAAGTTTATTTACTCTTAGGAATTGAAGTACAATATATTTACAGTACTACCTGGAACCTAAATCAATGTTACCGATAATATCTAGTCTTATCGAGAAATAGAAATATAGATGTATTTATAACGTATTCATCTATATGAGTATTGCTGGCTTATAAGAATTAACTAGGGAAACTATGTCTAGGCTGATCCAGAAATAGAAATAAAGATGTATTGATAAGGTATCCATCTATATGAGTATTGCTGGCTTATAAGAATTAACTAGCAAATATATGTTTCTAGTCTTATCCAGACATAAGAATATAGATGCATTTATAGGTTATCCACCTATAGAAGTATCTCTGGTTTATAAGAATTAATATAGTAATACGGGCAAAACTATTACTTAAGGAAATAGATGTGTAGAGATGTAGGTATTGTAATCCACACCTCTTGCAGCGGGAGTTAACTTCCAATTCCCCACCAGGGCAGCCGCACAGCGAGCAAACACATTGTAGGAAGTCCTTCTCATTTATTTGCACTGCCAGAAGTCCTCCTGGTAGCACATAGTGGGTAGCGGCTTTCTCAGCCATAACAATAACTGGAACAGGGAGCAAGCCTGGTGTTGGTCTTACTCCTACAGTGACCACGTGCATCTGCAGGGTGCGGTAGCAGCATCTGGCTACGCCCCTCATGGTGTCACTTCGATCAGTTCCTCCTCCCCCTGGTGAATCCAGGAGTCCAGACACTAAGATGGGCGTGGCTTCAGCTTTCGCGCCAAGCCAGGCATATTTTTGCAACAGAAAAAGCTTGCATTTTGCACAGCTTACAACGCGGTTCTCCCATTTTGGCGGGAACAACTATTACATGCGCTGCAGCTCCCTTAATGGGGGATCTGGTCCCTTGGATCCAAAGAGCCCCCTGGGATGCCACACACATACAGTTCTGAGCAAAATTTTTGTGTATTAATGCTGGAGTTCCCTTCAGGGGATTTCGGTCCTTTGGTTCCCTAGATCCCCTAGGTACACTACACATAACTCTTCAGTAGCTGGCTTTTGTTTTCAGACACCTCTCAGCTTGGCGTAATTGAGATCAATAATTTTTCTGCTGCAAAAAGCCTGCCTGCTCACATCTCAGCAGCACCTTCAAATGTAACACCCTTTCCCCCACTACGGGGAGATTTGGCGCTTGCCACCTGGTGTAGTGCTGCTCACCTGTAGGTTCATAGGATTCTGAGTATCCGCCAATGGTATTGGGGATCAACAGGTCAGGCTTTTGGATATTATCTTCTTTCTTTTTGGTGCAGCACCTCCATACTCCAGGTCCTGTCATAGATAGGTGCAGTCCCTGCAGGAAACTCTCTTCCCACCCCCTGAATAACTGCATCCTCAGGCCGGAGTAAAATAATGGTATTTATTGGGTCAGAGCATGCATCTTATCTTCTTGATCCCTGGAGCAAACCCCAGGAGCTTGAAACGCCAGGAGTCTCTCCCCCAGCTCCCTTGCCCCCTGATGGGATAAGGGGTATCAGCTCCCACTCCCCTGAGGGAGGGGACAGAACCAGATCCCTTGCTCACGAACACACACTAGGACCCTTACCCCAGAGGGGAGAGAACAGAACACCTAAATTTGGACTGCAGACCCTTATTATTACCAGGGGAGGGTCCCAGGTCTTAACCCCTGTTAGTGGGCAGTACCTCGGCCATGAGCTCACCACCCTGTAACTACTAGGGAGTTACTTACTGCAGCAAGAGCACAAATTAATTCTAACACTGCCTGCACGGGTACCAGGGTTTATATGTTAAGCAGAGGAATTTAGCCATTGCTATGTTATTTTGAAAACACACAAAAAACATTTTGATGCACAGTTTTACAACTGAAGGTCTAATAAACCATTTTTTTGTGCGGGTAAATCCAGTCTCACATCTATCAATGCTTTTGTTGTTTTCATTGCCTTCATTCTTAATGTATGCAGCTACAACTTTATATTAAAGGTGCATTCCAAATTATATGCAGGCTTTTTTCTAACACGAGTAAGAAGGAACCAGGGAAGCTGCCGCCAATACTTCCTGGTTGTTTAAATCGCCCGCAGGACATGGACAAATAGGAAGCAGTGACGGATTACTTTGCAGCTTCCCATTAGCCCATATTATGTGTGAGTTTTAATCCTCCATTTTGTTTCTCCTGGAGAGGAGGAACCGACTGCACTTTCCCCAGTGAGTTTCTGGGGAATGAGGTGGTCCCCAGAATTGAAATGAATGCGGTTCATCTTCAGGGACCCTTCAATTCTTCCCACCAATGTTAAATGTAGGAGGCGGGGAGCAAATAAAAAAAATATGTAGGGGGAACTGCTTGTTTAATAGTGATTTATGTTACAGGCACCACCCTTTTATGTTACAGGCAGCAAGGGGCATTGGAAAAACACACCAAGGCAATTCCTGGCTGTAGTGAAAACATGGCGCTGCTGTTGCCCGTGGCTTTATCTACCAATTTACTGTATATTTTGTATTAACCTGTATAACCAAGGCAATATTCTGTGTGTGATTTAATGTATTTCTCTTCATTCCTTTGTGCTGCACTGCAAAATATGTTACTGCTTTATAATAATTAAGAGTGGTCAGTGGTGTTTTGGTTTTGTCAGAACTCAATTTGTTTTGATTTTGTATTTGTAAGAAATAATGTAGAACAAAACTCAAAATAAGCAGAATTGTTTCTTCCAAATTAGCACAAAACTTTTCAAACTTTGAACTTTTCACAATAGTTTGATTTTTTTTTTCTATCGCAAACTCCAAAATATGCCCAGTTTACAAAAAAAAAAAAAAGGTCCTTCTCGGGTTTGGGATCGAATTTTGAAAGTTTGAAAGTTTGTTCCGAAGTTTGAGACAAACTTTCAAGTTTGTGCCTCAAAACTATGAACCTGCCTGTCCTTAATAAAAACTAAACATTTGATTTGAATAATTTGTTACAATTATAAGATATTTATCATATAGTAAAGTAGCAAGAATTAGTACTGTTTATACAAGTCCATATATTTTCTTCAATACATAAGTATCTGACTGCTATCCTGTAGTACTTTAACACATGTGGCTTCTATTCACTATAATCTCTCAGCTGCAAAACTAGGTCAACCCAGTTCTTAAAAAATAAATAAAAAGCTCCACAAGGAAATCAATCCTATTCAAAGCAACTGGAGTTATTTTTAATAAGATGTGTTTTTTTGCACTGGTTTTGCCCCAGTTTTGCAGCCAGGAGATTTCAGTAAATAACCTTCTGCATATCTCCAACAAAAAGCAATTCCAAGTGATTGGCTTTATGATGAGTCATTTGATTGGTTCTCGTTAAGGTAGGAATACAATTTCCTGCTAATGCACTTGAGAGAGTCATGATTGGCAATGCTGGTACCATATAATATTACAGTATAATAAAGAAGAAAAAAATCCAAATGCAGTGCTAATGCTGGCTCACAATATCACAAAATGTCATGCTACTGTATAATAGCTAACAGGAACAATGATATGACTGGTTTTACTGATCTCTTGCTGCAAGGCCTTAGAATTCTGTATTTGTTCCATCATACAAAACTAATAATAGAGATAGGCTACACTGGTATTTTGTTTTACGATTTTAGCCTCCATTCTAATAGCATGGGGCTCACAATACCTACCAGTAAGTGGTTTCATTGTAATTTACACAGTTTATCAACTATTTTTCTTGTCTATGTCAAATATGACTAGACAACAATGTGAAATAAGGAAGTTACAAGAAGCAATTAAAAGGATTATTTCACACAGAAATTAACTCTGGGAAATAATGTTTTAGAATTATTGGTGATGGAAAGCAGTACATGCTAATCAATTGGACATGGAAATGCAATTATCTATTGAATAAAGTTATAATATATGGTGTATTCATTGGCTACTTGTTTAAGAAACAAACCACCAGGACAAATCAATAATTATCTTCTTTCAAAAAGAAGACCATACTCCATACCAATATATTAATACACATTGGATGATGTAGACTAGCCTAAAACTTTGTTTTTCTTCCACAGACTTCCTAACTTACCAGCCACTTGTATGTACTGTAAGTCAGAGGTCATTACATACATTGTTTTACACCATTGATCATACTACAGCCTTGATTTTGGTTTAAAAAAAAAAATCGACATCACCCTGCCATTAAACACTCTCTCCTCTATCAAAACCTGTTAAAAAAAATAAGAACGTCTAATTGGGATTAGCTCCTTTCTACAGTATCACGTTTATAAAAATGTTATTTGAATGACAAAATGTACAAGCTAGCATCTGAAAAAAAACAGTTCTATAACCACTCATTTGTTTTCATTTGACAATACATACTGATTTTGCTAGGGGTTAGTGCGCTAATTATATAGCGGAGGAAACATTGCTAAAGTGATTCGAAACTGAAAGGGCTAAGTTACACAGCACTTAGGAAATTTACAAAGGTTGCTTGATTTAACATTACCATATTTGTATTCCTTTTTGTTAACATAGTAATGTAAATTACACTGAGAACCAATACAGAATTCTTGGTGGATTTGTCAATTTACTACTACACTTGATCATTCAGATCAAAGATTAGAGGCAGCATAAACAATATAATAAATATTGTGAACTATGTACTAAGATGATATGAAAATAGAAAAGATTGTGCAGTACAATTTCAGTACTAGAAAGTAATAGATATGACGAACACTACATATATGCGATGTGGAATTTGTGTTTTTTTTTTTATTAATCTCATTTTGAATATGTGATTGAATCAATTTAAATTAAAACATAATTACAATAATTGTGTGTTTTGTTTGGTACTAGTTCATAAAAAGAAATTATGAGCATAATATTCTTTTTAATTGCCATACTGTGAAACTAATAGTTTTTGATAACCTATATAATGCCTTCTATGTCAAATACATTGATTAATAATAATGCTAATAATAATAATAATAACAATAATTGTATTTACAGTATAATAGTACTTTTGCCCCAATGGTTCTCAAAGCACCACCTTTTCACATTTAAAGCTAACTGTTAAAAAAAGAAACACATTTAAAGCTACAAAACACATACTGTAGATACAAATATAGCATGGACAGAATATGGAATGGAATGATTGAATGTCAGATTGGTTTTGGTTTATTCATCAAATGCCTAGGTAAAGAGGCAAGTCTTTATTCTATTTTTTTTTAAAGATTTCCAGAGAGGAGACCACTTGGACCATATAAGTCAGAGAGTTCAAAGGAGCAGGAACAGCATAGCTGAAAGCTGTCAAGGAGATTCTGGGAAATGTTAGGAATCTTTCACATCTGGATCAAAATGTGCGAGTGTTCTTTCAAGTAGCTACAGTAGGATCCTGATTATGTAAGGCGTTGAATGTCAGCAACCCAATGTTGAAATACATTCACTATGCTACAGGCAACCAGTGCAGAGAACAGACAACAGGTGTCATGTGGCAATAATGGACCTGGTTAATTAACAACCTGACTGCAGCATTCTGTAGCAGCTCTATTTCTGGAAGTCCAAGTAAAATGTATTGCAGTAGTCCAAGAGTGAAGAATAGAGATGGGGGAATTTTTTTAGTGAATTGGAATCCGTCTCGAATCCAGCAGTTCCTTTGATCTGTGGATCACTCCAAAAATGAATTTCGCAATTGCGGACTTTTTGAGAGAGATCTTTCTCATTTTATTAGCAGTCACCAGTTGTATACAGTATATACCCCCTCAAGCATCCTCCAAATAAATTAGGTAGACATACCTCTAGTGAAATAGGAGCATACCTGAGCAATATGCTAATGGTTATGCAATGTGACAGAAAAGAGGGTGGGCGCTCCAGTGATTAATCACAATAATAAGTGCAATAAAGTGCAATATAATAACAGTTAAAACACAATCAATAGTGAATAAAGCGACACTTAATGTGCAATATTCGTGACCACAAAAGTGTATTAAGAAATGCAGCTCAAAAACCCTTAATGGATGTTCTGTAGAGTCCACTTGGTAGAATTAGTTCTCAAAAAGTTGGGGAGCGCAGGTATCAGTGTAGTATATGAAAGATAATAAAACACAACATAATGCAATAAAGTTTTTAAATCAAGTGAAATGTGCTGCAATCCCTACTGGATTATTAACTATTATTAACTATTGTTGACTTTCTTGTTTGCAAATACTCCACACAGCCACTGACGTTGCCATATGAGTGAGACTATGCCATATCAGAGTCAGAAAAACTGCACCTAAGTGGAGAACTACACTTATCTACACAGAACCTTTGCTCATCATCTGCCACAGTTTTGGATTTGACTATTTATTTATTTTTGGAATCATGCGCGTTCCCATTCGTGAGACCTTCTTCCAGCACATTTCACTTGATTTAAAAATTGTATTGCACTATGTTGTTTTTTATTATCTTTCATATACTACACTGATACCTGTGCTGCCCTACTTTTTAGGAACAAATAGCTATTTAAATATACTTTGCATGAGTCCTGTCCCACACTTCCTGAAAGGATTTCCTTACCAACGATATAGAGTTGATAATAAGCCTAAGGCACCAACCTAATGACTGCAATCATGTCAGATCCAACAGGCCCACAACCCATAACCACTGCTTTTCTAGGCCGTAGCATTAGCAGTGTCAGCTAAACCAGCTGATACTTTTAAGCTGCTCACTACTCACACATGTAGCTAATAAAGCTATTATCGTATCTCACAGATGTCTCAGGTGTGCTCTACAAGGAACATTAAACTGTCAACCAGGAACTGCTCTAGGGATTATAACTGCAGTTTGACAAGCAAGCACTATTCTTATTTGTAGACTAATATTGTTGGCACTATCTGGGCGTTATACGTTTTCATCTTATTTTCATCTTATCAGATCTGTGCAATCTTGTTTATATAGATTGTACTTGAGGAATTAAATCAATTTAATCCCTTTAAATCCATTTGCAGAGGCTTTTGATACATTTCCACATGGTTCCAAGAGTAGACAACAAAGAGTTCCATATGGTTCCAACAGAGAGTTGTCGTAAATTGAACATTTGCAGATTGGGCTAAAGTTGTGCGTGGAGTACCTCAAGGATCAGTACTGGTACCCCTGCATTTTATCTTGTTTATTAATGACCTTGAGGTTGACATAGAGAGCAAAGTCTCCATCTTTGCTGATGACTCTAAATTGTGTAAGGTTGTAGAATCAGAGCAGGGTGTCATTTCTCTCCAGAAGAACTTGGATAGACTAGAAACTTGGGCATGTAAATGGCAGATGAGGTTTAATATTGATATTTTCAATCCTTGTGCAAATATTTTTACTGAGTCAAATTTCCTTTATTTTGTACACTAATCTCGTGTGGAATGGTATCAAAAGCCTTTGCAAAGGGATGTAATGGGATCAAATGGATTGCATGCCTCCTGTACAATCTATATAAATGAGATTGCACAGATCTGGTCTAATAACATGAACACGTATAACATCCAGGTAGTACCAAGAATGTTTATCTACAAATAGTGTAATAGTGCTTGCTTGTCACAGAGGTGGCACCCATTTTCTTCTAATCCAGTAGAGTGAGGTTGCCAATGATCTGTTCATCATTTATTTTAAATAAAGAGGATTATAAAGTATCTTATACTGTACCTCTTTTGATAGGGCTTCGGAATTACTGAGGGTCGTGGGTAAAGGGACCCTCCTTTCAAAGACAGCTATCGAGTCAGCGTTTATTTTTTTTACCTGTTCATCCTTTTTTTGACCATTTGTTAGTTTGTTCGTTAAACAAGTTATTCTATGTTGGCATGTGTTTCCTAATGTGATGTTAGATTGTATGTTATTATTTTGAAATGTTTAGTAAATTCTTGGAATGTGTAGTGAGAATCTAGATGAGTTTTTGTTTGTGGAACCAGTGGATAGTAATACAGTTCTCAGTTGTTATGTACATTAAAGATTGTGGCTGAAAAGTTTGCGGTACCATTGGCAAAAGAAAAGACAGAAGGTCCAGTGAATGTGATATCGTTTTTGGGAATAGAACTTGATACTCAGGAGATGGTGTTTGGGTTGCCACAAGCAACATTATCTAGGTTATCACTGTTGGTAGCAAAGGTGAGGCGTTATTAAAGGTACAGTTAAAACAATTGCAATCATTGTTGGATCATTTGGCTTTTGCTGATAGAATAATGCCTATGGGAATAGTTTTCTGCAGAAGATTAACACAGGCAACAAGAAGAGTTAAGAGTCCTCATAATTTTGTTAAAATAACAAAGCCAATGAAGGAAGATTTGGAGGTATGGCAATTATTTTGATCATACAGAACACCTACAAGCTCATATTGAACCCCCAAAATACCCACAACATATATATAAGAATATAAGTTTCACAGAGGAGTGCTACTGAGCATGGCAATATATATATTTAAAACCAGAGACATAACATAAAAAACACAGACAAAGCTCAGTGCACATCCAGAAAAACTTATATACGGTACAGTGCCTAAATATACATGTATAAATAACTAATAAATAAAATGTTCTTTTAGTTTAACATTTTGGCCAAATTGTTGTAAGCCCTTGAGCCAACTACACGGCAGACCACGTTTCAAGGGTCCCTACACTAATATAAATTCTTAATAACCTGTGCATTGCCAGGAAGAATGATTTATAATAAATCTGTCAATATAAGTTGCAAAAGTTCTAAGTCTGATTGAAGCTTTTATTAACCTGTACATAACCAGGAAAAGCACTCTGTAATAGATTTGTCACAATCACACTGCATGCAGGCAAGTTCCCCTGATAGTTGGAGATGCCATGGAGTGAGCTTTTAACCATTTAAATGTGGGAGGGAGTGAGCTTCAATTAGATAGGAGGTTGCCACCCAGGGGAACTTGCCTGCATGCAGTGTGATTGTGACAAATCTATTACAGAGTGCTTTTCCTGGTTATGTACAGGTTAATAAAAGCTTCAATCAGACTTAGAACTTTTGCAACTTATATTGACAGATTTATTATAAATCATTCTTCCTGGCAATGCACAGGTTATTAAGAATCTATATTAGTGTAGGGACCCTTGAAACGTGGTCTACCGTGTAGTTGGCTCAAGGGCTTACAACAATTTGGCCAAAATTTTAAACTAAAAGATCATTTTATTTATTAGTTATTTATACATGTATATTTAGGCACTGTACTGTATATAAATTATTTTGATCAACTACAATGGGAAGAATAAAGCAACAGAAGAGTAATTTTTTGGTCAGATAACATGAGTGTGGTGCAGGTAGTTATCAGGTTATAAGCAAGTAGTTAAGCGTCATTTAGTGTTCCAGTATTTAGAAATGAATATATGGTTCTGAGCTCGCCATGTGAAAGGAGTTCAGTTTGTTCTAGGAGCATCCACTGACTGTCGGAAATCCCCTTATACAGTATCTTATGGATCCTTGTTTCAGAGGTATTGTATGTCTGGTTAAAGGATATCTATTACCTGAAACTTGGGCTGTATACTCAAATGTATGGGGCAAGTGGTTTAATTTAGCACAGCAGATGCAGGACTTAGGCGATAGTGAGTTAAACTTATGGTTTTACTTTTGTGTGGAAATGAGGAATGATGGTGTGTCAGGTTCCAGTGTAGATAGGAAGTTAGCAGGTTTAGGTTTCTTAATAATATTAATTCTTGTATAGCGCTACTAGTTTTACGTAAAAGAGTAAATATGCATGATTAAGTACAATTTAGCTAAAATCTTAGCATTATTTGGGACAATTGTGTTCATATGATCAGAAATAATTTCTAGGGTATTTTGATGGAAATTGGTCCACTTTTGAATGTTATAGAAGGAAGCTTAACGTGGCAGTCTCTCATTTTGTTAGAAGAATAGGGGCAGTGGTGGTTAGGTAAAGAATTTGGAAAAGGTGGCAATAAGGTTTTTTTGCAAGAAGATGGAGTTCGTTTGACAGACATAGGTCTGGATGTTTTTAATTTAGCGTTACAGGAAGGTGTAGCGAAGACGAGGCTCTTGTTGGATTGCTAAGGACATTTGAGGTGTTAAATTGTCCTCGCTGCAGTTGGATTCCTTGCCAGCTGGGATGGAATGTTAACGAATGGAAACATGGTTTTGCCCCAGAGGGGTCTGGGAAGGGAATAGCAACATATTAGTTTACGGCGTGTGTTGCTTTAACCTTCAGTTGATTTTGGAGAGCGTGCCAAGTTGGCAGTAATGTCAGTGGCTGGCGTATAGTTTATGCTTATGTTAAATATGTTACAGATGGCCCATCGGATTAACACAGCAGGTGTCCCTGGCAGTCCGATTCAAACGGTTTGAACCCCTGCTGTGTTAATCCGATGGGCCATTAGTGTGCCTGAGAAATGTCACAGAAATGTTGCAGCATTACTGGGAGATTGCCCCAGATTTTCCAAGGCAAGTGTTCGGATACTCATGGCTGCATCTGTTTATATTAATGTATTAAATTGCTGGCAAGGATTTGGAAATGTTGATAAAAGCTGTGGCCATTATTTATTCAAATTGGTGTCAGTTTATTATTGGGTTTTGAATAAACGACATTTGGGGAGGGTTATGAAGGAATCTGATGTCATGCACATTCTCCTTTTATTCGCACACAGAAATATAATTTTTTAGTACATACCATTAACATCTGTGCACCTAGCACAGTTTATTTCTGTACTTCTTTTTAGCAATAC
This sequence comes from Ascaphus truei, assembly GCF_040206685.1. Lineage (NCBI taxonomy): Eukaryota > Metazoa > Chordata > Amphibia > Anura > Ascaphidae > Ascaphus > Ascaphus truei. The sequence goes on from NC_134486.1 coordinate 345,172,269, forward strand.
AATTTTGACGCATTGAACAAACAATTATCATGTTAGTACATACTGTAGGCCACCATGTATATAAATCAGTCAAGAAAAGAAGTGAAAGCCCTGCTCTTTTATTCCATTTGCGTCAACAGCTCCTGGAAAAGTGAAATTGAAAGAGTGATTTCATGAATTTTGTCCTGAGTTCCACTTTGGAATTTGAAATATTGGAATGTACAGACGAGACAACGAGTATTCTAAGGCTTGCCTTAAACTAGCCCGGTTACATGCTGGGTACATGCTGGGTGTAACCTGGCTAGTTTAAGGCAAGTTTAAGGCATTTCTGCATTGACTAATGACCCATCGGATTAACACAGCATTGATCCCTGGCAGTCCCATTCAGTTGAATGGGACTGCCAGGTACCCCCGCTGTTAATCTGATGGGCCATTAGTCATTGCAGAAATGCCTTAAACTTGCCTTAAACACGACCCAGCATGTACCCATCATGTACCTGTGTCTTTTTGGCGATATCCACTGGGTTTGTTAGAATAACCGTTGGCACAACAGTATATACGTCAGTTTTTTTTAGGCAAACATTTGACACAAACAACTCGTGAAAGAAAGAACCCTTAGCAATGCAGTCACCTCCACTGATATTTTAAAATTAATACATTTTAATTACATATCAAAGAAATTTTATAATATTTATTCATAAAGGACTCATGAATGGTTAAACACACAGACACTTACTTTTGAGGTTTTAACATTAGTTAGTGTTTTCTTTGATATGTAATTAAAATGTATTTATTTCAAATATAAGTGGAGGTGAGTGCATCGCTAGGGGTTCTTTCTCTTGCTTGTTTTTATGTAATTTAGCCCTGATAGCACCCCTCCAGTACGTAAACAAAGAGCAGGGCAGGGACCACCCTTTCGTCGTTATATAAACATTTGACATATTCATGTTTACTTTTTTTATTCATGAAATTGTCAAATGTGCATTTACTAGATAATTATTCACACATCTTAAGCATTTGAATTCACTAGAGAATTATTCACACATCTTAAGCTGTTCATGGGATCAATAATATTTCCACAAGATATAATGTATTTTCAATGAGGGATTAAAAATTCCCAGAGAACTGTAAACTATTTACCATTTATCAGGATGAGAAATGCATGACTATGAGAATTCAGCCACATAGAATTATAAAGCGATGGAAACAACACATTAGATGGCACTATGTGTGTAAAGCACATAGCACTCGAGTGTATGGGAATTATCCTATTTTTATTCATTTATCAGCATAGGGCTAATTCTACTGTAGCTACTATAAGTTAATAATTTGACCAGAAATGTATAGCTGAAATGTAATACATTGGAAATCAGTCATATATAATATATCCTAATATAATAAATATGTTGAAATATAATATATAATATATGTTTTGTTTCTCTCCCTTCTTTTTTTAATTAACTTTTTTTATAGTGTACTTTTATTTTACATATAACTTTTCTCCTAATAGGACTCAAAAATGTGTACGTTAACCTTTTAAGTGCCCTTATGATGTTCCTTGTATGTCATGGGCCCCGGCTGCTAGGGACCCTTATGACGTACACTGGCGACCAACTTTATTCTTACTTGGCTAGCTCCGCGAATTTCAGAGGACCCCGGTGATGTGTGGTTTTGTGTCGTTTTCTCCCGGGGTATATAGCGTTATATTCGCGGCTGTGATTTAAGCATTTTATTCCCGCTGGCTGCAATACTGAAATGCTGTGTAAAAACGCATGGGGGCGTTTGCGAGCTGTTGTCTTTAAAGCCGTCCCCTATAGCCCCTAACATACAGTACTGTACATTTTTATTCATAGTGTACATGTACAGGGGGACTCCGGAGCTGAACCGCATTGATTTCAGGTCGGGGGACCCCCTGCTCCCCGAGATACAGCCCCCTTTATGAGGTGCCGGTATCCCTCTGCGTTTAAAGGTCCCGATCACGTGACCGCGGCCTGTAAACCAAGCAGAGGGATACCGGCACCCCCAAAGGGGCCTGTATCTCGGGGAGCAGGGGGTCCCCGGACCTAAAACCACAGCGGTTCTGCTCCGGAGACCCTCTGCACATGTACAGTATAAATAAAACACACACATCAATACAGAATCGTTCTTTACCTTAGCGGCTATGTGCTATGGTAACGAAGCAGCATTTCTGTATTTTAATAATATTGTACAGTGAGCAGGGGGTTCCCTGAGCCAGAAATTAATGCTCAAGGACCCCCTGCTCCTGCACAATATTATTAAAAATACAGAAATGCTGCTTCATTACCATAGCGTATAGCCGCTAAGGCAATGAAGGGGTTAACCCACCGTGCCCGCTATATTGTGGGTAGCGGGGGTTGGGTGAGGGGGGTATTTGGCCCTTGGTGTGAGTTTAGGACTTGCGGGGGGGTTGCGGGTGCACTTAACACCTTCACGACCGTAGCAGTTAATACCGCTACGGTCATGAAGGGGTTAAGCCCTCCCGCTACCCCCCGCAAGCCCTAAACAACCACCATTGGGGCTAATACCCCCTTCACCCACCCCCACTACCCACAATAAAAAAAAATTCACACACAGCTCCCGCCAAAAAATAAATAAATCAAAATAAAAAAATCAATATAAATAAATACGTTTAAAATACATTTTTATTTATAGTGTAGATGTGCAGGGGGTCTCGGGAGCTGAACCTCGTTGGTTTCAGGTCGGGGGACCCCCTGCTCCCCGAGATACAGCCCCCTTTATGAGGTGCCGGTATCCCTCTGCGTTTAAACGTCCCGATCACGTGACCGCGGCCTGTAAACCAAGCGGAGGGATACCGGCACCCCCTAAAGGGGCCTGTATCTTGGGGAGCTGGGGGTCCCCGGACCTGAAACCAATGCTGTTCAGCTCCGGAGACCCTCTGCACATGTACAGTATAAATAAAACACACACATCAATAAAGAATTGTTCTTTACCTTAGCGGCTATGTGCTATGGTAACGAAGCAGCATTTCTGTATTTTAATAATATTGTACAGTGAGCAGGGGGTTCCCTGAGCCAGAAATTAATGCTCAAGGACCCCCTGCTCCTGCACAATATTATTAAAAATACAGAAATGCTGCTTCATTACCTTAGCTGATAGCCGCTAAGGCAATGAAGGCAGAATAGCATGTTTATTGGGGACATTTGATTTGCCCCCAATAAACATTGCAATAAACAACATACAGTACACCCCCTGTGTATTTAAAATACATAAACAATAAATACATGACATACATATTTTTATTGTGTGTTTTAAACCTGCCTGCCTTCACTGTAATCTATGTAAAAAACCCTCCCCCTATTGTGTGTTTTAAACCTAATGCCTTCACTGTAATCTATGTAAAACCCCCTCCCCCTATTGTGTGTGAAGCTTCCCTGTCTTAACTGTAATCTATGTAAAAAACCCTCCCCCTATTGTGTCTGCTAAACCTCCTTGCTTTGACTAATCTGTGTAAACCCCGCTCCCTCTATTGTGTCAGTAAAATCTGCCTGGCCTGTGTTTCTGTGAGTGCAGTGTACTGTATGTAAATGTGGGGAGGGGGATCCCGTGTAAATAACCACACCCACACCCACTACCCACTACCCACGGCCCCTCCGCTGCTTGTTGTAATGTAATGTAATGTCCCCTAACCCCTTAATCACCATAGCGGTTATTAACCTCTACAGTCATTAAGGGGTTAACCCACCCTCACCCACCACTCGGGACGCCTACATACCCTCCCACACTAACCCCCCCACCCGTGAGGCCTAACCACCCACCCACTACCCACAAGGGAGGCCTACCCACATACCGTTGGGGAAACACCCCCCCCGCACCCCCAGTACCCACAATAAAAACAACACAGTGACCCACAATACACATCATTCTATTTATTAAATACATTACCCACCCCCTGTGCCCCGCCATAAATACATGATTTATTCTTTTACATACAGGGTTCATAACGCAGCCCCACGCGAGTCCCCGGTGGGCTGGCGGGGCACCTGGACAGACCTACAGTTTACCAGCAGCCCTTTTTACACAGGTTCTGGAGGCCTGCTGGTGGATCCCGCCAGCACCATGGCCCCCAGGTGGTCACCGTGGGCCACAATTGGGTCCCCACGGTAGGCCCGCGGATGTCTGGGAGCCCCGGGTCAGACCCACAGGTGTCTGCGGGGCCTCGGGTGGTTCCCTCGGGGGTCTGGGGAACTCACGGGTGCTCACTACGGGTCCGCGGTGCCCCCACAGAAGTGGGACCACACATCATCATCCACGCACCTACGGGTCGGCGGTGCCCCCACAGAAGTGGGACCACACATCGTCATCCCCGCAGACTACGGGTCCGCGGTGCCCCCACAGAAGTGGGACCACACATCATCATCCCCGCATGTGTCACCCGTGGAACCACCAGCCTGATACCCTTGGGATACCCGAGGATACCCACAGGTGGTCTCCAGAGGTCCCACGCAGAACCACGGAACCAACCCTGAATGTAAAAAAAATAAACCTGGCCTATACATTCAATACATACACCCTCCCCCCCAACACCTACAGTACAATAATGTGCAAAATAACTATTATCCAGATATGGATAATAGATTAATTGCCCATTATTAAAAACATTAACTAGCATATACAAATAAATAAAGTACTACTGACCTCATCAATATGAAGTGTCCGTCGCCAGCAAAATCCTTGTCTTGCCCACAACATACATAGCAAATACAAAGACAATACATTGCAAGTACATTCAGATATCAATTAACCCCTTAAACACCTTATCAGATAATAACCGCAAAGGTGATTAAAGGGTTAAGCCACACAGGCCCGATACCCACCCTTCACCCATGAATTTGTACAGTGGCTTCATCATGCCATTATATATATATATATATATATATATATATATATATATATATATATATATATATATATATATATATACTGTATACACAGTATATATACACACGATGAACCAATATACAAATAAATGTAGAAGGGTTATCAAAAGCATACTGTCCTACAACCAAACACTTCTCCATACAGACACTACATTAAAATCAATTTCCTTTAATAATCCTAACTGATCTCACAATCTATATCATCACAAACCAATGAAACACCTCACATTCCAATATAAATGATGCATAAAATCTATGCAAATGAATCAACCAAGTAAACAAAAATCAATTAGCAATCATTATTTACATCCCTAAACAATTCACACTCCATCACGAACAATGAAACAATTAACTAATTCATGCCTGGAGCAGAACAATTTAGCCTGTGAAAAAATATAAGTACCAACCAAAATACAACCTTTAAAACCAAGGCTAGCCCTGACCTCCCTCAAACACACAATACAATACTAAGGAATACATCCCAGTTGAAGGCTTAGGCCGAAACGCGTAGGAGCAGGTCCAGTTGGCAGGATCCCCTGTTTTGTCCCCCCCTTGGGACACTCTGATGTGCTTTGAGCTCTGCTCCTTGATTCCTCTTCAGACCTTGCTGAGTACCTGACATAAGGTGAAGTATCTATTTATTGCTATAGCAGACTAAGGTGGGCTTTTCTGTGATTATCCATGCATGTACACTGTGCATTTGCTGATTTTCCACTGTTATATACTTGTCCCCTGAATTAGGGAGACAGTAGCAATTTGCTACGCACTGTATGAGCCACCTTATGCTACCATTCAGTTGTGTCTGTTGATAGCTTTGTATTATCCACCTTGTCAGGTACTCTGTCAGTACTCATTTGTCTATTTAGACCTTTTGATTTGTCCTTCAGGGTGACTCCCTGATTAGAGTTTAAATCAAGTTTGCACTACTCAGGGGATCCATGCCGTGTTTTAATTTCTTGTGCTTTTAATTTTACTTTATGTTCTGTGACATTTTCTAATAAACATTTGGTTTTGTATTGTGAGGCATACTTGAGTGCTTTTATTGGGGCTCTTTTTCTTTCTGCAATATATATATGTATATATATATATATACTGCATTACAATTCATGAATTTATGCCATCTGGCGGACACGCGAAGCATTGCAGCCTAGTAAATCCTGAACCATTATTAATTAACACATCAACCGCGCGTCAGCCGGGCATGCTCCTGGCTTGGAAGGCAAAAGGAGCCCGGCATGCTCCGGGTGAAAAGTGTCACGTGCCAGGAACATGCCAGGTACATGCCAGTTATTAGTAAGAATAAAAGCTGCCGCAGCAGTAGCAGGTATTGCACATCATGGGCAAATGTTCATTTTCCAGAGCTTTCCATTCATAATCTGTTTTGTTGTGTGAAATCCGTCAATGGATTGTTCCAGTTGCAATTTGTGAGAATTAATTCAAAACCGCATGGATACAATCCATGCGGATTTTTAAGAATCCAATCTTTCTGGGCAGTCCTGGTTATTAATCAGCCAGTGTCCTCCCGGGTTTGGGCGGGTGGGAGGAGATCGGATGCCGCAGTGGAACTGATCACATTGGGACAGCTGCAGCCGTCAGGATGGAGGAGGAGTACAGGCTGTCTGGCTTCTGGGCAGCAGGTGGTGCTGCAGAGCATTCCTGCTCTGAGCTGCTCCTCTCTACATTTCCCGGTACAGTGTGTGTGTGTGTCTGCCTGTGCTGACAAGTGTGTGTGTTTCTGTCTGTGCTGGTAAGTGTGTGTATGTATGTGTGTGTGTGTATCTGTGCTGGTAAGTGTGTGTGTGTGTGTTGTGTGTGTGTGTGTATCTGTGCTGGTGTGTGTGTGTCTCTGCTGGGAAGTGTGTGTGTATCTGTGCTGGTAAGTGTGTGTGTGTGTGTGTGTATTATTGTGTGTATGTATCTGTGCTGGTAAGTGTGTGTGTATCTGTGCTGGTAAGTTTGTGTGTGTATCTGTGCTGGTAAGTGTGTATGTGTGTGTGTGTATCTGTCCTGGTAAGTGTGTGTGTGTGTGTATCTGTGCTGGTAAGTGTGTGTGTGTGTGTGTATCTGTGCTGGTAAGTGTGTGTGTGTTATTGTGTGTATGTATCTGTGCTGGTAAGTGTGTGTGTATCTGTGCTGGTAAGTGTGTGTGTGTGTGCACACGCTGGTAAGTGTGTGTGTGTGTGTGTGTGTTTGTGTATGTATCTGTGCTGGTAAGTATGTGTGTGTGTATCTGTGCTGGTAAGTTTGTGTGTGTGTGTGCATCTGTGCTGGCAAGTGTGTGTGTTTGTGTGTGTGTATCTGTGCTGATAAGCGTGTGTGTGTGTGTATCTGTGCTGGTAAGTGTTAGTGTTTGTATGTATCTGTGCTACTGTGTGTGTGTGCGTGTATGTATCTGTGATGGTAAGTTTGTGTGTGTGTATCGGTGCTGGTAAGTGTGTGTATGTGTGTGTGTGTATCTGTGCTGGTAAGTGTGGTGTGTATCTGTGATGGTAAGTGTTTGTGTATGTGTGTGTGTGTGTGTGTGTGTGTGTGTGTGTGTGTGTATCTGTGCTGGAAAGTGTGTGTGTATCTGTGCTGGAAAGTGTGTGTGTGTGTGTGTGTGAGTGTGTATCTGTGCTGGTAATTGTGTGTATGTGTGTATCTGTGCTGGTGTGTGTATCTGTGCTGGTAAGCGTCTGTGTGTGTGTATCTGTGCTGTTACATGTGTGAGTGTGTGTGTGTGTGTGTGTGTGTGTGTATATGTGCTGGTAAGTGTGTGTGTCTTTGGTAAGTGTGTGTGTGTGAGTTGGTAAGTGTGTGTGTCCTGGTGTGTGTATTTGTAATGCATATGTGTTTCATGCATAATGTGCATGCATATGTTGAATATTTAATGTTTGTATATGTTGAATATAAATGTGTATTTGTATATGGTATGTCTGTGTTAAACTAATGATGCATTTTTGGTATGTGTGTACAGTATATGGTGTAGTGTTTGTGTGTATAAATAGAGGAGGGGGGTATAGAGGAAGGAGACTGCGAGAAGGAGTGGGGGGAGAGAGGAGAGAGGATGGAGAGGGAGTGGGGGGAGAGAGGAGGGGAGAGGATGGAGAGGGAGAGAGAGGATGGAGAGGGAGAGAGAGGATGGAGAGGGAGAAGGGGGAGAGAGAATGAAGAGGGGAGATAGGATGGAGAGGGAAGAGGATGGAGAGGGAGGATGGGGATGGAGAGGGAGTGGGGGGAGAGAGGATGGAGAGGCAATGGGGGGGGAGAGGATGGAGAGGGAGTGGGGGAGAGAGGATGGAGACTGGGAGAGGGAGTGGGGGGGGGAGGGGAGAGGATGGAGAGGGAGAGAGAGATGGAGAGGGAGGAGGGGGAGAGAGAATGGAGAGGGGAGAGTGG